>NW_012104165.1:923635-976510 GCF_000951045.1 Mandrillus leucophaeus | reverse complement strand
TGTCTTTAAAAAAAAAAAAAAAAAAAAAAAAAAACCATAAGCACTCAAAGAATATAGCACATATGGCATAGTAAACGTCAGGCAAGAGGGTAGAGGGCGGTCGCTGTGGCTCATGCCTGAGATCCCAGCACTTTGGGAGGCCAAGGCAGGTGGATCACCTATCAGGAGTTGGAGACCAGCCTGACCAACATGGAGAAACCCTGCCTCTACTAAAAATACAGAATTAGCCAGGCGTGGTGGCGCATGCCTGTAATCCCAGCTACTCGGGAGGCTGAGGCAGGAGTATCCCTTGACATTCGCTATTGCACCCGCCATTGCACTGGAGCCTGAGCAACAAGAGCAAAGCTCTGTCTCAAATAATAATAATAATAATAATAATAATAATAATAATAATAAAAAGGGCACAGTAAGAGGAAGAGAAGTCAAGAAGGGCAGTGGATTCTGTATCTTCAAAGTTCTTTAATTGATCTTTTTGTTTTGCTTTTTTAGAGACAGAGTCTCACTCTGTCACAGGCTGAAGTGCGGTGGTGCCATCGTAGCTCACTGATACGTTGAAGTCCTGGGCTAAAGTAATACTACCCCCTCACCCTCTGGAGTTGCTGGGGCTATAACCTTACCTGGCATCTCAATAGGTCTTAATACCACTTGGAGGCATTATAAGCTTAAAGATGCAGGCGGGGCACGGTGGCTCATGCCTGTAATCCCAGCACTCTGGGAGGATGAGGTGGGCTGATCACCTGAGGTCAGGAGCTGGAGGCCAGTGTGGCCAACGTGGTGAAACCCTGTCTCTACCAAAAAATACAAAAATTAGCCAAGCATGGTGGTGCGTGCCTTTAGTCCCAGCTACTTGGGAGGCTGAGGCAGGAGAATCGTTGGAACCCAGGAGGCGTAGGTTGCAGTGAGCCGTAGATCACACCACTGCCCTCCAGCCTGGGCAACAGTGAGACCCTGTTTCAAAAAACAAAACAAAAAAACGCTTAAAGATGCTTTGAGGATGAGAGCAGGGATGGTCATTTCTCTGAGGCAAGGCCAAGAAAGAAGGAAAACTTGATGTTTCCATGTCTCATGTTTAAGGTTCTGACCTGGCAAAGGCCAATGAAGTAGAATGCAAGACTTCAGAGAATAAATTAACGGAGAGGAAAAAACTGAATTGCAAATGGTGTTTTGTTTTGTTTGAGACAATGTCTCATTGTGTTTTATATACATATATATACACACACACATATCTATATATATACATACACATATATATGTGGAGGGGTGTCTTTGTGTGTGTGGTGTGTTTATGTGTGTGTATTGGAGCAGGTGAAGTGAGAACTAGAAGTACTAATAAATAAACTATTTGTGAATCAAGACCAAAGAGGGGGAAAAGCCATGTAAAACACAACCTATCAACCAATTCTAAAGCCTTATGCAAAACAAACAAAACTAGGTGTCAATGAGATAAATAGGTGGCATATCAAATGGAAATTTTAAACTATATTAAAAAGGATTGAGGCCAACACTGAAACCACCTTTGCAAAATTATGACTGAGACAGTGAAAGAGATTTAACTTAATCAACTCCATCTTGCTTCTAACCTCCTAGCTGTCCTTGTTCATTCCTGGCCATAGACTGAACTAACTTTGGGAGAAACATAGTTTATAGTTTAAAAACAAAAACTGTAAGCCCAGCATTTTGGGAGGCCGAGGCGGGTGGATAACGAGGTCAGGAGTTCAAGACCAGCTTGGCTAAGATAGTGAAATCCCGTCTCAAGTAAAACTACAAAAATTAGCCAGACGCGGTGGCAGACGCTTGTAATCCCAGCTACTCGAGAGGCTGAGGCAGGAGAATCGCATGAACCTGGGCGGCAGAGATTGCAGTGAGCCGAGATCGCGCCATTCCACTCCAACCTGGGCGACAGAGTGAGACTCCATCTCAAAAAACAAAAAACCAAAAACCATAACAGCCCTTTCCTGGGGCAGATCTCCTTCTTGCCTGGGGACTAGATGCAAATATGAGCCGCAAGATTTGAAATTACGGTTTAGGAGTCATGCAACTGGAGGCTACAAGATTCAGACCCTCCCTAAACTGCTTTCAAGATCAGCACTTGAGATGTTTTGCAGATCCTACACTTGATGAATCAGCTGGCACCACACAGATCGATAAAGTGGTTCATCTGATCTTGTGGTCCCCACCCAGGAACCGACTCAGTGCCAGAAAACAGCTTCAACTCCCTGTGCTTTCAGCCCTGACCAGTCAGGACTCCCGGCTCATTGGCTTCTCCCCATCCACCAAGTTATCCTTAAAAATCGTACTCCCTGGGCAACCAGCTCGGGTCCCCTTCCACGCTGTGGAAGCTTTGTCCTTTCGCTCTTCACAATAAACCTTGCTACCGCTAAAACAAAACAAAACAAACAAACAAACAAAAAACCTGTACTCCCCGAATGCCCGGCTCTGCGTGAGTTACTCTTTCTTTATTGCAATTCCCCTGTATTGATAAATAGGCTCTGTCTAGGCAGGGGGCAACCTTGGGCGGTTACAGTACTCTAAAGTAAGGACATTAAGAAATTGTCAGAGACAACTGCAGATCAGCAAGCATCCCCCAGAACATCGAAAAGATAAGCACACTTCATTCATTTGCTTAAGCATAGAGGGAATTATATGGAAATGAAAATACTGCTAGCATTTCTCTTGGAAAAGTAAAACTTTTTTTTTTTTTTTTTGAGACGGAGTCTCGCTCTGTCGCACAGGCTGGAGTGCAGTGGCACTATCTCGGCTCATTGCAACCTCCACCTCCCGGGTTCAAGGGATTCTCCTGCCTCAGCCTCCGGAGTAGCTGGGACTACAGGCGCGTGTTACCACGCCCGGCCAGTTTTTTGTATTTTTAGTAGAGACAGAGTTTCGCTGTGTTAGCCAGGATGGTATCGATCTCCTGATCTCGTGATCCACCCGCCTCAGCCTCCCAAAGTGCTGGGATTACAGGCGTGGAACACCACGACCGGCCAGGAAAAGTAAATATTTTAAATCTCTTTTTAAAATATCTTTTTAATTTCTATTATTTATTTCTTTTGTTTTCTTTTTTTCTAGTCAATCTTGAGCATGGTAGAAGTACAACTTTTTTTTTTTTTTTTTTTTTTTGTGAGACAGCTTCTTGCTCTGTCACCGAGGCTGGAGTGCAATGCTGCAATATTGGCTCACTGTAACCTCTGCCTCCTGGGTTCAATTGATTCTCGTGCCTCAACCTTCTGAGTAACTGAGATTACAAGTACAGACCACCATGCCCAGTTAATTTTTTGTGTGTTTTTAGTAGAGACGAGGTTTCATCATCTTCGCCAGGCTAGTCTCACTCTCCTGGCCTCAAGTGATCTGCCTGCCTCAGGCAGTACAACTCTTTTTTAATGTGAAAAGAATACACAATATATTCCAGTTAACCAACAAGGATATACTGAGCAACTGTCATATCGATTAACATTATCATAAGTGAGGAAAACAAAAAGGAGTCATTTAAAAAGGTACTTAATTTAAATGAAACAAACTTTTTTTTTAAATTAAGAAATCTTCTATTTGTTTCCATGCTGGTAGGAGAAGAGAACTAACAAAGTATCTGATTTAACGATTTAACACAGAGAATTTTCAAGGGTCTAGGTGTGGTGGCTCATGCCTGTAATCCCAGCAGGTTGGAAAGCTGAGGCAGGTGGACCGCTTGAGCCCAGGAGTTCGAGACCAGCCTGGGCAACATGGTGGAACCCCATCTCTACAAAAAATATAAAAATTAGCCGGGCATGAATGGTGGATCACACCTGTAGTCCCAGGATCTGGGAAGGCTGAGGTGGTAAGATCGCACTCCAAATTTGGTGACAGAGCAAGAGCCTGCCTCGGGGGAAAAAAAAAAAAAAAAAAAAATTACATATCTGAAAAACACAGATGTCAATGTTGTAGGGCACAGAAGTTGGGAGACCATAAGGGTCACAGCCTGAACTATAACAAAAAAGAGGTTAACAGCCGGTGCAGGTGGCTCACGCCTGTAATCCCAGCACTCTGGGAGGCCGAGGGGAGCGGATAACGAGGTCAACTAATCGTGACCATCCTGCCTAACACGATGGGACCCCATCTCTACCAAAATTCCAAAAAAATTAGCCAGGCCTGTTGGCAGACGCCTGTAGTCCCAGCTACTTGGGAAGCTGAGGCAGGAGAAAGGCGCGAACCCGGGAGGCGGAGCTTGCAGGGAGCCGAGATCATGCTTCTGCACTCCGGCCTGGGCGACAGAGCGAGACTCCGTCTCAAAAAAAAAAAAAAAAAAAAAAAAAAAAAAAAAAACGTTGACAAATGTAAAGCATAACAAATGAATCTAATCAAAGTTTTACCTGACACTAGAGACTTCAGAAATGAAGCTCCAAAGATCCAGGGAAAACTGTCTATTTTCATATGTACCTCCAATGAAGAATAGACAGACATTTAGAAATGTGTTTAGACAAAGACAGTATTGAAGAAACTTAGCAAACCTTGTCCAGATTCTTCTTGGCCTCTCTGTATAGCATTCCGTCCTCCTAGATATGGCAGGACCCCTTTGGAATGACAGTCTTCAAGGGAGAAGGGAGGGTAACTTTCTAGGTTTTAAGGCTTGCTTTGAGGGAGAGGAGTTGTAGTTTCTGTGACCTACTTTGGGGAAGAGACCTTCTGGTTTGTATGACTGTCTTCCAGGGGAGAACAGGAGGAGGTCGGAAAGACTTTGCTTCTGAGGGTCCTCTAATCTCCTTTAGTTCAAAGTACTCAGCATGCCAAGATGTCATATTTTCAGGAATTATGTTCTGAGCCCCAACAATGTAAATATTCTCAGGGCAATGCATTTATTTATTTATTTATTTATTTGTATTTATTTACTTTATTTTTTTGAGATGGAGTCTTGCTCTGTCGCCCAGGCTGGAGTGCAGTGGTGTGATCCCGGCTCACTGCAACCTCCGCCTCCTGGGTTCAAGCAATTCTCCTGCCTCAGCCTCCTGAGAAGCTACAGCATGTCAATATGCCATACTTTGGGGAATTATGTTCTGAGCCCCAGCAATGTAAATATTCCCAGGGCAAAGTATTTTTGTATTTATATTTATTTATTTAGAGATAGAGTATCACTTTGTTGCCCAGGCTGGAGTCCAGTGGTGTGATCTCGGCTAACTGCAACCTTCGCTTCTCTGGTTCAAGCAATTCTCCTGCCTCAGTCTCCTGAGTAGCTGGGATTACACGCATGCGCCACTATGCCCAGATAATTTTTGTGTGTATTTTTTTTCTTTTTTCGTTTTCTTTTTTTTTTTTTTTTGTGACAGAGTCTCGCTTTGTTGCCCAGACTGGAGTGCAGTGGCGCCATCTTGGCTCCCTGCAAGCGCCGCCTCCTGGGTTCAGGCCATTCTCCTGCCTCAGCCTCCCCTGGGACTACAGGCGTCCGCCGTCATGCCCAGCTAATTTTTTGTATTTTTGGTACAGACGAGGTTTCACCATGTTAGCCAGGATGGTCTCGATCTCCTGACCTCGTGATCCGCCCACCTCGGCCTCCCAAAGTGCTGGGATTACAGGCATGAGCCACCGCTCCCGACCGCTTCGTGTGTATTTTTAATAAAGACAGGGTTTCACCAGGTTGACCAGACTGGTCAGGAACTCCTGACTTCAGGTGATCCAACAGCCTCAGCCTCCCCAAGTGCTGGCATTACAAGAGTGAGCCACCGCGCCCAGCCCAAGGGCAAAATATTTTCAAGGCAATCAGTAAACCAGAGATCTTTCATAGGATTGTGAAAGGAAAATAAATCTCAGGACCCCAAAACCACTAAGCCAAGGGAAAAGTCAAGCTGGGAACTATGTCAGGCAAACCTGTCTTCCATTTTATTCCTAAATAAGATAGCTATAATAAAAAGCTACATACCTCCCTTACAATTTTCCCATAAGGAAATTCCTTGTGGACAAAGGATAAAGAGAATTCAAAGTCATCCTTCTGAGGCTCACCTGAGACACATGTGTATCTGATTGCGTCCTCTGCCCTATTATTTATGTAAAAATGCAGATTCACTGAGCCAGACTAAATTGTGTATTCAATGGGAGGCTGATCAATGACTCAAAAGAATGCAGTCTTTTGTCTCGAATCTACTTCTAACCTGGAAGCCCCCACTTCGAGTTGTCCTGCCTTACTGAACCGAACCAACGTACATCTTACACATGTTGATTGATATCTTTTGTCTCCCTAAACTGTATAAAAGCAAACTATACCCCAACTACCTTGGGCACATGTTATCAGGACCTCCTGAGGCTGTATCACAGGCCCATCCTTAATCTTGGCAAAACAAACTTTCTAAATTGATTGACACCTGCCTCAGATGCGTTTTGGTTTACAGGATGTTATATAGACAACCAGAATATTCCTCCCCCAAAATATACCACTTGGCTATAAGGATTATTTTGAGAAACAGCTGACACAGAAAAAGCACTGAAAACGGTAAAAGTTTCTCTTTCATGAAGCAACAAAAACAAACACAACTCCTTTCATGTATAAAAGACATTTCCCTTGGTAAAGATGTCCTCCTTGGTTATATCAGAAGAGGAGAATGGCCCTCAGAGACAATTCTTACCACCTGAGATGACTGGAACCTGCATACAAGACTTTATCAGATAATCCTTGTCTTCCATTAGTTTACTCCCTGTATTTTTCTTCCCACAGTTTACTCCCCTAGGAAACCACCACCTCTTTAAAATGGTATACAAACCCCCGGGTCTGTCTGCCTCCATGGGCTTTTATTCCCTTTCTGTGAAGGCTCCCATATGCATATATACAGCAATAAATCTTTTCCCCTGTTAATCTGTCTTTTGTCAATTTAATTTGTAGGGCCCAACTACAAAGCCTAACAGAGTAAAATAAAAGTTTCTTATTCTACAGTTTCCTTCACCAGATAAAGGAGCACTTATAAGGGTTTTCAGTGCTTCTAGATTTCATCTTGAAAAAATTAATTATAAAATAACATATTCAATACCTTGTTTTATGGTCCAAAATGCTGCCTAGTTTTTCTGTAGTTGGAAAAGAGGATTGCTGAGATTAATGCGCCACATGAGATACAGGGTTTAAACCTTCAAGTTTAAGCACTTAGGTTCCATTGTTAAAAGAGAGGGAAAAAGGCCTGGCCTGGTGGCTCATGCCTGTAATCCCAGCACTTTGGGAGGCCGAGGTGGGCGGATCACCTGAGGTCAGGAGTTTGAGACCAGCCTGGCCAACACGGCGAAACTCCGCCTGTACTAAAAATACAAAAATTAGCTGAACGTGGTGGCGGGTGCCTTTAATCCCAGCTACTTAGGAGGCTAAGGCTGCAGAATCACTTGAACCCGGGAGGCAGAGATTGCAGTGTGCAGAGAATGCGCCATTGCACTCCAGCCTGTGGGGACAAGAGCGAAACTCTGTTAAAAAAAAAAAAAAAAAGGGGGTGGGGGGAGAGGCCAGCCTAGCTCAGCGAGAAATTGATTAACTGATACAACATAAGTATGTAATGTTTTGCACATACAGTAATCATAGAATAGTTCATAATATACTTGGAGAGACTGACTTTTAGAATAAAATTACATGTTTGTTAAAGGCATAAATAATCTAACACTTTTGAAATATAAAAGGTAAACATTACTGAGAAACGGAATCTGATAGCTGGAAGGCAGGGCAAAGCAGGGCCAGCCTAGGTCACAAAGGTCACCCAACATGAAACTGTTTTTTTGTTTTGTTTTGTTTTTTGTTTTTTTGAGATGGAGTCTCACTCTGTTGCCCAGGCTGGAGTGCATGGAGTGCAGTGGTGAGGTCTTGGCTCACTGCAACCTCCGCCTCCCGGGTTCAAGCGATTCTCCTGCCTCAACCTCCCGAGTAGGTGGGGTTATGGGCGCCCTCCACCACGCCTGGCCAATTTTCTTTATTTTTAGTAGAAAAGGGGTTTCGCCATCTCAGCCAGGCTGGTCTCGAACTCCTGACTTCGTGGTCCATCTGCATCGGCCTCCCTAAGGGCTGGGATTACAGGTGTAAGCCACAGAGTCCAGCCATTTGAAACTCTTTTTCTTGGAATAAAGTCATCCTTGGTCTTTCCCTCCTGCATTTTATTTGTAAATGTAAAAGACAGGGTTTCCGGGCACAGCTGATTTCCTAGTTCAACAGAAAAGAGGAACAAGAGGGAGCTCAAGCGGCATCTTCACCACTCGAAGGAACTAGAGAGTAAAAGCCACCTTTCTTTCTCAAACAGCTTCCTGAAGTGTTTCTAGGTGGAATGAGGGAAAAAAAAATAGGAAATCAGTTCTTGCCCCAAAAATGTGGTCGGGGAGGGAGGTAAACGAACAGAAAGGACAGCTACAGAAAGAATAAAAGGTAAGGAAAAGAATAGAGAACCAAATTTGGGAAAGGTGAGGAATCCCACCTTGGAGCTATCATCAGGTGGTCTTTCGCAGTCAGCCACTCCACAGGCTGATCACTTCGAGATTGTACGGAAGCAGTTTCTACACACGATTTCACAACTGCCCGAAACGACTGTGATTACCCCTCTAGAGATGGCGCCACTTGATTCCAGCAGCCACAAAGCACTACAGCAATCGATGCTAAGAGGTGACAGGAAAAACAGGCTGCAACGATCCAGCCAAAGGAATGTCGTTGCAGCGGCGGTCAACCTAAAACACTGTGGAAGGGCAAGATGAGCTCAGTAACTTTTAATTGGGCATCATTTTCAGAATCTGGAGTTTAAGCACCGCCCTTTCCATTTTTTTCCTGAAGTCGTTGGCAGGGCGTAAGGTCTGCGATTGACTGACCGGATGCAGCTGGTGTGGACAGTTCTCAATCAGGTCCGATTTATCACTATATGTACAAGTACTGCTGCGAGACTCACTGTGTTGCATTTTACTTAGTACAAGATATGTCTGGGCGCGGCAAAGGTGGGAAGGGTCTGGGCAAAGGAGGCGCTAAGCGCCACCGCAAAGTCCTGCGCGACAATATTCAGGGTATCACCAAGCCAGCCATCCGACGCCTGGCACGGCGTGGAGGCGTTAAGCGCATCTCAGGCCTTATATACGAGGAGACGCGCGGAGTTCTTAAGGTGTTTTTGGAGAATGTGATCCGTGATGCAGTTACCTACACGGAACATGCCAAACGCAAGACAGTCACGGCCATGGACGTGGTTTACGCGCTCAAGCGCCAGGGTCGCACCCTCTATGGCTTTGGCGGCTGAGTGTTTTCCTTACTTATCCCATTCCTCAAAGGCCCTTCTCAGGGCCACCCATGAAATCTGTGAAAGGGCTGTAGACTAGAGCCTTAATGTCCTAAGAACATCTAAACGTATGGCAGTTTTGGCAAATTAGCGATTCTACATAAGCAGTCTCTAAGGTTTATTGCGGTTCGGTGCCCCTTTCAGCATTACTTAGTGGTTAAAAGTGTCGTATTCTCTGATAGACGGCCAAATTTATAACGCCTCCGGTTTTTGCAAGTCACAGTGGAACATCCGGTCTCACTTACCTTGTGTCGATTACTTTCCCGCTATGAATGCAAGGGCTGTGTAACTATGACACTAGTCCGCAACGCTCAAAATGCCTCAATATCGCCCTTTACAGAAAAAGTTGGCCAACTTCTAAAACATTCTTAAGTACGTTTAAATTTGAGAAATACTGGCATACCTACAACGCTCGAGTTTCATATCCCCTTCAATGCCTCCACTTAAAAATTTACTCTAGTTTCACTTTTCCTTCACGTTCCTTAACTTTTTGTCAAACCAATAATGACACCACATAATTCAAATAGTGCAAGGCAAGTTTAGATTTTTCAAGCTTACATTTAAACAGGATTTTGATGCATGAAAATTCCTAGAGTTTAGGGGGATTTTTTGTTTCCGTTTTTGTTTTTCTTTAGCTATCAAAAACATTTTACGTTTCTTGACCCAAAGCTGAGGCGGAATGTCTCCCTTTCACTGGCAGATTAAACTGGGAGCCAATTCCGTGTGTGAGACGTGGCATGCCACAGTCTACTGTCCAATCAGAACGCGAGGGCAGCTATAAATACAGGGATGATCAGTTTTTTTTCTCTCATTTGTGTTGAGTAGTTAGGCCTACTTAGCAATGGCACGGACAAAGCAGACAGCTCGCAAGTCCACCGGCGGCAAAGCGCCGCGCAAGCAGCTGGCCACCAAGGCGGCTCGCAAGAGTGCTCCGGCCACCGGTGGAGTCAAGAAGCCCCATCGCTACCGCCCCGGCACCGTGGCTCTGCGCGAGATCCGCCGCTACCAGAAGTCCACTGAGCTGCTAATCCGGAAGCTACCTTTTCAGCGCTTGGTACGCGAGATCGCACAGGACTTTAAGACCGACCTGCGCTTCCAGAGCTCGGCGGTGATGGCGCTGCAAGAGGCTTGCGAGGCCTACCTGGTGGGGCTATTTGAGGACACCAACCTGTGCGCCATTCACGCCAAGCGCGTCACTATTATGCCCAAAGACATCCAGCTTGCGCGCCGCATCCGAGGGGAGAGGGCATAAATGTTTTTCTATCATCCCAAAAAGTCTGTCCAACCCCAAAAGGCTCTTTTCAGAGCCCCTCAATTGTCACCGAAAGGAAGCTGTAGATTTTGAGACGTGTCTTAAATCCATGTTAGTTACAAGTTGCGGACAAAACGTAGTCGTGGCTCAACACACTAATGCAGGAGTTAGGTCACAGGCTGTTGGTATGCTAAATCAATTCCACATGCAGAACCTGCTCCTACTGATAAGGATTACCATTCAAAAAAGACATATGTCATAGGGACAATTGTGCAGATGAAGTTTAACTTTTGAAAAGTATTCCTGTTCTTTGAGGAATGTGTTTCCTGCTTGTCTATCTGCCCCTAAGGAAGGGAACCAGTAATATAGTGAGTGTACACAGGCTCTTGTGAGGCCGAGGCGGCCAGATCACAAGGTCAGTACATCGAGACTATCCTGGCTAACACGATGAAACCGTCTACTGAAAAAAAAAAAATTGCCGTGAGGGTGACACGCGCCTGTAGTCCCAGCTACTCCGGAGCCTGAGGCAGGAGCATTGCTTGAACCTGGGAGGCGGAGGTTGCAGTGAGCCGAGATCGCGCCACTATCCTCCAGCCTGGGCTACAGAGCCAGACTCCCCCTCAAAACAAAAAACCAAAAACCAAAAATCAGGCTCTAAAAACTGCACACATGAGAGTGGAACAATAGACAATCAGGACTCAGAAGGGACGAAAGAATGAATGATACGTTACTTAATTTGTACAATGTAAGCTATCTAGCTCTCGTATACCGCATGTAACTTGACCACCATGGAGCATATGCATGTAACAAAGTTGCCATTTGTACCTCACGCAAGTAACAATTTTGACCAAAAGCTCAACACTTTTGTTCTGTTTCAATGTAATGTTTAGCAAGCCATGTGTTAGGTAGTGGGCCTCTGAAGAGGGATACTTTAACCTACCGCATGCTATCATCTGTGAAATGAACTTTTAGCTCTGTAAGTGGACCTTAAAAAGTATTTTCCTGTCATTTCACAATATGTTTGTCATAGATTGTGGAGTTGGATTTTCATGAGGTGTTTTTGTTGTTGTTGTTTTTTGTTTTTTTTGGTTTGGTTTGGTTTTTCCGAGAGAATCAGTCTGGGTATTCAACTTCAAGTGGTATTTAAAGCTCTTCCTGGTTTCTAACCAAACTTGTCCAGTATTTTCAGCTGTTTAGAGTTTGGCAAAGATGTGAAGGCAGTTTTTCTTCCGAGTGCTCTCAGCCAGCTCAGCCATGTATCTGTGCCTTCCCTTCTTTCTCATATTGGATTCACTCTTGCAAAGAGGCATGCAGTGGTGTCCAGCCCTTTGGCTTCCCTGGGCCACATTGGAAGCAGAAGAGTTGTGTTGGGCCACACATAAAACACAGGATCACTAAGGATAATTGATGAAAGAAAAGAAAAGGAAGGAAGGAAGGAAGGAAGGAAGGAAGGAAGGAAGGAAAGGAGGTGCGCGAATCTCAAGGTCAGACCAGCCTGGCCAACATGGTGAAACCCCGTCTCTACTAAAAATACAAAAAATTAGCTGGGCATAGTGGTGGGCGCCTGTAATCACAGCTCCTTGGGAGGCTGAGGCAGGAGAATCGCTTGAACCCAAGATTGCACCACTGCACTCCAGCCTGGGCTACAGAGCTAGACTCCATCTCAAAAATATCCCAGCTCCTCGGGAGGCTGAGGTTGCAGTGAGCTGAGATCGGGCCACTGTATGCCAGCCTGGGTGACAGAGTGAGACCCCATCTCAAAATAAATAAATAAATAAATAGAAAAAAAGGAAGGAAGGGAAAGAAAGAAGAAAAGGTCTGTGCATAATTTTTGTGATATCCATCACCACAGATGAGCAAAAAAGTCCTCACATTTAAAGGGTTGGATAAGCATATACAGTTTTCGGAAACTTAAGATTTGATTCAGAAAAACAACAACAACAACAAAAAACCACTTTTGATCCATGGGGCCAGAAGCCTCTTTCCACAATTAACTTAGAGCTCTTTTAGTGGCTGTCTGCTAGGTGTAGGAACAACTTGACACTGCCTCTTCCAGGCTTCAAAGATAGTTCTCTTCTCACCTCTTCAAGGATTTTCCCTCCATAATGGAGCTGAGGCCATGTTTCTAGGTTTAAAATTTAGAGCTGCCACTTCATAGCTGTATAACCTTTGGCAAGTTATTCATTCTCTATCTGGGCCTCATGCTGTATAGCTGTAAATGTGGCAAATTAATAGAAACCTGTAGAACATATTTAAGATTACTTCCTGGCAGGTAGTAAATGCTGAATGAGTGTCAGCCCTTATTGTTATACCCCTGCTCCCACTACGCATGGAGTTTTGGGGTTTTTTTCTCCTGGACCTTCTAAGTTTTGTGTTTGGAACAGCAGAAAGTGCTTGGTTAGAACATTTTCTTGTGAAGATCTCCTTTTCTTTAGTTCTCAATTTGCATTGTTTGGTAAGAGGCCTATACAATATCTGTGTCTCTGTGGATAAATTTATAACACAGCAAAAGGGCTAGATAGTAAATAGTTTGGAGTTTAAAGGCCATATATAGTCTCTGTCACACATTCTTTTTAGTTTTTAGTTTGTTTGCTTGTTCGAGACAGCATCTTGCTCCATCGCCCAGGCTGGAGTGCAGTGGTGCTATCACTGCTCACTGCAGCCTTGACACCCTGAATTCAAGTGATCC
The DNA here is from genome assembly GCF_000951045.1 of Mandrillus leucophaeus. NCBI lineage: Eukaryota > Metazoa > Chordata > Mammalia > Primates > Cercopithecidae > Mandrillus > Mandrillus leucophaeus. The sequence continues at coordinate 963,333 of NW_012104165.1, read as the reverse complement.
TCCCAACCTCAGTCTCCCAAGTAGCGGAGACTACAGGCATGCACCACCACACCCAGCAATATTTTTTGTATTTTTAGTAGAGATAAGGTTTCACCACGTTGCCCAGGCTGGTTTTGAACTCCTGAAATCAAGCAACCCTCCTATCCCGGTCTTCCTCAGTGCTGAGATTACAGACATGAACCACCATGCCCAGCCTTTGTTTTTGTTTTTGTTTTAAACAATACTGTTAAAATGTAAAGACACTTCTTAGCTTGAGGGCCATACAGAAACAAGCCATTGTCCAGATTTGGCCATAGTCTGCCAACCTCTCCAGGAGTTCTTAGAGAGAAGATGAAATGTGTTGGCTACTTTAAATTTTCTTGCACAGCATTTCAAGGGTGAGAAATAAGTGACTGTTGATTTCATTAGGAATCCAAATCATTATTTGATCATTTTTATCATCCAGGCATCCTGTCCAATCCCCTCCACATCCTATAAATCGTAAACTTCACCATTTATTTCAATCTCAATGTATTTGCCTGTGTTTTCCTGAGTTCCTCTGAACTTTTATAACCTGAAGTCGCTCAATATCCAATCCAATCCTTTCAGTCAATAGCCAGATATTCTTCTAAAATATTAGCATTTAAACACACAAAAATACCCATATTGATGTATCCTGGCTGCTTATAGAAGAGAGTACTCCTGATGGTGCAGCTTGTTAAATGTGGGTGGAGATTCAGGGGGAGCAGTGAGAACATTTTGAAAACCTAACAGAATCCTGGGTCCCCTAAACAGTTTGTGTATTTGAGGATGACAGGGCGCTCTTGAATAATTTTCCGCAGGTTTGAATTTTCTCTAAATTGAATTATCTATGTTATTTTTCTTCCCCTTTTTAATGGATTTGCCCAGGAACTAAAAAGGGAAAACACTTCAATTAGAAAACGTAACACATTTAAGTTTGAATTTGAATCTAGGTAGTTGGATTCTTAAGTCAAAGCGACTTGAATTACTGGTGCTGCAATGCAGAAGAAATCACTCTGACCGTGGAACTTTTCCAAGCTGCAAAATCCCATTCTGTAAAGACATCAGCACATGGAAACTCCTAGGACACAGAACCAGTTTGTAAAGTCAAGTCTGTGTGGTTAAGTTGGGGCTGTAGGCAACCAGCTGTCCCGTGCCTGTGTTACTTGCTACAGTTAGAAACAAAGTTCATGCCCAAACCAAGGAACCCAGTGTCTTTTCTCTTGCAAAAATCAAAGCGTGAACTCATGGGCAAATTTTAAAAAATAACTTTCACCGGATACTTAATAGAAATTTATCGCGACACGCTACTAACTAACATGATGCCCTCAGCCCATTGGATTCTTGTGAAAAGCAGAAGGGATTTTTTAAAATATCTTTCATCAATTGCACGAGATTCGTGAAAACACAAACAAGTATGTGAACCTGGAGGCTGTTTTCCTCCTTTGGAGCTTCAAAGTGCCAAATTCTGTACCGTTGTTTTAAGCATTTAATCAAATTTTGAGGACTAACAAACACAATTTGGGAGTCCAACAGCGAGCGACGGCGGCCAGAGGGCGGCGGATTGGACGCTCCACCAATCACAGGGCAGCGCCGGCTTATATAAGCCCGGGGCCCGAGCATAGCAGCAATGCAAAACTTGCTCTTTGGATTTTGAGCTTATTCTCTTCTAGCAGTTTCTTGCCACCATGTCGGAAACCGCTCCTGCCGAAACAGCCACCCCAGCGCCTGTGGAGAAATCCCCCGCTAAGAAGAAGGCAACTAAGAAGGCGGCCGGCGCTGGCGCGGCTAAGCGCAAAGCGACTGGGCCCCCAGTCTCAGAGCTGATCACCAAGGCTGTGGCTGCTTCTAAGGAGCGCAATGGCCTTTCTTTGGCAGCCCTTAAGAAGGCCTTAGCGGCCGGTGGCTACGACGTGGAGAAGAATAACAGCCGCATCAAGCTGGGCCTCAAGAGCTTGGTGAGCAAGGGCACCCTGGTGCAGACCAAGGGCACTGGTGCTTCTGGCTCCTTTAAACTCAACAAGAAGGCGGCCTCCGGGGAAGCTAAGCCCAAAGCCAAGAAGGCAGGCGCCGCTAAAGCTAAGAAGCCCGCGGGGGCCACGCCTAAGAAGCCCAAGAAGGCTGCAGGGGCGAAAAAGGCAGTGAAGAAGACTCCGAAGAAGGCGAAGAAACCCGCGGCGGCTGGCGTCAAAAAAGTGGCGAAGAGCCCTAAGAAGGCCAAGGCCGCGGCCAAACCGAAAAAGGCAACCAAGAGTCCTGCCAAGCCCAAGGCAGTTAAGCCGAAAGCGGCAAAGCCCAAAGCCGCTAAGCCCAAAGCAGCAAAACCTAAAGCTGCAAAGGCCAAGAAGGCGGCTGCCAAAAAGAAGTAGGAAGCTGGCGTGTGAAAACCGCAACAAAGCCCCAAAGGCTCTTTTCAGAGCCACCCAGAGATCTCTAAAAAATTGCTGTGCACAATGTGTTAGATCAGGCAGGCAGTTTTCGAAGTTGGTGTCAAACTTTTTGTCTGACGCCTAGCTACTAAGAAGCTTCTTAAATTTTAAAAGCCCCGCTCTATAATCTGATTGGTCAGTTTTGTTCCATCATCAGTACGTGGTTTCTCCGCGTTTAAGCCACTTAGGCGCCAGCTACTTCGGCGTTACTGTGTTCGGCATTGATATAGCCAATTTGATATGACTATCATTCTGTACTGGATTCCTTTTTTTCTTTACCCGAGTCAGAGTCTCGCTCTGTCACTCAGGCTGGCGTGCAGTGGCGCGGGCTCGGATCACTGCAGCCTCAGCCTCCCCGACTCAAACGATTGTCTCACTTCAGCCTCTGAAGTGCTAGGACTAAACCACGCCGCCCGGCTAGTTTTTGTATCGGCTATGATGCCTAGGCAGATCTCGAATTCATGAGCTTCAGCGATCTTCCCGCCTCAGCTTCCAAAAGTGCTGGGATTACAGGCGTGAGCCACTGCGTCTGGCCCTGGATTTTTTTCTCATTGGCTCTAGTACATATAACACGCGATGAATAAACACAGCGAACACTCTTGTAAGCCCTGTATTAAATGACTTGTTCACATTCTGACTTAAACAAGTCACCTGAATCCTGTAAGGTTTTCCCTAAAGTCATTACTAAGCTTTAGATACAAAATGCTTTTCTTTTCACAGTAAACGTTCCGAATGTTTAACCAGTGGCCCAGCTCTCCCGCAGAAATAGTAAGTGGCTCTGAAAAGAGCCGTGGTATTGGAAAGTGACGCTATGGAGACATTATTTGCCCTTGGCCTTGTGATGACTCTCGGTCTTCTTGGGCAGTAGCACGGCCTGAATGTTGGGCAGGACACCACCCTGAGCGATGGTCACTTTGCCCAGCAGCTTGTTGAGCTCCTCGTCGTTACGGATGGCCAGCTGCAGGTGACGCGGGATAATACGGGTCTTCTTGTTGTCGCGGGCGGCGTTGCCCGCCAGCTCCAGGATCTCGGCGGTCAGGTACTCCAGCACCGCCGCAAGATACACCGGCGCGCCGGCCCCGACACGCTCAGCATAGTTGCCCTTGCGGAGCAGCCGGTGCACTCTGCCCACGGGAAACTGGAGACCAGCCCGAGAAGAGCGGGTCTTAGCCTTGGCGCGAGCTTTGCCTCCCTGCTTGCCGCGTCCTGACATGACGAAGAAACGATCGGTAGACAGACTGAGAAGAGATTAGAGAACTTTGCCAGAACTCCACTACTTATAGTCAATACTGGGCGCGAAAATAAAGCTGTGCCATTGGCTCAAATTACAGTTTTATTTAAACCAATGGAATCGCTGTTATGAAACACGTTTCTTTGGATTGGACAAAAATGCATATGACGTCATCTAGAATCGCCACCAGTCCTACACACTAATGTATTAATCACCTTATTTGCATAAGAATTCGTGAATAGGACGTTACAACGCACAGGTTTTTCTTCTTTTTTTTTTAAAGACATGGTGTCCCTCTGCCGCCCAGGCTGGAGTGCAGTGGTGCCATCTCGGCTCACTGCAACGTCCGCTCCTGGGTTCAAGTGATTCTCCTGCCTCGGCCTCCTGAGTAACTGAGATTACAAGCGCCAGCCACCACAGCCCGGCTAATTTTTGTAATTTTTAGTAGAGACGGGGTTTCACCATATTGGTCATGCTGCTCTCGAACCCCTGATCTTAGGCGATCCGCCTGCCTCGGCCTCCCAAAGTGCTGGGATTACAGGCGTGAGCCACCGCGCCCGGCCACTTTTTTTTTTTTTCTCCTTGAGACAGGGTCTGGCTTTGCCCCCAGGTTGGAACGCAGCGGCGCGATCGTGGCTCACCGCAACCTCTTTCCTGGCTGAAGCGATCCTCCTCCCTGAGCCTCCCCAGTAACTGGGATTACAGGCGTGCATCACACGCCCAGCTAATTTTTTAGATGTTTTTGGAGAGGCATGGTTTCGCCATTTTGTTCAGGCTGCTCTGGAACTCCTGACCTCAAGTGATCCGCCCATCTCCGCCTCCGCCTCCCAAACTACTGGAATTACGGGCACGCGCTGCCGCGCCCGGCCGCTTTTTCCTATTATTTGTACCTTTTCTGCAGTTAAATTACAGCACGCCTGACCCCACCAAGTCAGCCCCAGCCCTGAAAAAGGATTCCAAGGAGGCTTTTACTAAGACAAGAAGCGAAAGCGCAGCCGCAAGGAGAGCTGCACCGTGTACTTGTACAAGGTGCTGAAGCAGGTCCACCAACACCGGCATCTCTTCCAAAGCAATGGGGATCTTGAACACCTTCGTTATGACATCTTCGAGCGTTTCGCTGGCGAGGCTTCCCGCCTGGGGCATTACAAGCGTTCGACCATCACCTCCAGGGAGATCCAGACGGCTGTTCGCCTGTCACGCACGCGGTGTCCGAGAGCACCAAGGCCGTCACCAAGTACACGAGCTCCAAGTCAGCTCCTCTCTGGTTCGTCCACTTGGAACTCCACCAGGTTCTTCCTGACCCACACCCTAAAGACTCTTTTCAGAGATACCCACACTTCCTAAACAACTGACGTTCGTTTATCCCTAGTTTTGAAACGTTCAGTTAGCTTTAACCTAAAGCCTTTCATAAATGCTTCTTAATTTATGCAGTAGATACATTGTGGCCTTATGATATTTCCAATATTATCTGCTACCAAGAATTTTATGTTACAAACGTCAAATACACAAAACGGGAGTTTTATTGTTCGTATTTCACTTATCCGGACTCAATTTCAACGCTGAGGATCCCCTGTTGAGTAAGTTATTGTCTAGAAAACCAAGTATTCTTTAAAGTAAAAGTCCTATCAACCTCTACTGAAATATCATTGGACGTTTTACAGGTTACACCACAATTTTCAGGCCTCCTGGTAGGATGCTCAGTGACTAGCATGTAATCCAGGTGGCATTCTCTTTCAATTTTTCTTTTGTAACATGAATGCTGGGAATGTGCTTTCTTGCTACCTCCACTTTAGGCCTAATTTGCACAAAATGACCTAAAGGTATTGAGATTAAAATGGAGAAAGAAGAAGGAAAGAAATAAGAACCAATTTACATCACCTCTTCCCACTAGTTAGAAATGAGGTCTGGATCATTCCTTGCTAATCCACATTCCATGCTGGCAGATGGAATTTTTCTACTAATTAATTTCTTTTACATTTGTCCTAGGTAGACCAAAGTACTCCACACTTCTCCCGACTTTCACACCTGTCTTATGAAGCTCCTCTAAGATGTAACTTGATTATGCTTCATGCTTTCCTCTCACCTTTAATGTCTCACCACTATAAAGAATGGCATTTCTGTTTACTATACTTTTAACATGATCAAAATTTTCCTTGATTAAGAGTTTAGAATGTAGGTCAGTTTCTTTTCTGAGTCAGCTCCACATTTCATCTCACTTTATATTCTCCTTACTGGTTTTTTCTGTAATAAGGGGGAAATTATAAACAAAAAGGCAATATTTTTGAAATGTGAAGGCAGGAGAGTCATGGGAAGGCCTTTTCTCCATGAGAGAAGTGCAGTCTCCCAGTGTTTAGGCTGGGAAAACCATTTTGCCTTTTCCAGTAATCAGTGTGGAAATACAAGTCCCAATTGTGCTACAGACTATCAGATACCAGAATCATGAAACTTAACACCTTTGTTGTTTTTCTAGGTATTAATCAATCTTTTCTCATTAAAAAGCTGGAGGTCTTAGATGGGCCTATGTGAATGAAAAGCACAAAATCTAGGCTGAATTTATGAGCTCAGAGAGCCAAGGACAGTTAAGGCGCCAAGCACAGTTAAGGAGCCAAGTCTGCAGACAAAACCAGTGACTGTCTTCTCTCCAACTTCCAAAATCTTGCTAGAAACATTTGCAGAAGTCTATTGCTAGGCTGGCGCTGTAGCTCATGCCTGTAATCCCAGTATGTTGGGAAGCCAAGGTGGACAGATCACAAGATCAGGAGTTCAAGACCAGCCTGACCAATATGGTGAAACCTTGTCTCTACTAAAAATACAAAAAAATTTAGCCAGACCTGAGGGGCACATGCCTGTAATCCCAGCAACTCCAGAGGCTGAGGCATGATAATCACTTGAACCCAGGAGGTGGAGGTTGCAGTCTGCCAAGATGGCACCACTGTACACCAGCCTGGGCAACAGAGCAAGACTCCAACTAAAAAAAAAGAAAGAAAGAAAGAAGAAGTCTATTGCTTTACTAGATCCACCAACATTATTCAATCTGAAATTAGTACTGTTACTGATACAGTCAAGGAATGAAATAATATTAGGCTCTCAAAGTACAATTATTATTTCCTGAAATGTTTCTTATAGCTGTCCTCCATTTCTGTAAAGTCACTTTTTGTCCACACTTTGAGGACCATCCCAAGTCTTACTTCCCCTGAAACTTTTTTTATGTCTATTACAATTTGCATTGTTTTCCTGTCTTGTAGCTTCTCCAGAGTTCCTTCCTGTTTGAACCATTCCCACACATATACACCCTGCCTATGAGCAAGCAGAGATCTTGTCTTTCCTGTATCTTTATAATTTTTGTTCTGTTAGACCCAATAATCTCAGAAATACAATTTGTTTCTAGATAGTCTTCTATTTGTCTTTAATATTTTTGTTTTGTAATCCATTTTTCTTTTTAAACATTTTTTGTAATCTATTTTTAACCCACATTACCTATCTTCTCTTTTAAGGTTGGCCTATGGGACTTACACCGGTATTCAGTTTTGAAATTAGGAGACCAACTCCTAAAACAAATGACCACTTCAAGAGGTCAAGATTTTGGTTTATTTGACACCCAGCTTCTATATTTGTAAGTTGGAGATAACAGCAATTCATAGTCGTGTGAGTGTTGTAAGGATCAGTGAGAATACTTTGTGAATTATGATTATACACATATTTCATGTACATTAAAGAGGAATCTTATATATTTATTCAACACTTGAAAGGCTTAGGGCACCCTCACCTATCTATCAAACTGAATCACAAAGCTCCGCCCATGCAGTGCTGTTTTCCAGTTCCTTTTTATTTTCGGTAGATACTTGTTGAGCACATGCTGTGTTCCAGAAACTCTTCTAGACCAGAAATATATATATATACACACACACACACATATATATATTTTATTTATTTATTTATTTATTTTTATTTTTTTTTTTGAGACGGAGTCTTGCTTAGTCGCCCAGGCTGGAGTGCGGTGGCGCGATCTCGGCTCACTGCAAGCTCCACCTCCCGGGTTCACGCCATTCTCCTGCCTCAGCCTCCCAATTAGCTGGGACTACAGGCGCCTGCCACTACGCCGGGCTAATTTTTTTGTATTTTTAGTAGAGACGGGGTTTCACCATGTTAGCCAGGATGGTCTCGATCTCCTGACCTCGTGATCGGCCCGTCTCAGCCTCCCAAAGTGCTGGGATTACAGGCGTGAGCCACCGCGCCCGGCCGCCGACCAGAAATATTACAGTGAACTAAACAGACAAAAAGTTATGCACTCACAGTTTATTTTCTAATAAGGGAACAATATATATATATATATCTTTTATGATGTAAGATAATATTAAATGTTGGGGAGGAAAATAAAGCAGAAAAGAAAGATAGGCTTTGTATTTCTTATTTTAAATAACATAATCATAGAATGTTCATCAAGAAGTTGAAATTTTAAAAAAGATGAGGAGATGAGGGAGTGGACCTTTGGGGATTGTAGGCAGAATAAAAAATGAATAAGTAAAGAGGCCCTGAGGTGTTTGTGGGAAGGAGAGATACCTGGTATTAGTCAAGGAACAGCAAAGTGGTCAGTGTGGCTGGAACTGAGGGAACAAGGAGAACAGTAACTGGAAGTGGAGTAACAGAAATGTGGAAGCAGCCTCAAGAATGTATAGGACCTTATATCACACTGTAGTAGCTTTGGATAGTATTGTCCTAAATTTCAAATTTTTAGTAGCTGTAGAAAGCTGTGGGTTTTGTGTGATCAGCTGTACCCATCTTAACCCCCTGTTCCTGGACTTTAAAGGGATAATATGCAAGGTAATCCACATGTCATTACTTCTTTGTTCAACCTTTCAGAAAGGATAGAAGAAGGAAAACCTCCCAGGGTGAGTCAGAGTATGAAGAATCCCAAAGAAGTGCCAGACTCTTCCCTAAAGATATGGGAACTCAAGGTCTTTCACTCTCAACAGCTGCCTTTTTTCCCAGAATAGTACCCGTTCCCCACAGCTTCCTTAACTAAGCAAATGCTGGTGGGAGAAACACGAATTTTGAATCTGCGTCCAGTTGGGAGCATTAGAAACACCACAAACATGGGCCTGTGACAAATAAGACTGTCTCAAATATTAAAGTCATGCCCACCATGTGATGCATGTCCCTACTTCTGACTTTCAGTGTTCTGCAACTTCTTTTTTTGAGAGGGTGTCTCGCTCTGCCGCCCAGGCTGGAGTGCAGTGGCGAGATCTCGGCTACTGCAAGCTCCCCCTCCCGGTTTCACGCCATTCTCCTGCCTCAGCCTCCGGAGTAGCTGGGATTACAGGCGCCCGCCACCACGCCCGGCTAATCTTTTGTATTTTTTAGTAGAGTCAGGGTTTCACCATGTTAGCCAAGATGGTCTCGATCTCCTGACCTCGTGATCCGCCCTCCTCGGCCTCCCATAGTGCTGGAATTACAGGCGTGAGCCACCGCACCTGGCCGGTGTTCTGCAACTTCTTTAGATCAGTACCTTATTTCTACCTGTCTCAGAGCAAGACAGCAAAATCTCTCATATTTCCTTGTGTAGTACATTATCCACTAAATAGGTAATAATCAAATGGCCCTTTCAATGATATATCAGTTTTTTTGTTTTTGTTTTTTGTTGTTGTTTGTTTCTTTGCTCAACCTTTCAGAAAGGATAGAAGGAAGGAAAACCTCCCAGGGTGAGTCAGGGTATGAAGACTCTTTGTTTAGCTCTTGTTGCCCAGGCTGAAGTGCAATGGCCCAATCTTGGCTCATTGCAACCTCCGCCTCCCGGGTTCAAGTGATTCTCCTGCCTCAGCCTCCAGAGTAGCTGGGATTATAGGCATGCGCCACCACGCCCAGCTAATTTTGTATTGTTAGTCGAAACGGGGTTTCTCCATGTTGGTCAGGCTGGTGTCGAGAACTCCCGATCTCAGGTGATTTGCCTGCCTCGACCTCCCAAAGTGCTGGGATTGCAGGTGTGAGCCACCGCGCCTGGCCTATTTATCAGGTTTATATTCCCTATTTCTCATTCTTCTTTCAACTAATGGTCCCCAACTTTAATCATACATCACAATCGTTGGTAGAAGTTTGTGGGGGAAAAAATACTATTAACTAGACCCTACTGCAGAGATTCTGATTTAATTGATTAGGAACGGGGCCTGAGCATCTGGTATATGCACACATTTCTTTTTCCAGATGAAGTCTTGCTCTGTTGCCCAGGCTGGAGTGCAGTGGCCCAATCTTGGCTGACAACAATCTCCGCCTCCCAGGTTCAAGCAATTCTCCTGCCTCAGCCTCCTGAGTAGCTGGAATTACAAGCGTCCACCACCATGCCTTATTTTTTATTTTATTTTATTTTATTTTTTTTGTAGTTTCAGTAGAGACAGGGTTTCACCATACTGGCCAGGCTGGTCTCAAACTCCTGACCTCAAGTGATCCGCCTACCTCAGCCTCCCAAAGTGCTGGGATTACAGGCATGAGCCACCGCGCCTGGCCGCATCTGGTATATTTGAAACTCCCCAGGTGATATTATGCCTGTAAGGGCTGAGAGACACATTTTTCAGTGTGTACTGTGGAAACAGCCTAAAAGATGGCTTCTGATATTTGCACCTTTGTGTAGCCCTTTCCACATTGCACCAGGGTTGGTGAGAATATGGCAGAAGTGATGGTATGTCACTTCCAAGATTAGATAAGAGATTTCCATCATTGCCAATCTTTCTTGGATCACTCACTGCAGAGGAAGGAAGCCAGCGCTTATTAAGAGTAGCCCTCTAGAGACGTGTGGAAGAAAATGAGTCCTCTAGCCAACAGTTACATAAGTGAGCCTCTTCTTGCAACTTGGAAGTTACAGTCCCAGTCAAGCTTTTAGGTAATCACAGTCATTGACTGCAGCCTCATGAGAGATAGACACTGAGTAAAAACCATTCAGCTAAGCTGCTCCCAGATTCCTACCCTCAGAAACTCTGAGAGGTAATAACTGTTTACTGTCATAAGCTGCTATATTTGGGGGATACTGTGTTACACTGTAATGGATAATACAACCCTTTCTTTCAAGGTTGAGCCTTGTCATATCTCTTCCAAAAAATTTTCTCAAATTGCAGCATTCCAGAATATTTACCCTTTCCGAATTCCTATAGCAGTTATAGTTAATATTAAAGACAGTATAATTTATATGTTCTTATAATATAAATAGACATAATTTATAAAGATAATATAAAATACTGTAGTCTTTAGTGTCATAGGGAATTGATTCCTCTAGCATGCCAAAAACCCTGGATGTTCAAATCTGTTGTATAAAATGGTGTAGTATTTGCATATAACCCACATATATCTTCCCTATATTTTAAATCATCTCTACGCATAATATTTAAAACATGCAAATGATATATAAATAGTTGTTATATTGTGTTTTTTTATGTCACTTTTTTATTGTTGTTATTTTTGATGTTTTCCCCTAAATATTTGGATCCTTGGTTGGTTGAAACCATGGAAGCAGAACCACATATACAGAAGGCTGGCTGTATAACCATAGTATCTTTTGCCATTTCCTGTTTTATGACATTGGTTATTTTATTTAGTATTGTTCAAACTTCAGTTATGTGAGTACCACTTTAAAATTCTTTTTCTTTTTGCTGTATTTGGATACAAGCTACACTATGTATAAAATGAAATCAATTTATTTTAAAAGCTTTACATCAGTATTCCAGTGGAAAATTTCTACCTCTGATCATAAAGAGAAGGTAACTATAAAACAGTATAAAATAAAACAGTAGTATTCAATTCTAGTTATATGCTGCTTGCTGTCTGCTACTTAGAGCCTAAAAACTGTTCTTTGTTACAAAATTGAAAACAAAAAAAAAAAAGAGAGAGAGGAAAGATTAACAAGTGTTAGAGAGGCGTTAAACATCTGCTAGCACCAAATTGACACTTTTCTTTCCAGTCACTTAATCAGAAATATTTAAAGAGAATAGAAAAGAGAATGATATTCTTATTCTCTGTTCCAACATTTAAAAAACCAAAGTTCATAAACTCCTCATAAACATTGTCCACAACTCTAGTGGTACTTGATACAGATCTGAGAAAACACTAGTTTCATTAATGTATTATTTATTTGAGCCACTACTGTATGCTCAACTCAGGAAATACAAAAATATATGACCTGGAGAAGCTTACATTGTGGTGGAACATTTACAAAATTATGCTTACTTTTATTTCTCAAGCTTATTTTGTTGAAAGGAAAAGTAAATTGTAATGACTATTTCACAGTAACTTTCATATATACACCTCATCCAGGTTCCAAGAACATGCTTAGAAGCAGTGGACATCATCTCATAAAGTACTTGTAAGAAAAGTGGGAGTTTATTATTATCTCCGTATTGCAGACAATCAAGAGAATTACACACTCATTGAGGTATTTAAGTTACCAGGCTAGCAAATATGGAGTAGGATGTCAATCTCCAAAGGGCTTCCAGGGCTGTATTCCTTCCCTCTGTTTTAGGCAGCTTGGTAGGTTCTTCACTAATGTGGAATATCAGAACAACCTGCTTCAGTGCCACATCTACTTTTTCTATTTTCAGTATTTTGTTATTCACATATTCATCTTGCTTATTTCCCTGTATATCTGAAAATTCTTGATTTAGTTTGCTCTAATACTCTGTTAGGGACTCCTGAATGTCAAAATTTGCATTATGGCTCTGCATTTAATGATCTGCCCACAAGGATTAAACCATACGGTACTTATATCTTGCTTTTGCCACATTGGGGAAAAAAATAACATTAGTCATGAGCTGCCATTTATTGAGTGTGTACTATCTTCTAGATACTATGCATTACTTAATTTATTTTTCCAGGCCTGGGAGGTAAGTGCTAGTGGTATCTATGATCCACTAGTAAGTGCTAGTGGTATCTATGATAAGGAGACAAAGGATTGGACATGTAGCATTATAATGTATTAATGTATTGACTGTTGTATTAGTTTGCTAGGACTGCCATAACAAGGTACCACAGACCTAGTGGCTTAAACAACAGAAATTAATTTTTTCACAGTTCTGGAGGCTAGAAGTCTGAGATCAAGGTGTGGTTTCTTTGTTTTTTGAGACATAGCAGTATTAGTTTCTTCGTCTTCTTCCTTCTCCCTCCTTCTTCTCCTCTTCTTCTCCTTCTTCTCTTCCCTTTCCTCCTCCTCCTCCTTTCTTCTCTCTCTCCTAGCTTGTAGATGGCATCTTCTCCCTGGGTCTCCAGGTCATCTTTCCTCTGTGCATGTCTGTGTTCAAATTTCCTCTTCTTATTTTGTAGTTTAAAAAACATTTTTTTAAGAGATGGAGTCTTGAACTCCTGGCCTCAAGCTATCCTCCCACCTCACCATTCCAGAGTGTTGGGATTACAGGCCTGAGTCACCATGCCTAGCCCCAAATTTCCTCTTTTTAAAAGGAAACCAGTCATATTGGATTAGGGCCTACTCTAATTACCTCATTTTCATTAATTGCCTCTTTAAAGACTCTATCAACACGCGGTGGCTCACACTTGTAATCCCAGCACTTTGGGAGGCCGAGACGGGCAGATCACGAGGTCAGGAGATCGAGACCATCCTGGCTAATACGATGAAACCCCGTCTCTACTAAAAATACAAAAAATTATCGGGGCGTGGTGGCGGGCGCCTGTAGTCCCAGCTACCCGGGAGGCTGAGGCAGGAGAATGGCGTGAACCCGGGAGGCGGAGCTTGGCAGTGAGCCCAGATCGCGCTGTGGCACTCCCACCTGGGCAACAGAGAGAGACTCAGTCTCAAACAAACAAACAAAACAAAAAGAAGACTCTGTAAACAATTACGGCTACATTCTGAGGTACTGGGGATTAGGACTTCATTTATTAGTGATGGGGAGGCACACAATTTAGCCCTTAATAACTGCTTTCCTACATGGAGAACAGTCCACAGGAGTCAAAAATGGGTGACTCCCTTCTCTGGGCTAGGCCTAAGTTTGGTTATTTGATAATAAGCAATAAGGAAGACAAAAACAAAACAAAACAAAAACTAAGAATGAGGATATGTTAACGTTTAAACTGCTACATTTTCAAAAAATGTATTGCAAATAATTAAACATTTATGTGTTTTCCACAGTGAGATTTTTCAGCTCTTTACTTGGGCAGATCTAAATTTTCCACCCTCTAGGAGGGTGAAAAAAGAGGGTCTTTCTACTGGGGCTACTACTTTAGACAGAGAGTGCTCATAATTCCCTATCTAAAGTTACTTCATGTTACTTCATCACTGCTTTCAAGACAGCAATGATGGTCAACTGCAAGTTGGCAGACATTTCAGACAAAAGACATATAGGGTGTCTGCAGGCATTATGTGACCTATAAGTTGCAATTTTTCAATAGTCTCTTTTGAAAAAGTTTCATACAGACTTTAATCTGTCTTAATTTCAGTACGATACTCAATAGGCAGACTGCTATACATGCTGGTTTCTCACAGGAAAGGCAAAATTTAATTGTGTGGTGATGATATGGTGAAATTGCTTGATCCTCCCTCATAAAGAGAATTTGTCCAGGGTTCTCTAAGAACAAATTTCTATTTGCCTTTTATCCTAAAATTTGGAAACAAGAGGGAGAAAAACATTTTTTTTAGGTCTAGAATGACATCTTATTTGCATTATTAAAACAAAACAAATACAAATGGCTAGTTCTCATTTGTTTGTAAGTATTTTATTTGATGGTACAAAAGATCATGGAATCTATCCTTTCTACAGGGAAGGCCACCCACCACCACAAAGTTCATAGACTGACTCTCTCACTGATTCTCTAAGTGATATACTGAAAATACTCCCTTTCTCTGTCCATCAATTTTTTCACCCATAAAATAGGGATAGGATGATAGCAGCCTCAAAAGGTTATTGCAGGCCATCACCTTCATACATAGAATGGACTGAGATTCCCAGTTGGAGGAGATGAAGTTTTTTCTCACAGTGAATGGTATATATTTTTCAATGTTTCTTAATTCCATTTTTTTTTTTTTTTTTGAGACGGAGTCTCATTCTGCCACCCAGGCTGGAGTGCAGTGGCACAATCTCGGCTCACTGCAACCTCCACCTCCTGGTTCAAGCGATTCTCCTGCCTCAGCCTCCCCAATAACTAGGATTACAGGCACCCGTCACCACACCCACCACCACGCCTGGCTAATTTTTATATTTTTAGTAGATATAGATATTTTTAGATATAGATATATTTTAGTAGATATAGTGGTAGATATAGATAGTTCTGAAAAACAAAGCAGAAGTGAAAGTTCTACCAAAGGAATTACCAAAGGTTTTGCCACGTTGGCCAGGCTAGTCTCGAACTCCTGACCTCAGGTGATCTGCCTGCCTTGGCTTCCCAAAGTGCCAGGATTACAGGCATGAGCCATCGCGCCTGGCCAATTCCATCAAATTACAACAGAAAACTCAAAGTCATGCTTTGTGCCTTGTTAGAAGTCTATGCTCCATGGGTGTGACCACTGCCAAAGCACAACACCAGGACAGAAAGAAGCAACAATTGCATTAAAGGACATGAAGGTAGTTGAAAGAGAGAAGCATCCCTTAGAAAGGCAGGATGGTCTCCAGGGATTGGATCCAGCAAAAATAGATGACAGAATTACCAAAGGACAAAACTGGTAAAGCCATTTCATTGCAGATGTCACTTAGTTCTCTGATGGCTTGAGAAGGATCATCTTAATGTGAAAAGTGGTAGATATAGATAGTTCTGAAAAACAAGGCAGAAGTGAAAGTTCTTCTTTCTGAAGTGAAATATGTGATTGATCAGATGAGAGGTTTGATTAAAATGTCCCAGATGGTAAAGTGAATATATTTTGATGGTTCAATGTTAAGCTCTTTGGTGAGAAAAACATAGTCAGGATGAATTGCCTAGCCTTCAAGAGATTTGATTCCAATATGATATGCACTTTTTAAGGTACTTGCTATTTCTTCTACCAATAAGGTAGTGCAATTAATGTCTGTATTTTTATTTTGGACTTCACAGACACTTGAACTATAAAAGTCATTCATTTGTTTAAATTTTGAAACATGATTTCTTGATCCAACAATACATTGTTTAATCTCTTCCTCTAGTTCTATGGCTAGGTATTTATTTATATTTAATTTAGCAACTTACTTCTTTGGTGGTGATACACAACTGAACAAACATGGCAACTAATTTGCTAACTTACACATCATTAGTGAGAATTTGAATTATTATAGGAGAAATCCATCCCTGGACCAGAGAGTATGACAGCACTGATCTATATCATTTTATACAACTACATTTTGAAGATTTTAAGAATTGGAAGTCCTAGAATAATTTAGTTATTGATATTTTTAAAACATGTTAACAAATACTATACTATTGATTCTATTTTTAGTAATTATTTTCAGTAATGGTATGCCAGACATCTTAGATCAACCCTTATGTTTAAAACAACTAGAAAACAATCTGACTGGAACTGTAGGAGAGGGAAGACTCCCTCTGCCCTCTGAGGGTTTGATAATTAAGTGTATGAAATAAATTGACAGCAGGCAGATTAATAAGAGAAAGACACAAAAATTTATTTTGTGGCCGGGCGTGGTGGCTCACACCTGTAATCCCAGCACTTTTGGAGGCCGAGTGGGCGGATCACGAGGTCAGGAGATCAAGACCATCCTGGCTAACACAGTGAAATCCCGTCTCTACTGAAAATACAAAAAAAATTAGCCGGCGTGGAGGCTGGCGCCTGTAGTCCCAGCGACTTGGTAGGCTGAGGCAGGAGAATGGCGTGAACCCAGGATCGCGCCACTGTACTCCAACCTGGGAGACAGAGCAAGACTCTGTCTCAAAAAAAAAAAAAAAAATGTATTTTGTTCATGGAGGTATCATATGAAAAAGAAGTGAATGCCCCCAAATCCAGTGAGATCTAGAAGTTTATATACTCTCTTCATAGGGAAGACAGGAAGGGGGATGTAGGCAATGTAGGGGAAAGGCAATTATTTTTGGAAAAGATGAATGGTCCCTCCAAAGAATAGGTGACTGCATATTAAAGTCACAGTAGAGACTTTAACATTCTACATTGAGCATTTAGGACAATTAATATACTCCACAGCTAATAAATGTATGTAGTTACTGTGTGTGGTTTTTTTTTTGTACTTTAGAGTTCTAAATGATGCCTCCCAGTTTTTATTATGTGTATAGCAGTTGTTTGAAAAGAAAATGAAATGGAATTTTAATTTTCTAACACTCTTACTCCAAGAGAACAACAAAATTACAAAGGTATCATTGATGTCCAGTTTATTATTATTCCATTAACTCCATTAAATATAATATGAATAATATATTGAGTGTATGTATGTATAAAGTGTCATTTGGCTCATGGAATATGTAGCTAAAGCATCAAAAGATTGGACCTATCTATATTCTCCATCTCACTGCTGAGATGAGCTTCATAAGCACACAATAATGTGGCCAAATATAAATATCTTAATAAACACAGAATTTCTTGATATTCTATAGTTTATTTTCAAGATGTCAATTTAAAATGTTGGAAAAAATAATTAAATTATGATCAAGCTACAATGCATTAAAATTAATATCTAGAATTACTTTTAAAGTCTAGTGTCAATGTTGTCTCCAAAATTTTAGTGCAATTATTTATATAGTTCAATATTCTTGAAACACCATTTCACAAGAACCAACTAGTAAATGATAGTAGTATACTTGGGTTATAATGTATTTTAGGCGCAACTCCATATATATTCACATCACATGTACAAACTTCTAATATTAATTAAGGTAACTGAGATGTAAATTTACAGGGTTTCTTTTTCTTTGAAAAGTGCAGACACTTTAGAAGTTATCATTACAGGACCTCCTAGTTCTATGTAAAACTTGAATTTTTGCATTAATAGGTGATGCCTATACTCTCAGTTTTATATTCTGTATTAATTCTACTATTAAAGCAAGCATGATATAAAACATAGCCTTAAGAAATTAAAACACACACAAAAAAAATCCCTTAATTTATTAATGGATACTTTTCTTCATTCTAAGCAGCTGAAGAAATCCTCTGGCAAATAGTTTGTATCGATGTTTTAGTATAATATATTAAACTAAAATTATTATTTGTAAAGTAGTGTCTAACATAATATGGCTTCCAGAAAGATATAGGCCATACCTATTTAGCTTTGAATGCTAGGCTTTAAGCAAAAATTCAAAATTTCTCTCTTTTCCATATCTCAAGATCACAGCCTAAGAGACTTTTAATGGGCAACCACTAGCTTATATCTTGGGAATACTGCAAATTAAACAAATTAGGTCACCTATATGTATCTTCATATGCAATTTGAATAAAAGGGAAATACAGCAGTAAGTGGTTAATTGGCCGAATAGTGTATGTTTTTGTTCTTCAGTAACAAGATGTTTTCCAGAAGTTTAGTAGCTAAATAGGTAAGAAATACATAAACAACCTTATATGGGTTTTTTTTTTTTTTTTTTTTTAAAGACGGAGTTTCGCTCATGTTGCCCAGGCTGGAGTGCAATGGCGTGATCTCGGCTCACTGCAACCTCCGCCTCCCGGGTTCAAGTGATTCTCCTGCCTCAGCCTCCTGACTAGCTGGGATTACAGGTATGTGCCACCAAGTCCGGCTAATTCTGTATTTTTAGTAGAGATGGAGTTTCTCCATGTCAGTCAGGCTGGTCTCAAACTCCCGACCTCAGGTGATCCGCCCGCCTTGGCCCTCCAAAGTGCTGCGATTACAGGTGTGAGCCACCATGCCCAGCCTATATTGCCTTTTAATTCTTGTTTTTACAATGATGGCAATCCATAATGTTATTTAATTGTTGTTTAATCCTTTCATAAGAATGTTATTCTAGTTTTTTTGGTAATTAAAAAGACAGCTCTGGAAACTTCCATAGACTTACCTATTGTTATTGTTTTGATTTCGTATCACTTTTAAAGATTGTGTACTTTGTTTTGTTTTGTTTTTGTTTTGTTTTAAGTAACATGGTCCCGTTAGTCGCCCAGGTTGGAATGCAGTGGGGCCATCCTAGCTCACTGCAGTCTTGAACTTCTGGGCTCAAGCTATCTTCCTACTCCAGCCTCCCAAGTAGCTGGGACTATACACATGAGGCACCTCTCCTAGCTTCACTTTCAAAGGTTTTAAAATCTAATCTTTCTCTGGTTTTAGCTTGCTTAATACAAAATTCAGTTATGTTCTATAGGAAAAATTTCCTCTACTTTGGGATCTTGGCAGTGATCCTCCTAGAAATGGTGATGGGCAAAACAAAAGGCTTTTAATTTTGTTGAAATGTGTTTGATAGGCTACATTAAAGCCACAGCACAAAGAAACCTCATAGAGCAAAGGAATAAAGAAATTATTGATGAAACTCTGAATCCTGGAAGGAAACTCAAAGATCATCTTACTAAACCCTACCTTTATTTACATTTGAAGGAATGGAAACCAAGAAGTATTTGTGAAAAGCATGCTGTCACACCAGAACCCAGATCTCTGGGATTCCTGTCCAATGTGTGTGTGTGTGTGTGTGTGTGTGTGTGTGTGTGTGTGAGAGAGAGAGAGAGTGTGTGTGTGTAGGAGAAAATGCAGGAGGAGGGGAAGGAGAAAAGGAGAGAGAAAGCACAATTCTCTCATTCAGCACATATGTATTGAGTGCCTACTATATGTCAGGGATACACCAATAAATGATATGGATTGTAACACATATTTACTTTTGTAAATGAGCAATTCTATTATAAAATATAAATATGCTTTTAGTTAGTAAAATGTAGGCAAAAACGCTTAAGATGTTTTAAGTAGACATAACTAGTTAGTAAATAGAGAATATGTTGTTAAATATAGATATAAGGGATGGAAGGGTCAAAAGATACCTAATGTTCATGAGGCACAAAATATACAAAAGGAGACACACATTCAGAATTCACAGATATATGAGACATCGAAGCACTGACTCATTATTCATGAGGCCTTGAGTCAGCCACACATTGGAGACACCATAAGTTCTCTACTTCAGAAACAAAAATAAAATCCATGGCTGTTCAACCAACTAATTGGTTGGGACCAGGCATATATATCTCTGTGTCTGTCCTACAGGTTGATTCAACGATGTAAGAGATGATTCAACAATGTAAGAGAGCTCAGATATATGGAAATTGCTCACACTTGATTCAGATAGTGCAGTTCTTCCAATTCACTTACACACTAAACTGTTAACTTGCTCTTCTTTTCCCCTTGCTGTTTGCTATGTTTTTTAATGAAGCTGTGATTTGAGCATTTTACTGCATAGTCTGCAATCCTATTTGTGCTGTGTCCTCTGGGAGAGCTTGCATGGGACTGTACTTGGAGCCTACCAGGGCATCAAGGTAATTTCTCACATGGTACCAATAAGGACCCTCTATCATAACAAAAATGTAGAAAAGTCACCTTTAGATGGCAACTTGCCAGAAGTAAGGGGAAAATGATGGAGGTGTGTTCTAGTCAGAGGTAAAATAAAGTACAGGGGCTCACAGGGACACAATGCTCAGCAGTTTGAGGAACATCAAGGGGGCCAGGGTGGCTAGAGTAGAGGAAACAAGTGAGACAGCCCTAGGAGACGAGGCCAAATACATCACTGGGGCCAGAGTATGCAAAACCTCATAAGGCAAGGTAAGGGCTTTGGAAGTTTCTGAGTCAAGGAGCAGGTGATCTGACCGAAAATTTTAGAAGGGTATTAGGATGCTGAGGGGAGCACAGACTGGAGAGGCACAGAGATAGGAGCAGGTACTACAGGTAGAAGCTATGCAATAACCAGGAGACAGGAGGTGGGTGCAGAGTAGGTCAGCACTGGCAATGGAAAGTAAAGGGCTCCCAGTATGGATTATTTATCCCTAGATTACTGCCAAAGAGGTCTTCTTTCCTAGTCTTATTACTCTGTTCAATTCTGACCAATTAAAATCTCCAAATGTCACTTCTTTTTCTTCTTAAAAGCACTTTTCTTTTCCTTTTTTTTTTTTTTTGTGATGCGTCTTGCTCTGTTGCCCAGGCTGGAGTGCAGTGGCGCAATCTCAGCTCACTGCAAGTTCCGCCACCCAGGTTCACGCCGTTCTCCTGCCTTAGCATCCTGAGTAGCTGGGACTACAGGCCCGCCTCCACGCCCGGCTAATTTTTTTTGTATTTTCAGTAGAGACGGGGTTTCACTGTGTTAGCCAGGATAGTCTTGATCTGCTGACCTCGTGATCCGTCCGCCTCGACCTCCCGAAGTGCTGGGATTACAGGCGTGAGCCACCGTGCCCGGCAAAAACACTGTTCAAAACAGTGCTTTCCTTTCCACACAAACAAATCTAAACTAATCAGCCTGGGCATTGTGTTTCTTGAGCCCTGGATGATGGTGCCTGTTTTGTTGAAGAATTTGCCCATTCTGTCTCATCTCTCTGACTTAGGACACACCACACTAAATCCTGATATATCAATTATATATATCATTAAGGCTTCTTTAGTTGTCGTCTATTACGATGTATGTCCTTTAGGACGATGACCACGTTCTTTTGTACTGACTGTTTCTCCAAGGGCACATTCAATGATAATCAATGGGGAGGATTTCCGAGTTAATGACCCTTTGCCATCACAGGTTGTCCACCTCTTCTTAGCATTAAGACCCTCTGCTTATGCACATGCCCACAGCTCTAGAGGGCAAGAAAAGAAGTTTAGAAATACCCAACCAGGCACATGGACAAATTGACCTACATAGGCCTTCCTCCATGCCTCCTCTTCCCCTAAACCCACATTTATTTTCATTCCTTTCCTTCTAGTCTGGCACAACATGTCAGTAAAAAGGACACAAGACCAGAAAGCAAATTATGAGATTTGGAGAATCTGTCTCAGAATAAGCAGTTGCAATATGCCTTATCTTTCCCAGAACATGTTCTTGCTCCACGTCTAGCAATAAAGTTCCAAGAAGGGGAATTCATCAACATCTCTCTGACTGATTTAACACAGTGAAGACATATCTGTTTAAGAAGTATTGGCCGGGCGCGGTGGCTCAAGCCTGTAATCCCAGCACTTTGGGAGGCCGAGGTGGGTGGATCACGAGGTCAGGAGATCGAGACTATCCTGGCTAACATGGTGAAACCCCGTCTCTACTAAAAATACAAAAAAAACTAGCTGGGCGTGGTGGCGGGCGCCTGTAGTCTCAGCTACTTGGGAGGCTGAGGCGGGAGAATGGCGTGAACCCGGGAGGCGGAGCTTGCAGTGAGCCGAGATCACGCCACTGCACTCCAGCCTGGGAGCACAGCGAGACTCCGTCTCAAAAAAAAAAAAAAAAAAAAAAAAAAAAAGGAAGTACTGCTGGTGGCCAGATGAGAGAAGCTATTGAGACATCTGCAGTGAGGCACCTGTTGCAAAGCCCTACCTAGAAGGGGGTTGTGGGGAACTCATTCCTTCTTTGGGATCAGCATGGTTCTGTATTATATTTTTAGAACAGTTGAGTTTCCATGTGTTCTTAAGGTCTAGGATGTATACAGGAGCTCTGGTATCACAGTGGACCCCACAGAAGTGGCCAACTACTTACATTTTAATTAGCTTTCTCTGCTTTTTTGTTTATCAGGCTAAAGCTGAATGTGAATCTGATGGCTGCTGCCTTAGTTCAAAGCCAATGGAGTGCTATACCTACAGAAGCAGAATTTTAATAAACTGGCCTGAGCAATAGCAAATGGGGAGGACTTCCAAGTTGATGACCCTTTGCCATCACAGGCTGTCTACCTCTTCTCAGTAATAAGACCCTCTGCTTATTCACATGTCCACAGGTAACCTCTAGAGGGAAGAAAAGAAGTTTAGAGATACCCAACCAGGCGCATGGACAAATTGGCCTACCTAGGGCAGATGCCTCAAGTATTTTTCTTCTGCAACTGACTATCAGCACTGCAGACTATTTCTGGGGGACATTCTGGCATTATTAGAAGCCCTCCAGCCACTCTCAGCTTTGACATGTCCTCTATGTAGTTTCTGCAATGAAAGTAATTAATGTGATTGTTCTCATAGAACAGTGATGGTTCTTAGGGAGCATTCTGGAAATTAAGTAAGTTGGGTTTTTGTTGTTGTTGTTGTTGTTGTTTTGATGTCCTGGTGATTGGGAGAGGGCACAGTACTGACATTTAGGGAAGGACCAGGGATGCTAGATGTCCTGTGAAGAAGTCTCAACTCATGCATGACTTCCAGGTATCTCAAAATCAATCTGAAGGTGAAAAACCTGATTATTTGAGGCTAAAACAGAATTCCTTTTACACATAAGCATGCAATGCTTATGTGTGTGCATAATTTAATGTGCACTGAATTTTCCAAGAATGCAATCACTTTACAAATTAAGAGAAGACTGTATTTTGTTGTATTCAAATGTCACTCAGCATTATTGGTCTTTTCAAAAAGAAAAAATCACATTGCTGAGAGTAATGTCCCTTGTGGTATTTGAGTTACCTAAGTCAGTTGGTTTGGTCCTTGTTGCATTCGGGATAGTTCATACAGAGTTAAAACATCCAACTACTTCATTTTGTTTTCTAGTATAGGGCCCAAGCATTTATAGGTTGAAAGTATCTTTATTATTAAAGATACTTTATTATCTTTATTATTAAAATACCATCCTTTATTTAGCTTTTATATCATATTAAGGTGCTTTAGCAATTTTTGAATAATTAAGTTAAATAGTATTACCTAAGAATTTAATTTTAGGCTGTAAAAAGGACCATAAAAGTATTAGACATAAAAAGGGAGCCTAGGCCTGACAGGTGTGAGAACCACTGCTTTTTATAAATTCTCATTTGTAAGCCCTGTTTAATGAGCTACACAAGCACCAACCTCACAGAAGGTCAATAAATACAGGTCACAACCCTCACTGCTACTCCAAATGGTTGTACCAGGACCTGACTATATGATTTCAAAGCCTGAGTTGCTGCCCTTGTGCCTTGGGATTTTAAGGCTCTTCCCAAATTAATACTCTTAGAATCCCAGTGTTTTCTTACAGCGTTTCTTAATTTCTCCATCAAAAATAATTCCTTTTCTCTAGTATAACTAAAGAACTATGGCTGAGGCACTTTTATTTTTCCTTATATAGGTGGGAATTCTTACTGTCAGGGGATAAAGTTATTTGTTCTCACAGTCTATCCCCATTGTTCTTTGCATTCTCTGACCCTCAATAAAACCTTGTTAAGTTTCATCACTCACATTTACCAACCCCCTAGAGATACTTGTGTGCGTGTTCAACTCTGGAAATTAATAGAAAAAATTTTTTTTTCTTCTGAGATGGAATCGTGCTCTGTCACCCAGGCTGGAGTGCAGTGGCACAATCTTGGCTCACTGTAACATCTGCCTTGTGGGTTCAAGCGATTCTCCTGCCTCAGCCTCCCGAGTACCTGGGATTACAGGTGCACACCACCATGCCTGGCTAATTTTTGTATTTTTCGTAGAGATGGGGTTTCACCATGTTGGCCAGGCTGGTCTTGAACTCCTGACGTCAGGCGATCCACCCACCTCAGCCTCCCACAGTGCTGGAATTACAGGCATGAGCCACTGCACCTGGACAGACATTTTTATCATTATTCAAGTGTGGAAAAATTTTCTCCTGTTTTTTAGTACCACGCATCTGCTTTACCTCATGCAGTCTCCTAACCTTTATGATTTGGTGACAGTATCAGAAAAGGAGAGGCTCTGAAATACAAGTTAAAAGGAATTGGGAAATGAATAAATTGACCATCTGCAGAAGTAACAGATATTTGAGATGGTTTGGAAATGGATGGATGATGAAATTCACACAATGTTTTTCCACATCAAGTAACAGGAAATGGACCTCAGATAAGTTGTGATCACATTAATTTAACATGCCCTTTATCAGGCAATGTTTGCTGTAATGAAATAAACAAACAAAAAAACAAAAACAAAATAAAAAAGGAGCATGTCCAATACTATGTCATAACTGAAGAATGGCAGACTGCATGAAATTTAGAAATGAGTGAAAAAGAATTAGGCTTTGTTAGTATGTTTCTTGCAATCTCCATGGAAGGGAGTGCTCTGTTTCCAATGAGGAAAATATAAATTTTTCTAATCTGGCCAAAGACCATTTATTCAGGTAAATAGTTGTTTTTTCAAGACATAGCTGTAAAAAAAGAAAAAAAAGTCCTTTAGGACCAGATTCTCTCATATAATTCTATGTTCCAATCTGTTCCTTTTTGCCCTATAAATTGTTTTCAGGAAAAAAAAAAATATATATATATATATATGTGTGTGTGTGTGTGTGTGTGTGTATATACACACACACACACAAAAAAAAAAAGTTATTTGGGGCAAAACATGAATCATGTGCTTTCTTGCAGCTACCATATAAAAGTTCCAGTGTAAAGCACTAACGTGACATGCTGGTTTGGATTAGCTCTAATCAATTCCCCAAGGCTGATTAGTAATGTCATAAATTAATCAAGATTGTTTCAGCAACAGAGGGTACCATGCTTGGCTACGAGGTGCAAATAACTTAAAAGATCTATCTTTGAGTCCTTATTTCTCTTTCTCTCTCTGTTTTAGAAATTTTAACCTTCTTAATAACTGAGAGCAATGGGCCTGATATGTGAACTTTGTAAAGAAGTGTTCAATTTTTTTCTTAATGCTTCTCTCCATTCTCCACATAGATTTTAGCCACCCCACACACAATATTCTTCTAGACATCTTCTTCCCTGCTGACAATTCCAAGTTATTCAAGTAGTCCCTGATGGCCCAAACTTACATATAGACATACAGATGCAGAAATATAGACATCTATCTATATTCTCTGTATGTTTAATAAGGAGTTACTTCACTATTCTTTATTCTGGCCTGGAGAATGTGTTTAGGTAACTTAATCCTTCTACATCCCCTTCTCACTTTCTCTTCTGGATTTTAACTACAGATTTCTCCATTCCATAAAACAAACCAACAGCAGAATTTCCTGCTGATTATCTGTATTAATGGAGAGGCTCAACGGCACCTGTGCTATGAAAAGTTGTGATGAAAAAACTCAAATGTATGATGAACTTACTGTCCTCAAGTATTTTGGTGTGAAATGGTGGGAGGAGAGAAGATACATAAATGAAAAGAGTATAATCTCTGTTCTAACAGAGAGAGGAGTATACACACATACACATACATAACATATATACAAAATACACATATACATACACACACACAGCCTCCAGAGAGATGTTATAAAGATTTTGCGGGAAGTTAAGTAGAGATTTATAAGAGTTTAGAGGAGCTGAAGGAAGACAGAGCTCAGCTAGGTTCTAATAGAGAGGGCTTCAGAGAGTGAGACTTGTGTGAACTTTGGAAGATAAGTTAGGATTTAGATAGATGGAGAAGCAGAGAGAAAGAACATTTAATTAAATGGATTTCATGAAGTCTGAATTGTATCAATTCTGTGCCAAATGC
This sequence comes from Mandrillus leucophaeus, assembly GCF_000951045.1. Lineage (NCBI taxonomy): Eukaryota > Metazoa > Chordata > Mammalia > Primates > Cercopithecidae > Mandrillus > Mandrillus leucophaeus. The sequence goes on along the minus strand of NW_012104165.1, from coordinate 937,243 downwards.
AGATTCAATACATCAAATAATGTGAAGAAATCAACTATAATGAAGCACCATCAAGGTCCTCCAAGCACTTCCTAGGAATCAGGATTTTTGGTCTAGGGTCTTTAGTCTACAGATTGAGAAGCAAGGGTACCTGGAGATTGGTTGCTGACTCTTAATTTTAGCCAAAATCTTGAGCTTTCGGAATCCATCCACCTTCTTAATGTCCTCCGTGAGTCTTCTTTTTCTCCTCCTTAAGAGAGGAGGAGCAATGAACAATATTTAGAAAATGAATAATATTTATGGAAACACTATTAGGTTTGAGTTTCTCATCTATAAATTTTCCTTTATGACAAACTATGTGATGCTTGTAACTTGTTTTTACACTAGGAGTTTTTTCCTATTATATTTTCCAGTATAGTATTTGACACGTAAATTTAATATATGTAACATATATTTAAAATGTAAATCAGGCTGGGCATAGTAGCTCATGCCTGTAATCCCAGCACTTTGGGAGGCCGAGGCGGGTGGATCATGAGGTCAGGAGTTCGAGACCAGCCTGGCCATCATGGTGAAACCCCAACTCTACTAAAGATACAAAAAATCAGCTGGGTGTGGTGGCCGGCTCCTGTAAACCCAGCTACTAGGGAGGCTGAGGCAGGAGAATCGCTTAAACCCGGGAGGTGAGGGTTGTAGAGAGCCGAGATTGTGCCATTGCACTCCAGCCTGGGTGACATGGTAAGACACTATCTAAAAAATATATATATATACACACACACACACACATATATATATATATATAAAGTTTAAATCAAATTATATCAAAACCCATGATAAAACATCTAACCCAAAACTGGAATATTGGTAACAACTTGTATTTACCTCTGTGTGTTTCCCCATCCCATGTCTTGCCTTTATCACTAAGATAGCCACTGCCAGGTATTTTTAAAACTCTCTCTTAAAAGTTTTCATTATCACACACTTATGTATACTTATTCTGTATAAGTGCTTCTATATATACTTCAACAATGTATAATTTGGTTTTATTTTCATTTTACTGTTTTGTTTTGTGTGTTTTTTTTTTTAAGAGATAGGGTCTCGCCATGTTGTCCAGGCTGGTCTCAAACTCCTGAGCTTAAGCAATCCTCCCATCTCAGCATTCCCAAAGTGCTAGGATTACAGGCATGAGGACCTGCCCAGCCATGGTTTTACTTTTGAGTTTTAAAAAATGTTATTATATATGAACCTTCTGAGACTTATGTTTCTAAAATTCAACCAGGTACTACTGTGTGTACCTCAATAAATGCATTATTTTGACCATGAACATGTAATTGTCTCTAGTATTTTTATCTATTAAAAATAGCATATTTTCCATTCTCATATGTCTCCTGTTGCATGTGTGCAAAATATTCTCTCATGTAAACATCTAGGAGTCAAACAGTTGGGTCACTGGAGTACACTTACTGGATAAAAAATACTATCAAAAATCTTCAGCAAATACAATTCGATGTGGAAGAGTTCCCACACTGATTCTTGGCAAAGACCAAAATACTTTTAAATATGCCACTCCTAAGTGTTTAAAATGAAGACACTTATTCTGATTTCCTCAGTTGGGGGTGGGGGAAAACAATGAAGAACAGCCCTTCTCCTCCTCTATTTTTTTTTCTTTTAAAATTTATTCCAATTAATAGAGATACAGTAAATGCAAGTGACACAGATAAGAAAACATGGAGCAGATCCTAACAAAAAAGGTAGGGAATAGAAACTATGTTCATAAACAGGATCCACACAAGAGAAATATGGGAATGAGTAAAACGGCAAGAGTCCTCCAAAAAACCCGCACTGCCAAGAATTTTCCCAATTAGAACACTCACCAGAGAAAACGGTGGTCAAGTTTCAAACTGCCCGCGCAGCGTCCGGATTGGCCATCGACATCAACTCGGCCCGATTGACGTGTACTATGCTGTAAACTGGGTTCAAACTTTTTTCTGCTGCCTTTCTATCTTAATATTTAGCAAACTCAAACTGGGAACAAGGGAGGAGAAACAGCACCACTCTCAAAACAAACAAGTTTAGTCGATTTGTACGTTTCTGTGTGTGCCAACTGCTTCATTACTAAAGTACACATGAAGTTTAGGGACAGAGCGCCGGAAACACTATGGATATTTTACCAGTTGACACTTAAATATTGTATTTTATTTGTGGTCAACAGGAATTGAATTTTCCCTTTACTACGTTTGTCTGATGATAAACCTGATCCTTCTTCAGATAAAAAATTGTCTCAAGCGTTGCTGCAACATGCAGTACATTGCAGTGCTAATTAATTTTTTCTTTCTTTTTTGAGACAGAGTTTCGCTCTTATTGCCCAGGCTGGAGTGCAATGGCCCGATCTCGGCTCACTGCAACCTCAGTCTCCCGGGTTCAAGCGATTCTCCTGCCTCAGCTTCCCGAGTAGCTGAGATTACAGGCGTCCGCCACCACGCCCAGCTAATTTTTTTGTATTTTTAGTAGAGACGGGGTTTCACCATGTTGGCCAGGCTCGTCTTGAACTCCTAACCTCACGTGATCCACCCGCCTCGGCTCCCCAGAGTGCTGGGATTAGAGGCTTGAGCCAAAATTAGTTTCTAACAAGGATAGTAAGGAATCTTGTAAATCTTCATTGTAACGAGTAACAAATATCTGCTGTAAGAAAAGTGAGTGCCAGCTCTCTTTGGGAAGACTGAGTGGCTCTGAAAAGAGCCTTTGGGGTGTGGGCCGAGACTGACCGAACGTTCCGCGGTGGGCGGGCTCACTTGGAGCTGGTGTACTTGGTGACGGCCTTGGTGCCCTCCGATACCGCGTGCTTGGCCAGCTCCCCGGGGAGCAGCAGGCGCACAGCCGTCTGGATCTCCCTGGAGGTGATGGTCGAGCGCTTGTTGTAATGCGCCAGGCGGGAAGCCTCACCCGCGATGCGCTCGAAGATGTCATTGACGAAGGAATTCATGATTCCCATGGCCTTGGACGAGATGCCGGTGTCGGGGTGGACCTGCTTCAGCACCTTGTACACGTACACGGAGTAGCTCTCCTTGCGGCTGCGCTTGCGCTTCTTGCCGTCCTTCTTCTGGGCCTTTGTCACCGCCTTCTTGGAGCCTTTCTTTGGGGCGGGAGCAGACTTTGAGGGTTCAGGCATGGCTGGTAATAACTGCCAGAAAATTAGAGAAAAAAAGGGAAGAAAGTCGGTAGCACTATCTACCTATCGCTTATTCCCTGCTTCTTAACGCAAATGGAGCGGACAATGAAGGTGTGCGTTTAACTAGTGGTGAGTCCTGGAAACGTATATTAACTTTGTCCAATCAAAATAAGTGTTTTTCAAAACCGCAATCCCATTGGTTAAAGCGAAACTGTAATGTTAGCCAATAGCATAGCTTAGTTTTCGTGCCTGTATTGACTATAAGTAGCCGAGCCTTAGTGTTGCGTCAGTCTCAGGCACGCTGCTGATTGAGCATATTTGTCATGTCGGGACGTGGCAAGCAGGGCGGCAAAACTCGCGCCAAAGCTAAGACCCGCTCTTCTAGGGCGGGTCTTCAGTTCCCCGTGGGCCGAGTGCACCGACTGCTCCGCAATGGCAACTATGCCGAGCGGGTAGGTGCCGGCGCGCCTGTGTACCTGGCGGCGGTGCTGGAGTACCTGACCGCCGAGATCCTGGAGCTGGCTGGGAACGCGGCCCGAGACAACAAGAAAACCCGCATCATCCCGCGCCACCTGCAGCTGGCCATCCGCAACGACGAGGAGCTCAACAAGCTGCTTGGTAAAGTGACCATCGCCCAGGGTGGTGTTCTGCCCAACATCCAGGCCGTGCTGCTGCCTAAGAAAACTGAGAGCCACCACAAGGCCAAGAGCAAGTAGTGGGTCTGGAGTAGTGCATTACTCATACCTCGGTCCAAACCAAAAAGGTTCTTTTCAGAGCCACCTACTTTTTCACCAAGTAGAGCTGTGTTCCACAGTTTTATCCGATGTCGAGTCATCTTGCAATGGCACTGAAATGCTGTATAGAGATGAAGCAAAACCAAAGGGCTTTTACACCACATTGTTTTGAGATAGAAAGTAGACACTGAAATATTCGCGGCACATCAAGAAATTTAGGCGCGGCAGCTCGCGCCCGCAATACAGCTGAAAACAATAGGAAAAGTGGGGCAAGAGAATAACAAAGGGAGCTGGAAGTTGGTTAGAGGGCTGAATAAGTAAAAGCAAAGGGCAGAACTAAGGTGGACGGGCGGGTGAACAAGAAGCGAGATAACAAGCAGTGAACCTTTTGCAGCCGAAACAAAGGTGAGATAATGTGAGCAAGGACCTCGTGGCCGGCAAGTTCTGGAACAAACCAGTAAAAGGCAGCTCTTCAGAGATGGGCATGCGTATTAGGGAGGAAAAAGTATCCTTAACAAAAGCCCATATGATAATCAGCTACTTAAGGTTCATGCATATGGGCTGCATATCTTGCATGTATTTAAGATTATGAGATAGAGGTGATGCACAAGCCACAGAGGCCAAAGTAAGCAACAAACCTATCAATAAAAGGGCAGATACTGGCTATAGATTAGGTGGCACTGGGAAGAGAAAAACACACGCACACACATAAAAAGACTTAAACTGCAACAAGCTGATGCTGATCTCATCTCGCAGAGGTCAATGCGCTCTCCCCCGCCGAGAGTGTAATACTCTGCTTAATAAACTTTTGCTGCTTTGCTTTGCTATCTGTGTGTGTGTCGACTAGTTTGCTCCTGGCACCAAGAGCCTGGAACTGCTTGGCACCATCCGGTAACACAACCACTTTGGGAAGCCGAGGCGGAAGGACGGCTAGAGCTTTGGTGTCCGAAGTCAGCCTGATCTTTACAAAAGTAGAATAACTGACTGTGCCTGGTGTCTCATAGCCTGTAGTCCTAGCTACTCGGGAGGCTGAGACCAGAAGGATCACTTGAGCCCAGGAGTTCGAGGCTGCAATGAGCTACGATTGCACCACTGCAGTCCAGCTTGTGTGACAGAGCAAGAGTGTTTCACATGAACCTAGTGTCAGATACTTACTTTCTGTATTTCAGAGGACTGAAAGCTAGCTAAATAATAGTTTTCAGTGTACCTGGGTTCCAGAGAGAAAATTGGTAAACTAACCTTTGCTCCTTGCTTGGGCTTTTAGTTTATACTTCATAAGACCATGGAAGCAGAATTTGGGTATCTGACCCTTCTGCAGAATTTAGGACCCCACGTGCGTTTGGCCTACCTATTCCAGTTCAATTGAATCTTTCCCAGCACCTATGGTGTGCCAGGCACCCTCCTAAATGGGAATACAATATTAATCCAGATACATAACGTCTATATCCAAAAGGAGCTTCAAGTTGACTTGGGCAAAGAATACATGTCATAATGGACTGTTTATGTAAATGATGGGAAAGGGTTGGGGTTAGGGTGTGAGATTACGCTAGAACGTGTTACTTAAAAACAGTATGAATGATGGACATTGTAAGTCAGGTTTTTTATTATATCATAGTCATATAGCCCTGTTCTTGTCAGTTTTTTCTGCTTCCTTTCTCTCATCAAGATAACTCCCTTCTTCCTCAGATCACCAAGTCCTCCTAGCTAGAGAGGGCCTTCTATTCCTCTCCACCTAAACTTATATAAGCTACTTTTTTCCTCATAAAGACATGTTAATGAAAACGAATTTCTACAGGATCTCTAGTCCATTGAAATACATTAATTTTTGAGTCTCTGCACACATTTTTATTTCCTAGATTTGTCTTCATTGCAATCGCATGCAACTAATATTTCTTGGAATAAAACAGCAAACACAACTGTCATAAACATTACTTTTTAAAAAAAAGTTACGATTATTTGATGTTGAGGACTCCATCCTGATTTCAATGAATTAATTCATTCGTTCCGTTTTAAAATGTCATCTGCGTTATTTGTGTGTATAAATTTTCAATAACTGTTTCTGTTACAACCATCAATATAAAGTAAATGATATGGCTCCATAGAACGCCTATAAGATTTTTGAAATTAAAATAAGTTTTTAAATAAAATATGCTGTCATGATCATTGAAGTTGATGATAAAATTATTCCATTGTTTCTATTTCTCCCAAGAACCACTATCTAATCATGAAAGCTAGCTAAGTAATAATTTTCAGAGTTCCTGAGTTCCAGAAGTAAAATTCTTTAAGCTAAACAGCTTGTAAAGTAACTTTTGCTTTATAATTATTATAATTTTTGGTGTTATTTATGCAAACTCAATGTACTCATAATCAAAACACTGACAAATGCAAACTTATGTATTAAGTAAAATAAAATATACAAGTGTGATATATCATTGTTTATAATTCTACATACACATGTAAAGAAAAATGGAGGAGCTGTTAAATGTGTAGCTTCAAAGTAAGTAAACTAGAGGAGGCAATCTTAAGATCAGAGGGATCCAAGGGGCAAAGAGCAATTAGGAAGATTTATAGTGCCTTATCACTTTATGGTATCATATCATCTGTGAAATATTGAATTAAATTAATGTCCTTACTGATTTGGTGCCCTCTGAAGGTGAAAAATCGGACATGAGGCAGATTAATAGAAAAAAAAGCAGACAAATTTACAATGTGCATGGGGAGAATCAGAGTGATTGCCCACCCCAGAATGTGGTTCAGAAGTTTATACACCATCCTAGAAAAACAGTTTGAGGGAGGGAGAAGAGGAATTCATTTGAGAGGATTACTAGGAAGAATGAATGGATCAGGGAAAAGAAATTAAATTTCTACCTTATCTTGTGAAATGAGCTCTTCAGGTGTGATTACATTCATCTTACAGGGATTCATTTTTGGTGAGTCTGGATAATAGGCAGATAAAGGTTGGGGAGGGGGAGAAGGTCTAAGAGAGTTTGAGGCTTCTGCAGTTCAGCTAGTCACCATGCCGTAGTTTGGGGTATTGGTTTCTGAGCCCCGACATTGACAATAAGCGCTAAAAATAAATATTTGTTATTTAAATTAACTACTTAATGCGTTATACATAATTAGATTAATTTATGATGTATTAACGTATTTAAAGTATAATATAAACAAAATATTTGTAAATTAGTTATAAACAAAAAATTATATTAAATAGAGGTTGGCTTTCTGCTTGATATTTTATGTACATTATCTCCATTTTTTTTTTATTAATTTTTTTTTTTTTTAGATGAAGGTCTTGTGATGTTGCCCAGGCTAATCTGTGACTCCTGAGCTTGCACAATCATCCCACTCCTGGACTCATGCAATCCTCCCACATCAGCCTCCAGAGTAGCTGGGACTACAGGCAGGTCACTGAGCCTGGCCTCTATTAATTCTTATAGTAGCTCAAAGAGGTAAATACTGTAGGGGCTAAGGGAAGTTTCACAGATAACCAACTGACAAAAGGCAGGATAATGGGAGAAATTTAATAATGTGCACGAGGGAGAATTACAAAGTCATTACCCCAGTCCCCAAAGGGGTACAGGTTATGTAACTTTTTTCATAGGGGAAGGAGGAGATGGGAAAGGTAGACAATTCCTTTGAGGGGCAATAAAAGATTGTTATAGAGAATAAATGGACCACAGAAATAAATTAGCTTGTAAATAATTGTCTTCGTAATTTATGTATTTATTTTGAGATGGAGTCTTACTCCATCACCCAGGCTGGAGTGCAGTGGCACAGTCTCCACTCACTGCAACCTCTACCTCTGGGATTCAAGTGATCCTCCTACCTCAGCCTCCTTAGTAGCTGCGAACACAGGTGTGCACCAGTACACCTGGCTAATTTTTTTTTTTTTTTTTAGATGGAGTTTCACTCTTGTTACTCAGGCTGGAGTGCAATGGTGCAATCTTGGCTCACTGCAACCTCCGCCTTCCAGGTTCGAGTGATTCTCCTGCCTCAGCCTCCCAAGTAGCTGGGATTACAGGCATGCGCCACCACCTGGCTAATTTTTTGTAAACTTTGTAGAGACGGGGATTCACCATGTTGGCCAGGCTGGTTTCGAACTCCTGAGCTCAAGGGATCCACCTGCCTTGACCTCCTACAGTGCTGGGATTATGGAGAGGAGCCATGGCATCTAGTATGTCTTGGTAATTTAAATGAGACGGAGAGGAAGGCATTATCTTGAAAAATCCATATCCAGTCTTCTTTTCTGCAATAATGAAATAACTAGGGAGGGGATAGAAGGCAATTCTGTTTCTTTTGTTAAGAAATTTTCTTGGTTCGATTAGGAAATGTCAGAGTTCCTTCGCATGTATAGGAAAGAGAAACAAGACGAGGTTAGAGGGGCTTTGATTCTGAAGCTTATTTCTGAGGCCTTTCAGTGTTCAAAAGCACTCAGCATGCCCAAGAACCACATTTTGGGGAATCATTCTGCACCCCAACAGTACCATCACTATCCTGATCTAACTTTGTAGATGAGCAAAGATTTAAAGAGAATAAACAAGTCACTTCGTGTCTGATCAGTAACAAGTCAGCTTGAGTCTGATAGGTAAACATTTAATCTAAAACCAAAGTTTTCTAATTCCAGAGTTTCAGCTCTTAACTACTTTGTAAACAAAGAATTGAATACTAAGAGATTATATTAGAATAGTTATAGGAGTTTTATAATTTTCAAAGGTGTTAAAATAATTTCAGAGTGGCCGGGCACAGTGACCTCACACCTGTAATCCCAGCACTTTGGGAGGCCAAGGTATGTGGATCACGAGATCAGGAGTTCAAGACTAGCCTGACCAACATGGTGAAACCCTGTCTCCACAAAGATACAAAAAAATTAGCCGGGCGTGGTGGTGAGTGCCTGTAATCCCAGCTACTCGGGAGACTAAGGTGGGAGAATCACTTGAACCCTGGAGGTGGAGGTTGCAGTGAGCTGAGATTGGGCCATTGCACTCCAGCCTGAGTGAAAGGACAAGACTCTGTTACAAAAAAAATAAAAATTTCAGAGTATAACCCTGTATTTACTAAGAAAGAAAATTAAATATACGGAAACAAAGTTGTTCCATAATGGTTGATAACAAATCTTTGGTTGGGTCATGTAAAAGTGTCTTTTTTAAAACCTACAAGCGTCCAAGCGCGGTGGCTCACGCCTGTAATCCCAACACTTTCTGAGGCTGAGGCGGTCGGATCACGATGTCAAGAGATCAAGACCATCCTGTCCAACATGGTGAAACCTGGTCTCTACCAAAAATACAAAAAAATTAGCTGGGCGTGGTGGCGCATGCCTGTGCCGCGCTACTCCGGAGGTCGAGGCATGAGAATTGCTTGAACCTGGGAGACGGAGGTTGCAGTGAACCTAGATCGCGCCACTGCTCTCCAGCCTGACGACAGAGCAAGACTCCATCCCCCTCCCAAAAAAAGCGCCCGCCCCACACACAAAACCTACAAACACTAATTTTCTAGTTATAAGAACTTGTTTTAAGGATATTAATTCTATTCCAAATAAGTCCTAACGCTAACGCAATTATTATCAAAATCTCAAAGAGATTTTTATTCAAACTTCACAAAAGGTCTCCAAAGTTGCCAAGAAACCTTGGTGAAACAAATTAGGAAATTTGGAAAGGAAATAATGAGGGGACCAGCAGTACCAAATCATGAGACCTCTAATTCAGTTTTAAATATTAATGTAATAAAAATTTAAAGTTTGGTGTAATAAATCATACAAATTTCAATATTGGTCCCAAGCATAGAGAAAAAATAAATTTATTTTGAATGTTGAAAACATTATTCTTAAAATACAGCGGATTAAAAAATTGCTGGGGAACTGATTAAAACTGTATTGATAATTCCTAAGAAAGACACTATTTTATCTCTTTAATAGAAATTGATTAAACTGTAATCAATATAAGGAGGTTACAAAACGCCATATACAACACTGTATACATTTTCTTGGAAAAATATGTGCAACTGCTTTGCAAAATACGTTATAAACTAGCACTAGTGATCTCTGTGTGATGGGATAACAGGTTGTACTTTCTTAATTTCTTGTCGTTTCTTGTATTCCCCACAGTATTGATGTATATCTTCTGCGTTCAAAAGCAATTTTTTAAAGCCTTATAACGTGGTAACAAAACAGGTTGCACATTACAAAATTCGGAACACGGAAACAAGAAGCTCGCCTTTTTTCCCTATTTCGGTTTGGCCCTTTCGATTTCCCCTCCCCCACCGGGGCGGGACTTCCCGCCGACTTCTTTCAGGTTCTCAGTTCGGTCCGCCAACTGTCTTATAAAGGCGCTGCCTCAGGCCAGAGTCCTCACAAGGCGTTGTGTACGACTCGTCTTGCTCATCATGTCTGGCCGCGGCAAAGGCGGGAAGGGTCTTGGCAAAGGCGGCGCTAAGCGCCACCGCAAGGTGCTGCGTGACAACATCCAGGGCATCACCAAGCCGGCCATCCGGCGCCTTGCTCGCCGCGGCGGCGTGAAGCGCATCTCTGGCCTCATCTACGAGGAGACCCGTGGGGTGCTGAAAGTCTTCCTGGAGAACGTGATCCGGGACGCTGTGACCTACACGGAGCACGCCAAGCGCAAGACGGTCACCGCCATGGATGTGGTTTACGCGCTGAAGCGCCAGGGTCGCACCCTCTACGGTTTCGGCGGTTAAGCGTCCTAGTCTACCAAGAAAAGGCCCTTTTCAGGGCCCCCACTTTCTCAGTTGAGGAGCCGTGATGCTTGTTTGCCCAGATTCTCTTTACTGTTTGTCCGCACCTGCTGAGTTTGCCCTATCGGAGCATGCGTCCCTCCCTAGTCGCTGTAAGTAGGTATCAGTCACTAATCGCTTTCCAGTACCAGTAAATACAATACTCAACACAGCTTCTTTCAGGTGTTCCAGGGCTTACTGACATGGGGTGTCGCGCAGACCGTAGTGCAGTGTCATGGCTCACTGTAGCCTCCGGATTAGCTGGAACCTCGCGCGCGCCACCACGCAACGCTAATTGTTTTTCCAAAGACCAGGTCTGCGTATGTTTCCCAGGCTAGTTTCAATATCCTGGCCTCAAATAATTGTCTCGCCTATACCTAGTGTTGGCATTACAGGAGTGAGCCACCACACATGGCCACGATACTCTTGTTGAGGTTTTAAAGTTAGTTATATTTAAGTGCCAATTTTCGAAGTATAGCTGGGGAGGAAAGTCAAGCAGTTGTTACATGTTTCTGGCACTGTAAATCCAACTGCTGAACACAAGACCTTCTTATGCAACAACCTTTAATACGTGAACCGTAAATAAGTTTAGTTTATCGGTTTTGGCCCAATTCTTGAGAAAAGTGAGAATTTGAATCCTTGAGTAGAAATATGTAGCTACTCAGTACAACAAAGAATGATCACAACAAAGACTAACTTACCCTTTGTTACTGAACGTGGGTCAGAGCTTTACCGCTGAGAATTCCTCAGCCTTTGAGTGTTTTCTTATTTACAATTGAAGTTGATAAGATGGTATTAAAAGTGAGATTCCTAAGTAAATTTAAAGGCCTGAAAGACCAGTGATTAATGGGAAGTGCTAATAAGTCATATTTGAGGTTATCCAACCCGAGATTCTGATTTAATTGGTTTAAGGACACCATCACCTTGTAGGTTAGATTTAAAAAATAATAATTGCATTAAGGAAAGAAACTGTTGGTATTTAAACAGAAAATTTTCCTTCCTGATTCTTACATGCTGTCACTTAGACAAATCTCTGGTCTACACGGCTGGATCTCTTTCTGCTAAATTCTGTGCTACCCTGTAAAAAAGAACTGAGATTAATAAAACGGTAGTGAGAACACAGGGAAAGATAAAAATCATAGCAAGCCTATCCAGTCATGCTGTAGTCATCCTCATAAGGATAGGGAAGGATCTTGCCTTTCATTTACCACACAAAGTATGAGTACAAACTTTAAAAAGATAGGATACTATAGGAATAATGAAGATGTCTCCACTGGCAAAAACTGTGTGAAAAAATGCACTTGACACAGGTCTTTCCTATGGCTTCATAATAGACAAAGATTTGATTACACAATTGCTGGCTGAATCTAGAATACTAAAATGTGGCTGTTAGAAAATGTTGCTGTCTGGGCATGGTGTCATGCCTGTAATCCCAGCAATTTTGGAGGCCAAGGCTGGCAGATAGATTTAGGCCAGGAGTTGGAGACCATTCTGGCCTACATGGTGAAACCCCATCTCTACTAAAAATACAAAAAATTAGCCAGGCGTGGTGGCACACGCTTGTAATCCCAGCTACGCGAGAGGCTGAGGCTGAGAATCGCTTAAACCTGGGACTCAGAGGTTCCAGTAAACCGAGATCACGCCTCTGCCCTCCAGACACAAGAGTGTCACACACACACACAAAAAGATTGCTCTTACCCAGGGATGATGGTCAGATGCAATTACGGGTTACGGGCCTGGCATAAATGAGTAATGCTAAGTGTTTCACACTAAACATACTATTGTCAGTGTCCTAAGTGCTTTTTATTTACCAATTCATTTACACTTATTCTTTGTCTTTTTTTTTTTTTTTTTAACTTTTTGTGGTAAACAGGGTTTCACTACATGGCTTAGGCAGGTCTCCAATTCCTGGGCTCAAGCTGTCCTCCCACATCTACCTCCTTAAAAGTGGAGATTACAGGCATGAGCCACCTGGCCCAACTCATTTAATCCTTACAACAACCCTTAGAGCTAGGAACTATTTTTATCATCATCACATAATTGTTTACAAAAATACAGAGGCTTAGCGAGCATATGCACCTCACCCCAAGATCCCACGACTAGAATATGATTGTTACAGATTTGATTGCAAATAATCTGCTTCTTATGATTGTGCTTAAATTTTTCACCATGTCACATCGCTTTGGTGGTGTAAAGTTATAAAACATTTACGTCTTAACTTTAAAAATGTATTTTTGGCCCAGCGCGATGGCTCATGCCTATAATCCTAACACTTTGGGAAGATGAGTCAGTCAGATGGCTTAAGACCAGGAGTTCGAGACCAGCCTGAACAACATCCTGAGACCCCTTCTCTACTAAAAATACACAAAAATTAGCTGGGCATGGTGGCCTGCATGTATAATCTCAGCTACTCCGGAGACTGAGGCACCAGAACCGCTTGAACCCAGGAGGCAGAGGTTGCAATGAGCGGAGATCCTGCCATTGCTCTCCAGCCTGGGTGACAGAGTAACGCTCTGTCTCAAAAAATATATATATATATACACACACATACACACACACACAGATATACATAGTTAAAATATATATATTATTTTTTACATCTTAAAGAGAAACGTTATCATTTATATCCAAAAAATTTATTTAGGCCCATGTAGCAATTCCAGATCTGACAAATTTTTGGGATTTAAAACTGTTTTTCATGTAAAATACAATATTTTTCCCTTAACAAAACTTCAAGTTAAAAAAAAAGTATAATTTAAATTCCCCTATGGTAATTACTTGGACTACAAAGTTTTGTACTTTTGCTTTAACTGAATCAATGCCACTATTATTGTCCTTCCAGATCTTTTGATATCACCAATTACACATCCATCATTTTCATGATCATAACGAGTGACTGAGCCTCACCAAAAAAAAAAAAAAAAAAAAAAAGCTTTACTCACTGGATTTCATTTATGAATTTAAACTTATAAAGCTCTTTCAATAAATCAAGTATCCAATGCC
>NW_012104165.1:917612-922575 GCF_000951045.1 Mandrillus leucophaeus | reverse complement strand
TTCAGCACCCCACGGGTCTCCTCGTAGATGAGGCCAGAGATGCGCTTCACGCCGCCGCGGCGAGCAAGGCGCCGGATGGCCGGCTTGGTGATGCCCTGGATGTTGTCACGCAGCACCTTGCGGTGGCGCTTAGCGCCGCCTTTGCCAAGACCCTTCCCGCCTTTGCCGCGGCCAGACATAATGAGCAAGACGAGTCGTACACAACGCCTTGTGAGGACTCTGGCCTGAGGCAGCGCCTTTATAAGACAGTTGGCGGACCGAACTGAGAACCTGAAAGAAGTCGGCGGGAAGTCCCGCCCCGGTGGGGGAGGGGAAATCGAAAGGGCCAAACCGAAATAGGGAAAAAAGGTGAGCTTCTTGTTTCCGTGTTCTGAATTTTGTAATGTGCACCCTGTTTTGTTACCACGTTATAAGGCTTTAAAAAATTGCTTTTGAACGCAGAAGATATACATCAACACTGTGGGCAATACAAAAAAGTGACCGGGCTCGGTGGCTCACGTCTGTGATCCCACCATTTTAGGAGGCCAAGGTGGGAGTGTACCTGGACGTCAGGAGTTTGAGATCAGCGTGAGCAAAATAGTGAGACCCCCATCTCTACCAAGAAAACAATTAAATTAAATTAAAACATTAGCCCAGCGTGGTAGCACTTACACTTTAGGAGACCCTCTTTTTTTATATATTCATATTTAAAAAAAAAAAAAACCAGTACAGTAACAACAGCCTGTTATCCCCATTTTCCCATCACACAAAGAGCTCTACTGCTAGCTAATAAGATATTTTGGTGAGCAGATAAATGCACATTTTTTTCCTACAATATGTATGCAGTATATGGCATTTTACAACTTTGCGCTGTTATTTTAATCAATTTCCCTTATCTAAAGAGTTTACAAAAAGTGATTTTAATGTCTGCTTATTATTTCTCCTCCTGAATTCTCCCTACTAAAGTGTTAACCAATTCCCTAGGAATTTATTAATCAACAAGATTTTTTAAATAATTCATCTTCTCCCTGCTGATTAAGTACCACCTTTAACATTATACATACTCGGAACTATTACCAAAATTCTATTCTGTCTATAATTTAATCAAGATGGTTTGCAAAAGGGAATCTTTGTTCACAGTTAAAAGTTTAGAAAATTCACATTAGGAAAATTTTTAAAAGCAGTAATTTATATCTCCTTAATATTCCATCATAGGAATTTTCTAGGTCCACTTTAACAATATTTCTAGTATTTAGCAAAATGTGCTTTCTAATTTTCTTTTTCCTATTTTAAAGGAGAACTGTACAAAATTTACTTCCTGAGGAAAATGTAGAATTGAAGTGTTTTGTCACAAAGGATGCAGATTTTAAGGTATTTTGATGACTGTTACTACATTTTCCTCAAAAGTTTTATTCCATTCACTTTCGCCAGCAGTAACTGTTCTTGTGTATGTTTACCATCATTGAGTATTATGGTTTTTAAATTCTGTGTTACATTCAGAATTTACTTTTGGTTTTGTTGATTGAGTCTTGAGTTAATGAACTAGTTACTCAGCAAGATTTATTGATTTGTTTATAAGTAATAAATTGTCATCTTTAATATAAGCTTGTTTAGGCTGGGCGTGGAGGCTCATGCCTGTAATCCCAGCACTTAGAGAGGCCAAGGCAGGCAGATCACTTAAGGTCAGGACTTCGAGACCAACCTGGCCAACATGGTGAAACCCTGTCTTTACTAAAAATATAAAAATTAACAGGGCATGGTGTCACACATCTGTAATATCAGCTACTCAGGAGGCTGAGGCAGGAGAATCTCTTGAACCTGGGAGGCAGCGGTTACAGTAAGCTGAAATTACACCACAGCACTGCAGGCTGGACAACCAAGCGAGATTCCATCTC
Organism: Mandrillus leucophaeus; assembly: GCF_000951045.1. Taxonomy (NCBI): domain Eukaryota; kingdom Metazoa; phylum Chordata; class Mammalia; order Primates; family Cercopithecidae; genus Mandrillus; species Mandrillus leucophaeus. The sequence continues at coordinate 920,701 of NW_012104165.1, read as the reverse complement.
AAAAAAAAAAAAAAAAAGGAAAAGAAAACAAAAGAAAAAAGAAACCTATAAACTTTATTTTTTCCTGTAAAAACTGGCCACAAAGAAATTATTTAACTTACCTTGTTTGACTGTAAGTCGTAAGACCACCATTCCATGTACAAAAGAAATACTGCACAGACAGCCCAAGAATCTAGACAGGCCTGGCTGGATTTCCCCACTCAGTCTCTTAGCATTAGATCATACTCCTTATGTCCAATCATATTTCTACATAGCTATCCATACTTTGTTGAACCTAAGCATAAAAATGGACAATTTCCCCTGTATTTTTAGGTCTTCATTCTGAAGGCTCCTGTGTACATGTTAAATAAATGTGTATGCCTTTTCTTCTATTAATCTGCCTCTTGACAGGATTTTCAGTGAAGCTTCAGAGTACAAAGGGAAAGCTTTCCCTGGGCCCCAACAAGTTCAATCATACGGTCAAGGATTCAATCAATCCTGCCTACATAATGAAACCCTCATAAAAGCTCTGAATACCAAGGTCAGTAAGTTTATTGGTTTGTGAACACATAGATATCCTAGGGAGGTGACTGCTGCTTCCACACAGAGATGGCACAGAAGCTTTGCTTTCAGGACCCTTCCAAGACTTGCCCTATGTGTCTCTTCATCTGACTGGTTCTGATTTGTATTCTTTACGATAAAACTATAATCATAAGGATAGCACTTTTTATATTCTATGAGTCATTCTAGCAAATTATTCAACATGAAGGGGTAGTGGGAATCCCTGGATTTGAAGCCAGTTGCTCAGAAGAGCAAGTGGCCTGGGAACCCCACTTGCAGCTGGTGTCTGAAGTTGGGATAGTCTTGTTGGGAAATGTGCCCTTTAACTGGTGAGGTCCAGCTAACTCCAAATAATTAGTGCCTGAATTGAACTGTAGTAAATCAGTTGGTGTCCAAATAATTAGAAAGCAATTCATGTACGTAGTTAAAAATTTAGGAAATTCAGATTAGGGAAACTGAAAAATATCTATAAATCACAGTCCAAAGATTATCCTATTAACTTTATGATATCTATCTATTGAAACAGTCATCTTTTCATATATTTAATATTTTTTACATGCATGGATACACTGTGAAATTCTTTTAACTCTAAAGAAACTGTAATCCTGACACAATTTAAAATGTAATTTCTTTGTTTTTCAGTGTTTTCATGTAGATATTTACTTTGGAGAATAGTGAGGAACTCAGCTTCTGCAATGGAACAAACCTAGACTTAAATTGTGACTTCGTTGCAGACACTTTTGCTGTTTATGTCTTAATTTCCTCATCTTTATAATGAGAGTAAGGACAATAAGAGTTACTCCACAGGAAGCTGTAGGAAATAATGGAGATAATTGAACAAAATGTCTAGACTAGCTTAGTAAGATCTCACTAGTCATACATATATAATTTATATTTATTATTTATTGATTAATATTTTACTGATATTCAATTACTTAACTTTTTGTATAGATTTAAATTCACATTTATGCTATTTGCACTAGTCCAAATAAAGTACTTAACAATTCTTATGTCATTTACATTTCTAATATATTTGAATAAATGGTTAGAGTTTTATGTTTTGATATAACTTCTAAAACAGCTATTAGAAGATATTAATAGCTAAAATAAAAATAAAATATAATCAAATGAAGACTTTTTTTTTTGAGACAGAGTCTCACTCTGTTGCCCAGGCTGGAGTGCAATGGCTGGATCTCGGCTCACTGCAACCTCTGCCTCCCTGGTGCAAGCGATTCTCCTGCCTCAACCTCCTAAGTAGCTGGGATTACAGGTGCGTACCACCAGGCCCAGCTAATTTTTTTTGTATTTTTAGTAGAGATAGGGTTTCACCATGTTGGTCAGGCTGGTCTCAAACTCCTGACCTCGTGATCCACCCACCTCAGCTTCCCAAAGTGCTGGGATTACAGGCATGAGCCACCGTGCCTGGCTGAAGACTCTTTTTGAGGTGTGTTCTTCATTTCCCACTTCGAACATCATCACAATAACAATAAAGAGAATATGTTTATACATACAGTTAAAATCAAGACATACATTCATATCATAAATCAGATTTAAGATATGAAAGAAAAACATTGGAAAACCAAGAAGATAACTAAGAGAGTAGAAAGTTTGTCAAAGTATGTCATTAATTTTGTCAGGAAGACCTGGTTTTCCTGGAAGCCTCATGTGGGAGGAAAAAATTATTTTCTCTCTACACTTCTGAGTTCTCAACTAGAGCTCTTGTGACAAAAGACACATTAAGAAGAAAAAAACAAACAAGTTTATTAACATGTGTACAGCACATGTCACAAGTGGGAGTACCTAGAAATGAGTAATTAAAAATGTGACTTAAAACTCCAGTTTATATAGAGCATCTTTAATAAGATCAATAAGTTTTTAGAGAAATTAAAAGACAAAGGAAAAGGATTTTGAGTCTGTAGGAGTAACAAATTGTGGGAAGGTAAATGTATAGTAAACTAATGGTAGATAAAGGCTGGTTAGTAAAGTTGTTATGCAGATTGCTCTGGTGCCCTCTCTAAGCTGATGAGTCGTCTCTGGTGATTATTTTTTGTCCTCTCTGGTAGAGAGAGGAGGAGCGACACTTCTGCACATTTATGTCCTGCTTTTAGGCAAATAGGGAGAGGGCAGAGTTTTCTTGTATCTGCTTCTTCTCAGTGGCCCTCAACTCAAATAATCTTTATGTCAGTGTGGTATATTTTGGGGTGGTGTGTCATGCCACCCTTCACTCAGAAAAAGCTAATCTCTACCGAAAAAGAGAATCCAGGCCAGGCGCAGTGGCTCACACCTGTAATCCCAGTACTTTGGGAGGCCAAGGCGGGCAGATCACGAGGTTGGGAGATTGAGACCATCCTAGCTAACACGATGAAACCTCGTCTCTGCTAGAAATGCAAAAAAATTAGCGGGGCGTGGTGGCGGGAGCCTGTAGTCCCAGCTACTCGTGAGGCTGAGGCAGAATGGCGTGAACCCGGGAGGCAGAGCTTGCAGCAGTGAGCCGAGATCACGCCACTGCACTCCAGTGTGGGCGACAGAGCGAGACTCTGTCTCAAAAA
>NW_012104165.1:915618-917352 GCF_000951045.1 Mandrillus leucophaeus | reverse complement strand
TTCCAGATCTTTTGATATCACCAATTACACATCCATCATTTTCATGATCATAACGAGTGACTGAGCCTCACCAAAAAAAAAAAAAAAAAAAAAAAGCTTTACTCACTGGATTTCATTTATGAATTTAAACTTATAAAGCTCTTTCAATAAATCAAGTATCCAATGCCAGATGAATGGATACAGAAAATGGGGCATATATACAGTGGAATACTACTCAGCCTTAAAAAAATGAATCTTGTCATTTCTTACAACATTATGCTAAGTAAAACAAACCAGGCACAGAAAAACAAAAACAGCATGATGTCACTTACATGAGGAGTCTAAAAATGTTGAACTCAGTAAAATGGTCCCTGCCAGAGAATGAGGATGGAGGTATAATGGGACTCAAGAGATATAAATTCTTGAGATCTATTTTAAAGCATGGTGACAATAGTTAATGTACTTTATACTTGAAAATTCCTGATAGTAAGCTTTAAATGTTCTCACCAGAAAGTGAGATGGATGTTAAGCTCGATGTAATCATTCCACAATGAATGTATGTCAGATCAGATTGTACATGTTGTAATTTGTCATACGTTAATGAAAGTGGAGAAAAGTAAAAAATTCTCTTATAATCTCTTAAGAGGCCGCGGCGGGCGGATCACGAGGTCAGGAGATAGAGACCATCCTGGCCAACATGGTGAAACATCATCTCGACTAAAAACACAAAAACTAGCTGGGTGTGGTGGCGCATACCTGTAATCCCAGCTACTCGGCAGGCTGAGGCAGAATTGCTTGCACCCAGGAGGCGGAGGTTGCAGTGAGCGGAGATCGCGCCACTGCACTCCAACTCGCTGACAAAAATAAAAATAAAAAAAAAACACTTGCGGATTTAGGGGTTTTTCAAAAACGATTTCCGATGATCATTGTCAAGCTCACTACAGGGACTACAAGAGTTACTGGTACTGCACATTCCCGATTACGTAAACAAGCTTATAAATTCTGAGCAAATTTAGACTGCATTACAACTCGTAATTAGTTCTACCAACGGTGACCGCGGGTGAATGACCATGTGTGCCGCTGTCTTCAGAAAACTGCTCGCCCCAAAACTGACTTAGAAGCAAGCAAAATTCCAGCCCTACCAAATCCAGTGTTACCACTCCTCAGCTGAGAAAGTAGGGGGGCCCTGAAAAGGGCCTTTTATTGATAGAAAATGACGACGCTCAGCCACCGAAACCGTAGAGGGTGCGACCCTGGCGCTTCAGCGCGTAAACCACATCCATGGCGGTGACCGTCTTGCGCTTGGCGTGCTCCGTGTAGGTCACAGCGTCCCGGATCACGTTCTCCAGGAAGACTTTCAGCACCCCACGGGTCTCCTCGTAGATGAGGCCAGAGATGCGCTTCACGCCGCCGCGGCGAGCAAGGCGCCGGATGGCCGGCTTGGTGATGCCCTGGATGTTGTCACGCAGCACCTTGCGGTGGCGCTTAGCGCCGCCTTTGCCAAGACCCTTCCCGCCTTTGCCGCGGCCAGACATGATGAGCAAGACGAGTCGTACACAACGCCTTGTGAGGACTCTGGCCTGAGGCAGCGCCTTTATAAGACAGTTGGCGGACCGAACTGAGAACCTGAAAGAAGTCGGCGGGAAGTCCCGCCCCGGTGGGGGAGGGGAAATCGAAAGGGCCAAACCGAAATAGGGAAAAAAGGCGAGCTTCTTGTTTCCGTGTTCCGAATTTTGTAATGTGCAACCTGTTTTG
>NW_012104165.1:869088-911727 GCF_000951045.1 Mandrillus leucophaeus | reverse complement strand
AAAAAAAAAAAAAAAAAAAATGGGGCAAGGCATAGTGGCTCACACCTGTAATCCCAACATTTTGGAAGGCCAAGGAAAGAGGATCACTTGAGCACAGAAGTTTGAAAACAGCCGCAGCAACATGGTGAAACACTGTCTCCACCAAAAAAGATACAAACATTAGCTGGGCGTGGTGGCCTGTGCCTGTAGTCCCAGCAACCCAGGGGGCTGAGTTGGGAGGATTGATTGGGCTTGGGGAAGCCAAGGTGCAGTGAGCGGTGATTGTGCCACTGCACTCCAGCCTGGGCAACAGAGTGAGACCTTGTCTCAAAAATAATAATAATAAACAATTTTGCCAAGATTTCTGGAAAGTATTTTCCTACTCTTTTTCTTTTCTTTTCTTTTAGGTGTAGTCTTGCTCTGTCGCCAGGCTGGAGTGCAGTGGTGTGATACCAGCTCACTGCAGCCTCTGCCTCCTGGATTCAAGCAATTCTTCTGCCTCAGCCTCCCAAGAAACTGGGATTACAGGAGCATGCCACCACACTCTACTAATCGTTGTATTTCTGTAGAGATGAGGTTTCACCATATTAGCCCGGCTGAACTCAAACTTCTGACCTCAAGTAATCCACCTGCCTCAACCTTCCAAATTTCTGGGATTTACAGGCATGAGCCACCACACTCAGCCTAATTTTTTAAAAAAATCTTTTGAGCTTTTTTTCTAACATGATACTCATGTATCAAGAATAGATGCTTCATCTAATGAGATTGTATTGTTGGGGCTCAGAAACCGATTCCCCAAAATATGGAGTTTTGACATACTGAACTGAAGAAAAATCCTGAAGGTCTTTCTGAACTTCCTCCTATTCCTGTCTCTCATTTCTCTATCTGAAATCACAAAATGAAGTTGTTCTCTGAAATTCCCTTAGCTCTCTAAAGTATAGACCTGCTAAAGAAGAAAGCAATTACCTCTGGTCCCTTCTCTGAGTCTTCCTTAACTGAAAACTCGTATTGCAAGAAGACTGAAGTCTGTCAACACACTGAGACAAACCTTTGTCACAAACCGTTGTCTGGTCTGTGGGCCAAACAGACTTTGTCCTAGGCTGTTATATGTTATTCAAGTCTATTGAATTCCCCTAAAAATCACTTAATACCCTCTAAAATAATCCACAGTTACCCATCTCCCTTTTCCCTAAGAAAAAGGGTATGTAATCATCTCTATTCTATTGCTTGGGGCATGGGGGGGAGGGGGAGGCAGTAATCACTGATTCTCCCCTATGCACATTAATAAATGTGTATGCTTTTTCTCCTATTAATCTGCCTTTTGTATGTTGATTTTTCACCAAACCTTCAGAGGACAAAGGGGACGTTTTCCTTTGGATTCTACAGTTTCAATAGACAACCAAAAGTAAAAGTTAAGAATTATGTAAATATGCTTCACTCTTTGAACGTATTATTCTTACTTATTCCATTAACATTTATATGTCTTTGCTAACATTATGATAATTTATTGAATAGAATCCTAAATTGGAAATTCCTAGCATAAATCACACATGTGTTAGAAAATATTTTTCAGGTTGGGTTTCTTTAAAGAAGTGTGAGGATTCAAAGGCTCTGGAAAAGCAATCTCAGTGCAGATGCCTTTTTAATCTTTACAGGTATGAGTTTTCTCACAATTTTAAAAATTGATTTAAGCATAACTAGAATATTTCTGGCAATTTAATTATAACACATGTACAGAACACTCACTAAGTATTCACAGTAATATTAAGAGCAATTATTTTTTCCAGTTCATTTTCTTTGATTTACCGGATTTATTTATTTATTTATTTATTTATTTATTTATTTATTTATTTTGAGATAGAGGCTTGCTGTGTTGCCCAGGCTACAGTGCAGTGGCACAATCACGGCTAGGCTCACTGCAACCCGTCTGCGGGTTCAAGCGATTCTCCTGCCTCAGCCTCCTGAGAAGCTGGTATTACAGGCACGTGCCACCATGCCCGGCTAATTTTTGTATTTTTGGTACAGACAGGGTTTCTCCATGTTGGCCAGGCTGGTCTCAAACTCCTGATCTCACTCAAGTGGTCCGCCCGCCTCGGACTCCCAAAGTGCTGGGATTACAGGCGTAAGCCACCGCGCCTGGTCTAACCCTCCACATATTGATTTATGACTTTACCTATAACTTCTGCTTCCCTAAAATGTATAAAACAGTTGCATTCTGACTGCCTCAGAACCACTTTCTCATGGTCTTGGGGGGTTGTCTTCCCTAAGCCACGGTCACTCATACTTGCTAATAATCCTCTAAAATATTTTGGGCTGGGCGCGGAGGCTGACACCTGTGATCCCAACACCTTGGGAAGAGGCAAGTGTATATCACCTAAGGTCAGGAGTTCGAGACCTGTCTGACCAACATGGCGAAACTCCCTATCTACTAAAAATACAAAAATTAGCAAGGCATGGTGCCACACGCCTGTGGTCCCAGCAACTCGGGAGCCTGAGGCAGAAGAATCGCTTGAACCCGGAAGGTGGAGATTTCAGTGAACCGAAATCGTGCCATTGCACTCCAGGCTGGGCAACAGAGTGAGACTCCACCTCAAAAAACAAAACAAAACAAAAAAAAAAAACACATGTATGTGTACATTTATATGTACGAAGCGAGTCCTAAAGGGTACCTAAGGGGAGACAAGCTAACAGCGAACTGGCTCTTTCTTGAGAAACGTGGACGGCTCTGAAAAGAGCCTTTGGAGTGTAGGTCAGAGCGGACCTATAACTGCAGCGAGGGGCTCACTTGGAGCTGGTATACTTGGTGACGGCCTTGGTGCCCTCGGACACGGCATGCTTGGCCAACTCCCCGGGCAGCAGTAGGCGCACGGCCGTCTGAATCTCCCTCGAAGTGATGGTCGAGCGCTTGTTATAATGCGCCAGGCGTGACGCTTCTCCGGCGATACGCTCGAAGATGTCGTTGACAAAGGAGTTCATAATCCCCATAGCCTTGGAGGAAATGCCGGTGTCGGGGTGGACTTGCTTCAGCACTTTGTACACGTACACGGAGTAGCTTTCCTTGCGGCCGCGTTTCCGCTTCTTTCCATCCTTCTTCTGAGCCTTGTTAATGGCCTTCTTGGAGCCCTTTTTAGGGGCTGAAGCAGATTTTAGTGGTTCAGGCATGGTGAAAAACGGAAGACAACAATCCTAGGGCTGTTTCGTCCTATTTATTTAAACGCTATTATGCAAATTAGGAGTAGAATAGGTCACTGCTTATTGGTGATTATCCTTGGATGACGTCAGATGCCAGTTTTGCCCAATCAAAATAGGTATCCTGCATAATTGAGTCCTATTGGTCTAAATAAAAATAAAACGTTAGCCAATCGAACAGCTTCCTTTTCGCGCCCAGTAGAGGCTATAAAAACTGCGTTTTTCTACTTTCGTCTGTCCTTTTTAACTGTATAGATACAGGCCTTTTGCCATGTCTGGGCGTGGTAAGCAGGGAGGCAAAGCTCGCGCCAAGGCCAAGACCCGCTCTTCTCGGGCCGGGCTTCAGTTTCCCGTGGGCCGAGTGCACCGCCTGCTCCGCAAGGGCAACTATGCCGAGCGGGTCGGGGCTGGGGCACCCGTGTACCTGGCTGCGGTGCTGGAGTACCTGACCGCCGAGATCCTGGAGCTGGCTGGCAACGCGGCCCGCGACAACAAGAAGACTCGCATCATCCCGCGTCACCTCCAGCTGGCCATCCGCAACGACGAGGAGCTCAACAAACTGCTGGGCAAAGTCACCATCGCACAGGGTGGTGTTCTGCCCAACATCCAGGCCGTGCTGCTGCCAAAGAAGACCGAGAGCCACCACAAGACTAAGTAAAGACCGAGTTGAGAAGCGTATAGAAACAAAGGCTCTTTTCAGAGCCACTTTAATAATCATGAAAAGATGACACGAGTCCGTTTTCAGCTGCTTCACCACTCGACAACACACTCATGACGTTTCGGTTTTAATTTTAACCTCTCTGTGTACGTTGCCAGAATTTTAAGATTTTTTTTAAGTCCTTAATGTAGGTATTAACAAGGTACCTTTGCTAACACCTATTTTCAGGGGTTTTGCCTTGGTGGCCAGGTTGGTCTCAGACACATGACCTCAGGTAATCCACCCCCCTAGGCCTCCCAAAGTGCTGGGATTAACAGGCGTGAGCCACTGTGCCAGGCCAGTTTGTACTATCTTAAAGGCATTTTACTGGGACACAACTTTGACAAAAATCAGCATCTTACTGGGAGTTACATAGTAGATACTGGTGGGATTTTATTTATGATTCTGGGAAACTGGACTGTAAGGAATGTAGTATAGTATTCAGTTTTTAATATGCTTACTAGGAAAAGTATATGGATTGCTACTAGACATATTTCTCTAGAGTTTCATAGTCTCTAGATTGAAAACGGTAGAGTTCTCAGCCCCATTTCCTGGCCTCTAGGAAAGGAGCTACTTGATGGGTATGTTTAAACAAAAACATGAAGTTTTATGTTTACCAATGTATACATTTGTCATGTTTTATTTTGTTTTCTATTTTTAATTTTTGCACTTACAAGAGTTTGGAATAAAAAAAGAAAATTGGCCTTAGAAGCCTTCCAATTAAGGGTCTTTCAAACATACACATATTCTGTAGTGACCCAATAATTACATGTACATATGTTAGGGTACTGCTGAAATAACATGTTAAAAAATAATAGTTAACTTCATTGTATGTGCTCTGATATTTTTGTTTAATTCTGTATGTAATTAACCTTTTCGTACCTGAGTGTTATGTTACAAACGTATCCTGTAAACACTGCTACAATTAGTAAATGAGTTAAATACTTAGTAACTGCCGGATAAGTTGATGGTCAAGCATAGTAGTCCAAGGTGGTGATGACTGACAGTAAGGATGGTTCTGAATACTTAAGTTGATTCCAAGAGCACTAATGGGTGAATACCTACACTCAGAAAAAATATCTCTTCTGAGAAAAGCCAAAGGCTATTTTGAGAATAGTGAGGTCAGTTCCTCATGTTATCTTTTTTTTTTTTTTTTTTTTTTAAGACAGGGTCTCGCTTTGTCACCCAGGCCAGAGGACAGTGATACGATCTCGGTTCATTGCAACCTTCGACTTCTGGGCACAAGCGATTCTCCCACCGCAGCCTCCTGAGTATCTGGGACTACAGGCGCACACCACCACGCCCGACTAATTTTTTTATTTTTTGGAGATATGGGGTTTCGCCACATTGCCCAGGCTGGTTTTCAACTCCCGGACTCAAGCGATCCACCCACCTCGGCCTCCCAAAGTGCTTGGATTACAGGCATGAGCCACCGCACCCGGCCTGTTGTCCATATTACTGTATGGGCATGTCAAGGTCCTTTTATTTTGGGCCTTGAAAAGGATTGTTATGCCACTTATGAGTTTTGCCATCTCAGGAAATTCAGACACAAGAATTATGTCCTTTTTTAAATTTATTTTTTATTTGTTTGTTTTGCGTTTTTGAGATGGAGTCTCCCTATGTCGCCCAGGCTGGACTGCAGTGGCGCGATCTCGGCTTATAGCGACCTCTACCTCCCGAGTTCAAGAGATTCTCTTGCCTCAGCCTCCCAGTAGCTGGGACTACAGGCACATGCCACCACACCTCGCTAAATTTTTTGTATTTTTAGTAAAGACGGGGTTTTACCATGTTGGTCAGGCTGGTCACGACCTCCTGACAAACGAGCTTAGTTGGATGGTTACCAGACTATTGTAATTCAGTGCATGGAGTGTTTTGAAAAGACATAGAGTATTCATTTCCACATAACTAGAACTACTCACTGTCCCCTGAATAAATAATTCCTCATGTAATCATACCTGGAAATTTAACTGGGAGTATATTGGCTGCATATCTCCAGGAAAGGATGCTCTACCCAGCCAGCAAGAGTATTGATTAGTGAGCCCTTCCTGATTTATTACTAGCTGTTAGTTTCCCAGCACAGAAAGAAGGAATTCACTACTTACACACTCAACAATACCCATCGGTTTAGCAGTTGGCCCCACTTAAGTGTCCCAGAGGCATTGCTTCTCTCCAAAATAGTGTATCTTCCTTTCCAGAAGAAAGCTAATTTCTGAGAGGGGAACACTCTATTTTGTTTGCTTAGGGTGTTGATTCCAATTAAAAGTATTAAAGCATTATTTTAATTTGTAAAATATTAATCATAACTTATCGTTCTAAATTCCATATATGTGGAAATAATGAAATCATGAACCCACATACAAGAAGATGTGGATGAGCAGATGGTGAATGTTGCAGTAGTGATCTTGATATTGAATTTCCAAAAAAGTGTATTAAGAATGTAACCAATTCTAATAACTGAAGGTACATAAATAGCCAACGGAAACAAGAGAGTTAAAACTGCTTTTTAAAACTCAGTGTAAAAATACTATGATCTTTCCACTTACATCCTTCACAAGCTAAGCTAAGGAGAGACAGAGATGATAACACACATACACAAGCCAACTTGCCAGGGAAACTCTTGAATACTTGTAAGAATGCTAGAGAGCTCACAGAAGAAAAGTTATAGAAATCTAGCATTCTAAATACAAGAATGGATGAGGTAAGGGCTTTCATGGCCCACAAGAAGCTGATTTCCGCACATCTAGCAAGCTGATGTATTTCTTTCATTTGAGATTTTCCATGTGGTTATCTTTCCTTACTATTATATAGCCATGCATTCATTCATTTATCCAACAAATACTGATCAAAAGCTCCTATATTACTGGAGATATGCCAGTAAACAAAAGTTCCTCCTCTCATGAGCCCATATTTTAGAACACACAGGCAATACATCAACAAACTATCGTACAGTATATAGTGACAAATTCTAGGGTGAAAAAATTAGGTGGGGATTATACAGATTTTATTTAGTCATACAAAGCCTTAATGAGAAGGTAACATTTAAGTAAGACTCAAGTATTTTATCCTGTGCTCAAAAAAATTACCACAGAATTCCCTACAAGGCAGTCTTAATTTTGGATACTCCTGACAGTTCAAAGTTTTAGCCACTGTCAGAAGTCAGATAAAACACTTTCTCTCATACACATATTTTTATATGGGGCTTCAAAGGGAATTTTCTCTGGCGGGCTTTCTCCAGACGACTTTTAATCCCCAAACCACCTGTCATTAACTACACTTAAGAGATTTAAGCAGGCCCAAAATTCGACTTGAAAATTTCAAAAACACTGCTTAGGAAACGGGGGGCGGGGGAGGGGAATGTTTTCACTTTAGCCAGCATGAGCTACATTACCCTGAATTTTTCCAACTTCAATTCAACCTTAGTTTTATTCTTGGCGTGTTGGCAAGGAATATACACACTACAGTATAGGTTGGCAGAAAATTAGAACCACCATACGGTCAAAACTGGGCTGCGGAGATGGGCGGGTAACACACAAAGGAACTTTTGGCTACACCCAATGCTTGCGGAAAGCTCCCAGATTATTAAATCTTAAGATTTACAAAACTAACATTTTAACAGGGATAGGCTGAACCTTACAAAACAGATTGTATAACGTCTGGAAATGGACCCTATCTGCTATAGGCAAAACAAAGTACCAGGAAGAATTCCTCAGAGAAACAGATCTTTTCAGCGCCCAAGTGGGTGGCTCTGAAAAGAGCCTTTGGGTATATAATCTGAGTCCTTGAGACTCAAGCCCTTTCGCCGCGGATACGACGTGCGAGCTGGATATCCTTGGGCATGATAGTCACCCTCTTGGCGTGGATGGCGCACAGGTTGGTGTCCTCAAAGAGCCCCACCAGGTAGGCCTCGCATGCCTCTTGCAGCGCCATCACCGCCGAGCTCTGAAAGCGCAGGTCGGTCTTAAAGTCCTGCGCGATCTCTCGCACCAGCCGCTGAAAAGGCAACTTTCTGATCAGCAGCTCGGTGGACTTCTGGTAGCGGCGGATCTCGCGGAGAGCCACTGTACCAGGCCGGTAGCGATGGGGCTTCTTGACGCCGCCGGTGGCCGGAGCGCTCTTCCGAGCCGCCTTCGTAGCCAGCTGCTTGCGCGGAGCCTTGCCGCCGGTGGACTTACGAGCAGTCTGCTTCGTACGCGCCATTCTTTCAGAACTAGATGCAGTTAAGGGCAAAGAGAAAGCTAGCCGCTTCTTTATAGTGAGAGTCTAAAGCTGATTGGACAAAAAGTATGCTGAAGGCCTACCCAACAGTAACCGGATTGGCCAATGACTCAAATTTTTGTTGTCCACCAATTCCTCTGACAGTCTTAGCAGTTCATGGCCTCCATATTTTATTTTCTATTTTCGCTTTACAGTTGTTCACTATACCAGTGATTTCCAGTGGAAATAAATGAGAGCAATATAAGTAATTTACATTTAGGAGCAACATTAGAACAAAGCAAGAAAAGATTAACTTTTAATATTTTGCTTAATCAAATATAGCCAACATATTTCAGTATGTTATCAAAATTAAAATTGTTAGGTATTTTACACTTTTTGGCACTAACTTTTCCAAATGCAATGTGTATTTTATATAAAATTCATGCTATGGAATTTCCAATGATCACTCTACAATTGACTAGTGGCTACAATACTGGACAAGACAGCCATATACACCTCTCCCCTCAATTGTCTATTTTTTGATCACTTAAATTTTAAAAACTTTTGTATTTTTTTAACCAAGAAAAGCTGATTCGCATGTGAGAAATTCAAGGCCTAAAAATGTCAAAGAAACAACCTTATGTGAGCTTTTTCGCGTTCAGATTAAAGTAATTCCATTACAGCTTAACTTATTTTTCCAATACTCTAGAAACGTAATTCATTTTCTCTTAAGTATCTATTCCATTTGTACATCCAGATCTGATTTATTAAATCAGATTAAAAACATCAAGTCAGATATTTTAAAAGTGGAATTTACCATGCTGAAACAAATTAATAGTCATCTCTCTACTAAGAAATCAATTTGTGTGGCTGGGGGTGAGAAAGCTCGAGAAATTTTAATTTCAATGAATTTTCAGAAAATGCTTCAAAGACAACTACCTGGCACCATAATTAACTGTTCTAATTAATCTAATTAGAAATTATTCTCTCAACTCAATCATTAATGTTCAAGTGCAATCTAATTATTCTGATTCGAGAGATCTTTCTCAGAAATAAAGAATCCAAGCCGTTGATCTAGATTTAGACTAAACGTCGAATGCTCGGTTTGTCATTTACCAAGACCAAGAATGCATTTGGCCCCAAAGCAGTCATGTTTGCTTCCAACAATCTAAAAATGGTGGAGTGTCAGTAAAACCCAACAGTGAACCATATAGAATAATAAACTTGGACAATGCCAAATTAAGAAAAACCAAATCTTCTTGTGTTAAGCTTAAGATGAAGGCGGTTTAATACTTTTAACGTTATCCAGGCTTTTTAAAAAGCTAATGAGATTGCCACTACCTAACCAAGTCACCGAAGACTGATGTACGTTAACCTTTGGAGTGGTTTACTAGTAGGCGAAGACGAGAAATCATATTAAAAGTAGTGCTCAGTTCTTCCACAAAATTGTAGGTGGCTCTGAAAAGAGCCTTTGGTTCCGTTGGGATTGAGTTGCTGCAAACTAATCCAGCGTTCTACTTGCCCTTCGCCTTGTGGTGGCTCTCGGTCTTCTTTGGCAGCAGCACGGCCTGGATGTTGGGCAGAACACCACCCTGTGCGATGGTGACTTTGCCCAGCAGTTTGTTGAGCTCCTCGTCGTTGCGGATGGCCAGCTGGAGGTGACGCGGGATGATGCGAGTCTTCTTGTTGTCGCGGGCCGCGTTGCCAGCCAGCTCCAGGATCTCGGCGGTCAGGTACTCCAGCACCGCAGCCAGGTACACGGGTGCCCCAGCCCCGACCCGCTCGGCATAGTTGCCCTTGCGGAGCAGGCGGTGCACTCGGCCCACGGGAAACTGAAGCCCGGCCCGAGAAGAGCGGGTCTTGGCCTTGGCGCGAGCTTTGCCTCCCTGCTTACCACGCCCAGACATGGCAAAAGGCCTGTATCTGTACAGTTCGAAAGGACAGACGAAAGTAGAAAAACGCAGTTTTTATAGCCTCTACTGGGCGCGAAAAGGAAGCTGTTCGATTGGCTAACGTTTTATTTTTATTTAGACCAATAGGACTCAATTATGCAGGATACCTATTTTGATTGGGCAAAACTGGCATCTGACGTCATCCAAGGATAATCACCAATCAGCAGAGACCTTCCCCCTACCTCGTCCACATAAACTATTATATAAAAAGAGGAGACCAAATTCTTGTTTTCTTTTTACCAGTATTATTTCATCATGCCCGAGCCGGCCAAGTCTGCTCCCGCCCCGAAGAAGGGCTCCAAGAAAGCGGTGACCAAGGCCCAGAAGAAGGATGGCAAGAAGCGCAAGCGCAGCCGCAAGGAGAGCTACTCCGTGTACGTGTACAAGGTGCTGAAGCAGGTCCACCCCGACACCGGCATCTCTTCTAAGGCCATGGGGATCATGAACTCCTTCGTCAACGACATCTTCGAGCGCATCGCGAGCGAGGCTTCCCGCCTGGCGCATTACAACAAGCGCTCTACTATCACCTCTAGGGAGATTCAGACCGCCGTGCGCCTGCTGCTTCCGGGGGAGCTAGCCAAGCACGCGGTGTCGGAGGGCACCAAGGCCGTCACCAAGTACACCAGCTCCAAGTAAATTCTCAAGCTCTTTGTCAAACCCAAAGGCTCTTTTCAGAGCCACTCACTATTATCTAAAGAAGAGCTGATTCGCTCTTCCGAACGCTGAGGGCGAGGGATCATAAATCATTTTGTTGGTCTATCTGCTAAATTAATTAAGCTCTTTGAAAGCCTTTTCAAGTGAAATATACACGAGGTACGTGCATATAGCTGCCAACACCATAGAGGGTCCGACCTTGGCCCTTGAGGGCATAAACTAGGTCCTTAGCAGTGTCTTGCGTTTTGCTTGTTCCGTGTAAGTCAAGCGCACCCGGGATCACGTTATCCGGAAATGCCTTGAGTATCCACGGGTTTCTAAAAAGATGAGACCAGTGAAGCGTTTGACACCGCCCGGCCAGGCGGTGGGTTTGGGATACCTGGATGTTGGCGCAGCAACTGCGGTGGCGCCCGCTTTACCCAATCCCTTCCCACAGTTGCGCAACCAGACATGATTTTAAGGCCGGACAAAAGACCCAAGGTAAAAGCCAAAAACAGCACTAGGGAAACAAGGCTGGCCTTTTTAATCATTCAGACTAAATTGGAAACTACAGGGCTGGGTGCGGTAGGCTTTTGCCTGTAGACTAAGCACTTTGGGAGGTGGAGGCGTGCTGATTGCTTGAGCCCAGGAGTTCGCAACCAGCTTCGGCAACATAGCAAAACCCCGGCTCTGCAAAAAGTAGAAAAATTAGCCAGGAGCGGTGGCGCGCCCCTGTTGTCCCAGCTACTTAGGGGGCTAATGTGGGAGGATGGCTTGAGCCTGGTAGTTGGAGGTTGCAGTGAGCTGAGATCCGCATCACTGCACTCTAGCCTGGGCAATAAAGCCAGGTCTTGTCTCAAAAAAATAAATAAATAAATAAAAAGTGATCAGTGAAAGTTAACACCTTGCCTTCTCCTAATTGTCAATACCTGCTAGCAAAAGATGCCAAAGTAGATTTTTTAAAGTTTTTCTTGCTGTCACCCAAACCCAACTGTTTTTCGTATACTATTTGCCATCAAATTTACTAACATTTTTTAAGCATCTGCTATTCACCATGGGCCGGTCATAGTATTCTGCTATAGGTATGGGAAATCCTGAATAAGTCTCCCAGACCTTAATTCTCAATCACTGCTGGTGGCCCCACAAATTGGTAGTGCTTTCATAAAGGAAAATTTGGTAATACCTGTCAAAATTTTTAAAATGAATCTATCTTTGCATCAGAAATTTCACCCCTAGGAATTCACTATTTTTGAAAATATGCAAAATAACATATACAGGGGTTTTCAGCAGTACTGTTTGTAGTATAAGACTAGAAGCAATTTGACTGATTAGCAATAAATTACAGTACATCATTCTATCTAGTAAAAAATAAGAAGGCTCTTTTTGTAATTATTTACTGCTTATTATGTGCCAGATAATGTCCTAAAAAGCTCTCTACATACATTAAATCATTTAGCTTTCATAACAACTTTATGATAAATTACTATTTTTATACCTGTTTTACAGATCATAAAATGGGGATTCAGAGAGCTTGACTAAATTGCCTAAAGTGTGAAATTGTACAATGGGAAAGTTGTCAATCAAAATGAAATCACTAATGTTAAGAAAATCCTGACACACAGAACCAAGAAAGGCCATAAAAAGAAGGTTCTCATGCTTGTATGCCTAATAACAAAAACTATCACAAAAGACGGTAAGAGCCACAACCATAAACACAGGCCATGAAAACCTTACACAAAAAAATACTTCTACAAGACCATTTGCCCAACAACTGCCTTCCCAACTTTAAACTGGCGTCGCTCTTGTTATTGTAACCCTCCTCGTTTTTTTCTTTAAAAACCTTTGTCTTCCTTTACCTCCCTGAATACACATATACTTTATAGCATATGGATTCCCATTACAATGCTTTATTCCCAAATAAATAGATTTTTCTTTAGAGAGCCTCTATGTTTGTTACTTAGGTTGGTAACAGGTGATAAGTAGTGAAAACATGATTCAAAACCAGAGTCTGGTTTCAGAATCCCTATTTATAACTGTAGCAGGACCAGCCACAGACAAAACCTCTCAGACACTGAGTTGTAGAAGGAAGGGCTTTATTCAGCTAGGAGCATCAGGAAGCTACTGCCTTAAAATCTGAGCTCCCTGAGTGCACAATTTCTGTCCCTTTTAAGGGCTCACAACACTAAAGATTTCATATGAAAGGGTCGTGATTGATTGAGCAATCTAGGGGGTACGTGACAAGGGTTTCACGCACTGATAGTTAGAGAGAAACAGAACAGGGCAAGGAGTTTCACAATGTTCTTCTATACAATGTCTAGAATCTATGAATAACATCGGTTTGTAAGTTATGAGTTGATTTTTAACTATTAGGTTTAGGCCAGACAGACCCAGGCCCTGTTTTAGGCCTGGCGCCGGGCTGCCTGTCTTTGGTTTCACTTCCTTGTTTTTTTCTTAAATCAGGTACTGAGTGTGAAACAATATAAAACAATATAAGAAGGTCTTTCTCTTTTCTCATAACCAGTGTATACTATACGGCTTCTCCAGGTACTAATAATGGGATGATCTCCAAAATTTGCTGTAAAATGCAAAAAAAAAGCAAGATACAGGATAATGTGCAGTAGAATTTTGTGTGTGTTTGTGTGTGTGTATAAATGTAAAATATTTTTGGAAGGATACTGGATAAATTGCTAACAGTGGTGGCCTCTGAGGAAAGAGAAAGTTGGATGTCCTAGAGACAGGGATGGATGGATGATCTTTTCATTGTAACCCTTTTATGGTCTTTGAATTTTGAATCCTATGTATGTATTGTCCACCCATAAAAAAAAATAGTGTAAAGAATCACTTCATTTGATTATCAGTAAAACACACATTATAAGATGATAAATGCTACAGTAAAGATATGAATAAAAAGCCTAAGGAGCACAGAATAAATAATATTACGGGTGGGAGTGGGAAGAGTGCCAAATAGCATTCTAGGCAATAAGAAAATGGGTGTCACCTTCAAAATAGCAGAAATATTGTGGTGTGGCTAAAGTCAGGGGTAGGCAGAAGGGAGTACCCATGGGCCTGGGCAAGTAGTCTGTGACTATGCTACACCAGTGGCCTCCTGTATCATGGCAGGCTTCTCAAAATGAGGACTTCAAGATAAAACAACTAGATATAACCTGATAAGGACTTACTAAGTGAGATTCTGAAATACTATACACACAATTCCAGATGCCAATTTAACACTATTTATATAAATGTTGTTTAAATGAGCACACTCTAAAGTTATTTGCTAATCCAGCAGTCATAGTTTTCTTTGTTGGTCAGACCATGTGGGACAAAAAGCAAAAGAAATTACTATTAGTACCTTTTAGACTCTTACAAGTATTTATCACCAGTTAAAACGGGAAATGTCAAATAGAGCATCGTTTTTTGTGGTTGTTGTGTTTTTGTTCTGTTTTTTTGAGATGGAGTCTCACTCTTGTTGTCTAGGCTGGAGTGCAATGGAGTGATCTGGGCTCACTGCAAGCTCCGCCTCCTGGGTTCAAGCAATTCTCCTGCCTCAGCCTCCTGAGTAGCTGGGATTACAGGCAGGCGCCACCATGCCCAGTTAATTTTTGTACTTTTAGTAGAGACAGGGTTTCGTCATGTTGGCCAGGCTGGTCTTGAACTCCTGACCTCAGGTGATCTGCCTGCCTCAGCCTCCCAAAGTGCTGGGATTACAGGTGTAAGCCACCGTGCCCAGCCCAAATAGAGCATTGTTACCATCACAACATATAACTAAATAAGCTAATGAATCAAAATTGCACACTGAATGGATATGTATCTATGGGATATTCAACAGTGTCTGATATTGGACAAACCCTTTTCAAGTGATGCTCTGCAATTATATTAACTTAGAACAAACTATTTGGTGGCAGTTTTGGATACTGGTACCACTATGATCTGAATGGTTACCTCTAAATATTTATGTTGAAAACAAAAACAAAAAAAACAAATAGTTATGTTGAAGCATAATCCCCAATGTGGTGGTATGAAGATGTGGGGCCTTTGGGAGGTGAATAGGTCGTAAAGATGTTGTCCTCATGAATGGGATTAGTACCCCTATAAAAGAGGGAGCTTGTTCACCCCCTATACCATATGAAGTTGCAAGAAGACGCTATCTATGAAGCAGAGAGTGAGCCTCATTAGACCTAGAATATGGTGTCTCCTTGATCTTAGACTTCCTAGCCTTTAGAACTGTAAGAAGTAAATTCCTGTTACTTGTTAGTCACCTAGTTTAGTATATTTCGTTACAGTGGCCCAAACAAACTAAGATGCAAAACCCCATATTGAACAGGAAAGAGAAAATCTAACACATCAGATCACATCCTTTGACTATCTTTGTGAAGAGACCATGCCCTTACTTTTTTTTGTTTTGTTTTGTTTTTGTTTTTTTGGTGAATGATTTTGTTCATTAGGATTTTACAGGGCCAAGCGCGGTGGCTCACGCCTGTAATCCCAGCACTTTGGGAGGCCAAGGCGGGCAGATCACCTGAGGTTGTGAGTCTGAAACCAGCCTGACCACATGGGGAAACCTCGTCTCTACTTAAAACACAAAATTATGTGGGCATAGTGGTGCATGCCTGCAATTCCAGCTAGTCGGGAGGCTGAGTCAGGAGAATCACTTGAACCCGGGAGGTGGAGGTTGCAGTGAGCCTAGATTGAGCTACTGTACTCTAGCCTGGGCGACAGTGCTAGATCCTGTCTCAAAAAAAAAAAAAAAAAAAAATTTTTTTTTGGCAAGGCTATGTTCTGAAATTTTATTAGTAGGTATTAAATTATAAGAAACAGTAGGCCTGAATGGATATTTGACATGAGGAAATAGAAAAAGACTGGAAGAGGATTTTATTTCATAACAGGAGAATAAGAGAGCATACATATCCTTCAACAGGGTTTTATTGTCTACCCTCTAGGCGATCCTTCTCTCAAATGAACATTTTGGTATATTGTCAGGAATAAGGGTATTTTTTTGTTTTTGTTATTTTCATGTTTAACATAGGTACAGTCCTCAACTTCTTTCACAAAAGCTTTCTTCTAAATTGATTTTTTTTTTCATTACAACCTCACGTTCCCCTGTAAGAACTTACTCTTCAGCCTGTCTCAGAACAAATTTACAAGATACGAGCTATAATTGAATAATCATAGCGTTTAAGGCAAGAAAACCTTAAGCAACGTCAGTACATTTGTGCTGCTATAACAGAATATCTGAGACGGAGTAATTTATAAAGAAATTTATTTTTCTCGGCCAGGCGCGGTGACTCACGCCTGTAATCCCAGCACTTTGGGAGGCCGAGGCGGATGGATCACGAAGTCAGAGGATCGAGACCATCCTGGCTAACACAGTGACACTCCGTCTCTATTTTAAAAAAACAATACAAAAAAATTAGTCAGGCGTGGCGGCGGGCGCCTGTAGTCCCAGCTACTCCGGAGGCTGAGGCAGGAGAATGGCGTGAACCTGGGAGGCGGAGCTTACAGTGACCTGAGATCGCACCACTGCACTCCAGCCTGGGCAACACAGCGAGACTCCGTCTCTGTGGGAAAAAGAAAGAGACATCAGACTGTTACTGTGTCTATGTAGAAAGAAGTAGACAGAAGAGACTCCATTTTGTTCTGTACTAAGAAAAATTCTTCTGCCTTGAGATGCTGTTCATCTGTAACCCCACCCCCAACCCTGTGCTTGCAGAGACATGTGCTGTGTTTACTCAAGGTTTAATGGATTTGGGGCTGTGCGGAATGTGCTTTGTTAAACAAGTGCCTGAAGGCAGTATGCTTGTTAAAAGTCATCACCATTCTCCAATCTCAAGCACCCAGGGACACAAACACTGCGGAAGGGCCGCAGGGACCTCTGCCTAGGAAAGCTAGGTAATTGTCCAAGGTTTCTCCCCATGTGATAGTCTGAAATATGGCCTCATGGGAAGGGAAAGACCTGATCATTCCCCCACCCCGACACCCGACACCCGTAAAGGGTCTGTGTTGAGGAGGATTAGTAAAAGAGGAAGGAGGGCCTCTTTGCAGTTGAGATAGAGGAAGGCATCTGTCTCCTGCTCGTCCCTGGGCAATGGAATGTCTCAATGTAAAACCCGATTGTATGTTCTATTTACTGAGATAGGAGAAAACCAGCCTTAGGGCTGGAAGTGGGACGTGCTAGCAGCAGTGCTGCTCTTTATGCACTGAAAATGTTTATGGAGATGGTTGCATATGTGGACATCAAAGCACAGCACTTTTCCTTAAACTTATTCATCACACAGAGATCTTTATTCATATGTCTTCTTGCTGACCTTCTCCCTACTATGATCCTACTGTCTTGCCACTTTCCCCTTTCCGAGATGGTAAAGATAATGATCAATATGTACTGAGGGAAGTCAGAAACTGGTGCTAGCCTGGGTCCTCCATATGCTGAGCGCCGGTCCCCTGGACCCACTTTTTCTTTCTCTATACTTTATCTCTGTGTCTCTTTTCTCAAGTCTCTCGTTTCACCTGATGAGAAATGCCCACAGGTGTGGAGGGGCAGACCACCCCTTCACGTCTAAAAAAAAAAAAAAAAAAAAAATGATTTTTCTCACAGTTCTGGAGGCTGGGAGTACAAGATTCAGGTCCCAGAAGGTTCCATGGCTGGTGAAGTTCAGGTCTCTGCTTCCAAATTGGCACCTTGTGTCCTGTGTCTTTAGGGGAGGGTTGTGGGGGGTTAACGCTATGTCTTCCCATGGCAGAAGGGCAAAAAGGTATGCACTCCCTTCCTCTGTCAAGCCCTTTTATAACAGCATTAATTCATTCCTGAAAGCAGAGCCCTCATGACTTAAACATTTTCCAAAAGACTCCACCTGCCAACCTTGTTGCACTGGGGCTTAAGTTTCCAACACATTAATTTTGGGGGACACATTCGTACCATACCAAAGAAGGTCCTGCAAACCTGACATTCTCCCTAGCCTGTCTTCCTCTGCAATGTTTCCATGAGCCTCGGTTGTTATAACCTGGATATACTGATGGAATACTTCAAGCGGGGATTTTATTTATTTATTTATTTATTTATTTATTTATTTGAGATGGAGTCTCGCTCTGTCACCCAGGCTGGAGTGCAGTGCTGCAATCCCGGCTCACTGCTACCTCTGCCTCCCAGGTTCAAGCGATTCTCATGCCTCAGTCTCCCAAGTAGCTGGGAGTACAGGTGCACACCACCATGCCCAGCTAATTTTTGTATTTTTAGTAGAGATGGGGTTTCACCATGTTGGCCAGGCTGATCTCAAACTCCTGAGCTCAGGTGATCTGTCTGCCTCGGCCTCTCAAAGTGATGGGATTACAGGCGTGAGCCACTGCACCTGGCCTTTTCAAGCAGAGATTTTATTGGGATGTTTGCATCTGAGGGATATATTCACAATAACAAAACTTATAAGAAAATAGTAAAGCTAGAACTCATTGTGTCAATTATAGTGGAAGATGTGCCTAGACTTAGAACTGACCATAAATTGTTAATCAGAAATTGCTTTAGTAAGTAACGAATCAAAGTAAATGAAACAGCCTGGTTACTAAGGAACCGTTTCATAATTTTGAATGGGATTAAAACTTGTCTCTCTTACTTTTGTCTTAAACAGCCACGCTGGCAATCTAGCATGAACTAATAGTCCTTCCTTGGTTGGTTTTGGGCTACAACTCATTAACAATCATCATGCTCAGTTTGCCTTTGTTCCGATTCCAAGCAGGCCAACCACTTTCCCATGTACATATTGTAACTGCCCAAGGGGTTAACCTTGCCTGCTGCCTAGACAGAGCTGATTCATGAAGACAGGGGAATTGCAAGAGAGAAAGAGTAATTCACACAGAGCTGGCTGTGCAGGAGACTGGAGTTTTATTACTCAAATCAGTCTCCCCGGGCATTTGGGAAGCAGAATTTTTAAGGATAACTTGGTGGAGGGCGGCGGGAGCGGGGGAGAAGCCAGTGAGCCAGGAGTGCTGAATGGTCAGAGATGAAATCATAGGGAGTTGAAGCTCTCTTCTTGTGCTGAGTCAGTTCCTGGGTTAGGGCCACAAGATCAGATAAGCCAGTTAATAGATCTGGGTGGTGCTATCTGACCCATCCAGTGCAGGGTCTGCAAAAAATCTCAAGCACTGATTTTAGGAGCAGTTAGGGAGGGTCAGAATCTGGTGGCCTCCAGTTGCATGACTCCTAAACTGTAGTTTCTAATCTTGTGGCTAATGTTAGTCCTACAAAGGCAATCCAGTCCCAAGGCAAGAAGGAGGTCTGCTTTGGGAAAGGGCTGTTACCATCTTTACTTAAACTATAAACTACAAACTAAGTTTCTCCCAAAGTTAGTTCAGCCTACACCTAGTAATGAACGAGGATAGCTTGGAGGTTAGAAGCAAGATGGAGTTGGTTAAACTCCATCTCTTTCACTGTCTCAGTCATAATTTTGCAAAGGCGGCTTCAATATCTGTCATTAAATTGCTGCAATTTTACTTTGTATTATTTTGCATTTGACTATTTCTTTTTTCTTTTTTCTTTTTTTTTTTTTGAGATCTGTTGCCCAGGCTGGAGTGCAGTGGCACGATCCCTGCAACCTCTGCCTCCCAGGTTCAAGAGATTCTCCTGCTTCAGCCTCCCGAGTAGCTGGGATTACAGGTGCGTGCCACTGCACCCGGCTACTTTTTTGTATTTTTAGTAGAGATAGAGTTTCACCATGTTGGCGGGGCTGGTCTTAAACTCCTGACCTCAGATAATCCGCCCGCCTCGGCCTCCCAAAATGATAGGATTACAGGCGTGAGCCACCGCGCCTGGGCCAATTATTCAATTATTTAATATCTGAGAAACATAAGAGGCTAAGAAAAGCTTTGAGAGAATGTCATCTATTTTATTTATGCTTATATTATGGCCAGGTTATATTTCTTCTTCTTTTTTTTTTTTTTTTTTTTTTTTTTGAGATGAGTCTTACTCTGTTGCCCTGGAGTGCAATGGTGTGATCTCGGCTCATTGCAACCTCTACTTCTCGGGTTCAAGAGATTCTCCTGCTTCAGCCTCCTGAGTATCCCAAGTAGCTGGAATTACAGGCCTAGTTTTCTAAAAATTTAAAAACTTTTAAATTTTAAAACTTATGCCTACTTTTTGAAAAATTTTTAGTAGAGATGGGGTTTCACCATGTTGGCCAGGCTCGTCTCGAACTCCTGACATCAGGTGATCCACCCGCCTCAACCTCCCAAATTGGTGGGGTTACAGGCATGAGTCACCGCACCTGGCCAACCAGGTTGTATTTCTATAGTCTTTCCAAATTCTGGGAACGAACCCCACTTGACGCCTACAACACTAAATTCCCACAGCCCCAAAAGATGTACTCAAATATTGGAGCAGTTAGCACAGTTCAGACTATCAAATGTGTTGACCTGGAATCTCATTTTCTGTATGGACAAGAAGACTACAGACTGAGAATTTTAAAATAAGATTCTGCCATTTAAGAGAATTGTGCTGCAGGAAGGAAAGGAGATGAGAAAACCTACAGGCTTAACCAAATAAATGGATCTAACCTCCCATTCAGTGGCCTCCAGATCTTCCTGTTCCTCTCCATGCAATGAACAAACATAGGAGCTAGAACCTGGTTCCTTGGTTTAAAACAAAACAAAACAAAACAAAACAAAAACAGCCAAAACTGAGGATTTAAGGTCATCTTGACCTTTGTGAGATCACCACAAAGAAACAAATGCCATTTTGGCCACTGTGTGATCACAAACAAGTCAGTGACACTCATTATACCAGTTTCCTTATCAGCAAAATAGTGGTGAAAATCAGCCTCGTTTTATCAGGAAGTTGTATGATTAAGACAATAAGATATATGTAGGGCAGGTGTGATGGCTGACGCCTGTAATCCCAGTACTTTGGGAGGCCAAGGTGGGCAGATCACTTCAGGTCAGGAGTTCAATACCAGCCTGGTCAACATGGTAAAACCCCATCTCTATGAAAATTACAAAAGTTAGCTGGGCATGGTGGCATATGCCTGTAATCCTACTCCGGAGGCTAAGGCAGGAGAATCACTTGAACCCAGGAGGCAGAGGTTGCAGTGAGCCAAGATTGCGCCACTGAACTCCAGCCTGGACAACAGAGCGAGGCTCTGTCTCAAACAAACAAACAAACAAACAAAAAAGACATACGTAACAGGGAAATAATTATCACCATGCATTAAGAGGAAAAGAATAATATGGCAATTACTGCAAATTATATTTATAAGTGAGGAAAATCACTGTAGAGCCAGTAATTTTACCTATATATGACCCCATCAGCCAACTTAACAGAAATTAATTTACTTAACCAAAAACATTTATTGAGCACTTAATATATGAGAGAAAATATATTTGCATTGAGAATACATGGTGAAAATAGCCTGCTAAAATTCCTGTTCTTGTGGTACTTTGAGGTGGGATTAAATTCCATAACATGTCATCACCTTGAAAAGTGGTTTAGATAAAAACACAGCAGGAAAGGGGACAGGGAACTGGAGATTACATTTTTAAGGAGGGTATACAAATGAGGTCTCATTGAACTGTCATTGGCATAAAGTAGTGAGAGAGTATTGCTATCTGGGGGAAGCTGTTTGGGGCAGAAGGAACTATGAGTGCAAAGTACCAGAGGCAGGCCTCTGCTTAGCATGTTCTGGGAACAGCAGGTTAGGCCATAGTGGTTGGAGCAAAGAGAGCCATGGGGTGGGTAAGAAGTTTTGAGCTTCATCGTCCACCTTTTTTGCTCTTAGCCTCAAAAACCTGCACGTTTTCTAAATAGCTGCTGAAAAAATGCACCACAAAATAAGAAAGAGAAAGTGTTTCTGCCCCTGCTAAGATCTAGATCTAGGAAAGCAAATGATATTCTTGTACAATGATGCATAAAGGGATAAATTCTAATAAAGGAGTCTTGTTCTCAGCCATACCCCATCACCAAGACCAGTGCCTGAAATGCATACTGAGTGAATGATACCCAACAAATGTCTCATTGTTGCTTCCTATGATAACAGTACATAGCACATAGAGGGTATCTTTGGGGGGATTTTCTTATCTCTAATCATCTACTTAAAGTTTTTTACTTTTCCACATTTTATCCCACTCTTTCAGACTCCCAGGCCAACAATTTTGTAAACACCATTTTTGAAGATACGTAACAAAGGAAACATGAACACCGATATTCACTAAGGCATTATTTATGGTGGCAAAAAATACGAGACAGGCTTGTTGGGCAACACAGAGAGTAGTGTGAACCCAAAGTATCTGAAACCAGTGTCAATCAATTTAGAAAGTTTATTTTGCCAAAGTTAAGGACACGTCCGTGACACAGCCTCAGGGGCTCCTGACAACATGTGCCCAAGGTGGTAGGGGCACAGTTTGGTTTTATACAGGGAGACATGAGACTTCAGTCAATATGTGTAAGATGTACATTGGTTCAGTCTGGAAAGGGACAACTCAAAATGTGGGGTAGGGGGAAGGTTCCAGGTCATAGGTAGATAAGAGACAAAAGGTTGCATTCTTTCGAGTCTCTGATTAGCCTTTCCCTTAATACACAATTTACATGTGAGGACGGATAGAGAAATAATCACTTATTCCTTAGTCCTCTTAGTGAATCTACATTTTTACATAAACAATAGGGCAGAAGAAGCAATCGGATATGCATTTGTCTCAGGTGAACAGAGGGATGACTTTCTGTCCTGCCTCTGTGAAGATAAGCTATGAACTTCCATTGCCAGGGTGAAATTCAACAGAACTGTTTTAGGGTAAAGATCTTGAGGTCCACAAAGAATTTCTTTGTGGGCAAATTGAGAGGGAGGTATGTAGCTTAAAAACAAAAAAACAAAAACAAAAACAAAAGCAGAAAAACAAAACAAGACAAAAAAAAAAAAACTTTGTAGCTATCTTATTTAGGAATAAAATGGGAGGCAGGTTTGCCTGTCACAGTTCCCATCTTGACTTTTCCCTTTATTTTAGTGATTTGGGGTCCTGAGATTTATTTTCTTTTCACAGTAGATAGGTACAATTCCTGTTTCTGGAGTTATTCTGGTTATTATTACTGCATAACAAGCTAGCCCCAAACTTGATGGCATAAAACAAGCATATTATATTCATGGATTCTGTGGTCAGGAAATTGGACAAAGCACAGCAGGGATTGCTACCTCTGCTCCAAGATGTCTGAAGCATCAGGTATAAACTCACCAGTTTAGGGCGATTCTTGGGATAACCACTGAGGACTGGGATCATTTGGAAGCCTCTTCACTCATACAGCTGGTAAATGATGCTGACTGTGGCACTGGGACTACCAGCCAGAGCATCTACATGTGTGGCCTGAGTTACCTAACAGTATGGTGGCTTCAGAGTGGTCAGACTTGTCATAGAGTAGCTCAAGATTCTGAAGGTGAGTCTCTCAGGACATCGAACCAGAAGCTGTGACTTCTCATTTCAGAATAAAAGTCAAAACCCTAGCAAGGTCCTACACAGCATTGCAATTGTATGTGAGAGGATGATTCAGTGGGAGAGTACAAACAAGCATGGGAGCACGGATTTTACTGTTAGAAAAGGCCCCAGAAAACCTAGATGAAAGATCCAAGGTCGTTTTGCAAAAATTGTGCACTCCTATGGTTAATTCTTTATGCAGTATTGTCCTGAGCATTGCAAGATTTCCAGCATCTCTGGTTCTGACCTGTGAAAGGCAGTTGTACCGTAATCATTGAAACAAGCAAAACACCCAAGCATTTCCAAAATACTCCTGTAGAGGGCAGTACAGTTTTGTTTAAAAGCCCATTGTTTTATATTTAGCAGTTAAGAGCTAGTGACTCAGGGATAAATACTTGTCAGAAGAGAAGCTCGTCAAACAGGTTCATGTGTGGCCCCATGGTGTAATGGTTAGCACTCTGGACTTTGAATCCAGCGATCCGAGTTCAAATCTCGGTGGGACCTTCTTGGCTGTTTCTTTTTTCACTCCTCCCAGTTATCTTTCTCTCAAAACTAGAGTGCTTCCTCGTAATCCAGTCCACCATACGTTCATAGTATCTGCTTAGCAGTAGTATCTATGTTAGTCCTCAGAAGTGTGAGACCACCTGTGGAAGCAAGCCCATGTGCACTATCAACACTACCAGGAACAACTCCCCAGTTCTGTAACCTGTGCCCAGACGCGTATGGGGGAGAGGCACCTGTCTGAAATGTCTCCCCATGTCTTGATTCCTAGAAAGGAATGTATGTGTGCATAATAAATAAACGCCTGTTTTTAAAAGAATGACCACATTACTCTATCACTGGAAAAAAAAGTGTCTGACGTGAGAAGCAATAAATACCTGATTTGAGGTCAACAAACTTGTAGTGGTACTGTTCTCCCTCCAGGCTTCACTCTTTCCATGGAACGCTTTCAGTGAGGATGGGATTCAAGCCCACACATGAAAAGTGTAATGGATTAGCAAATGGTCAGGCCACCTCATCCTATCCTGGTTGCAAATTTCTTAAGTTCTTTCTTTTGGTAAAGCCTCTGCACTTTAAGTTGATAGGCATGGTACTGTTCAAACTGCTGGTAGCAGCTCATCAGCGCACAGCCCTTGCTGTCATCTTAGAGACTGTCACACAAGTCCTTTCCCTTTTGCTTGAGACAGCTTTTTACATTTGCATGATTGCTGCCCTAACTTGCACACATCTCCAGCCTCATCCATCACCATTCCTGTCACACACAGAGCCCAAAATTAGCTTCTAGTCACCAGCCATGGTAAAATTATTTCTATTCTTTAATTTTTCCCTCTCTTCTCATTTTGTACCTGCAAAACATTTTTGTCCTCCCCTCTACCGTCATGTTATGAGAGCTAGTTCTTTTACTCATTCTTCAAATGTTAACTTAGACCTTCCAAACCTTCTTACTGACGCCTTCACTGAACTCCCTTTACAGGAGCTTACATGCCCATCTATGTCTCTTCAACACCCTAAATCTCCTTCTCACACCACCTCATAATTTAATTCTCATTTAATAAGCTCTCCCTCTTACTCTAGACAGCAAGTTCTCCTAGGGGAGAGATCAATACTGTGGTCTTTTTCACCTTTCATTTCTCAGTTTCATTGTGCCTGGCTCATGTTAGGAGTTCAAAAATACTTGCTGAGTGCATAAACTTTTATCTAATGTGATTTGATTATCCTGGAACCCAGGGTAGCCTGTCTCCATTTGGTTGCACATCTTTCTGCTCTGCTTCTTCACAAGTTTCTTTTCACTCTTTTTCCTTCACTGATCCCAAGTCTACATCCACTCTAAGAACAAGTCTTCGCCCAAGACTGGAGCAGAAGTCTCCCTGGGATGAATTTTAATTATGACAGTGTCTTAATGAGGGCTTTCAGTTAATAGCTAAAGTAGGGATGGGAGGTATATGATTAGATCACTATATTTTTCACGTTTTTGGAAGATAATTCACCTTGGACGGAAGGTTCCTTTCACTACATTCTTGGCCAGTGGTCCAGAAGTCCATACATGCCTAGTTTGGGTACTTACCGGTTGTAGGGAGCCCAGGGCCTGACACCAGCCTAGCCTCAGGAAGGTAGTAACTAAACATTCTGGATTAAATTGAAGATTTTTTATTGCTACCAAAAAGCAAAGATTTAAGCTGATAAATCCTGCGTCCTTTCTGAGAATACAGGGAGAAGACAGTAACCTCTGAACCCAGCACTTACTCTCACCATGCTCAATAGAGTTTCAATTTGCTGCTCTCATCACAGTTGGTCTGAGAATGACAGTCTGAGAAGGCTATGGGAGATAGCACAGGAAAAGCACAGATGTATTCTTTATGCTAACCCAGAAGTCACTGCTCAAGACACAGGCACCGTACTACACGTGGTGCACTTTTTCTTTTTTTTTTAACCTATCAGGAACCCCACAAGGTCAAGAACATTGGGACGGGGTTCAATGGCTCATATCTGTAATCCCAACATTTTGGGAGGCCAAGGCCAGTGGATCACTTGAGGTCAGGAGTTCGAGACCAACCTGGCCAACATAATGAAACCCTGTCTCTACTAAAAATACAAAAATTAGCTGGGTGTGGTGGCACACGTCTGTAATTCCAGCTACTTGGGAGGCTGAGGCACAAGAATCGCTTGAACCCGGGCGACGGAGGTTGCAACGCAGTGAGCCAAGATCACGTCACTGCACTCCAGCCTGGGTGACAGAGGAAGGTTGTCTCAGAAAAACAAAAACAAAAACAAAACAAAACAAAACAAAAAAACAATTGGAACTATTTTCCTCTTTCGCATTGGAACTTGTGATTGAACTAGTATATTCCTGTCTGGCTGGTTATGTAGAGGGGCAAGAAATCTATGGAAATTTCTCCACTCAGGTTTGAAATCATCCTCTTTGTAAGGACTTTTTTATGTTTTGTTTTGTTTTAAGGAACTTTTCTTGTCTCCATCACGGTTTGAAAGTTTGGAATCTGCCTTGGAGGATTTTTACCCTCTCTCCTGAGAGTTTCCTGCCACCTCTGTGCAAACGGGACTGTCCTTGACCATCCTGGACCTGAAGGAAATAATGTATACAGTGGTCCATTTCTAAGACAAAGTGCCTTAAATCTTCTTAGGTAAGCAAAATACAGAAGAAACAGGATATACGAGGCCCCTGCTTGAATAGCGATGCCTGCTTGTCGGCCCCTCTCTCTTTCCCGCCGCCTCTTAGTTGCCCTCACTCGAACCAAAGTTCAGTCTAAGATGAAAGTTTACTAGTCTGCAAAATAGCTCATTTTGTCCGTTCTTATCAGCCTGCCCAGCTACTTAGGTCATGAGTCAAATACTTGAAGAGCCCCTGAGCTAACTAGGATTGGAATTCTTTGTGGGCTGCAACAAAAATGCAGCAAGACAACCCTAAAGGAACGCCTAAAGCCTCTACTCAACAATCTATAGGCGACATCTGGGAAGGTTGTGACCCCATAGTACTCACCCTATGAGGAACCCGGGGAGGGACCTGCGCACTAGGGCATAAATTAGTTGTTCAAAGTGTGCTGGGTGTGCCTGCTCATCAGACAACCGATCTTTCAAGACCGTCGTTAAACTCTCACTTTTGCTGTTCTCCGGGTCTCTGAGTTCATTCTTTGTGTTTGGACGGTGAATTTGTTTCTCACAGACCTAGTCTAGGACTGAGGAACACTCCCAACCCAGCTTTCCAGAAAACACTGAATTTAAAGATTTTGCCTAATGACAGCCAGTTGCAAAAATTCCGTTGCAAAGAAATCCAGCAGGAATCCTGATAAAAGAAGTCTGTATTATTTGCAGGGAGAGTTACTGGGTTGTGGTTTTCTTGTTTGTTTGGCGTCGGGGGCTGGGGGGTGGGGGCGGTGCTCCTTATCATCCACAAGAGGGCGCCTGCGGTCCTCGAAGACCACTTCCAGCGTGTCCGTGTGTCCGTTTAAAAATCTGAAGTCCCGGAAACCAGCCCCAACCTGCAAACTATTAGATTCAATTTGCACTAAGCACGCTCTCCTTGAACAGGCGTCGAATCCAGGTTAAACTACTTGGAGCAGAGCTGAATTCCTCTCTACTATTAAGGAAATTGCTGAAACACTCGCTTCTAAATGTGTACTGAATATCGTGGCGCTCCTAGTCAGCTAAAAGCCACCAGGAGGCGTTTATAAAGATGCTAGGGTAGGGCCGACTGAGAACATCTCCAGAGACCCATCACAGCAATCAGCTGTGGTGTAGGGGGTGGATTTTCACAGTACGGGCTCCCGTGTATGTGCGAAAAAGGGGCTAGGCGAAGCAGGGGTGGAGAATCTTTTTTGTGTCCGTTTGGGAGTCTCCCCTGCGTATATTTCTGGTTGGTGAGCCGGCAGTAGGAGGCCCGTGGGGCCGCGCGCTGTCCTGGGAAACTCCCGAGGGGCTTTCCCCCTTCCCTTCGCCCCCTCAGTTGAGCTCCCAGGAATGCTGGGATTTTCCTCCAGTCTCGTCTTGCAAGTTCACTTATTTCAGTTTTCCGTAAACACCAACGTCTCCTCTGCGACTTTGGGAAATCTTTCCATGCACGTCCTCAAAAGCTCCATACACCACCCTAATAAACGACGATTTTTGTGAAGCAATAGGATCTGATAACAAAGCAGAATGAAAGATCTCAGGTCTCTCACAGGCTCCTCACCTGTAAAATAACGACAATAGTTCGCATCTCACCAGGGTTCTGTGAGCGTTTCATGAGGTAACAATACAAAACACTAGTCACAAAACCTGGCACACGGTAAGGGCTCGGTTTTGTTCGACAACTTCACTTTTTTTCCAGTGCAGAAACAGAGGCCCGAGGGGGCACCAAGTTTCTGAACCCCTTGGAAGAAAAGGTCTGGGGTGCAAAGGGTAATGTGTGCCGACATTGGAAAACCAAATCAGACTTTAGAAAGGAAGAGGTAAATCATAGCAGATTGGCCCCATGGTGTAATGGTCAGCACTCTGGACTCTGAATCCAGCGATCCGAGTTCAAATCTCGGTGGGACCTAGCGTTGGATTTTAAGTTTCTGTCATGTGAAGAAACAATCATGCAATTTCTACACAGCCTTCTCATTCTTTCCCAGAGCTCTTACTCACAAACACATGAGTTTAACGGGTGTGGGAAGTTTTATCTCTTTTGTTTAATGATATATTTTCAACACAATTTTATTTTTATGTATTTATAAGTACTTAAACATTATACACTCATTTTTTATTGATTGCATACTACCACCATTAAATTTAAAAACAACTAAAACCGGAGGAAAAACACTTAAAATACAGATAATTACTGGTAATGACTAAAAATTATATATCAATTTTAAATCTGTTTCAGAATGTTATGATGGTGTGATCAGTTGGCCTTTAAGCATAAACGTGTAATAGAGTGGGTTTAAAATTCTATGGCAGATGTGGAATAGAAATATCTTTTAAAGATAGAAAAAGAATTTACGCACATTTTCAACTGTTAAATAAAATTATGCTAAGTATATTTTCAAATATACAGACAGCCTTGGGGCAAAAGGTAAAACTGAGCCATCCTGGGTTCTGGTGAAGACCATAACTAGGTGAAAGTCTTATCCCCAGCAAAGTGTTGATGAACTGTTATCCTGAACCAGGCACTGTGTTAAGCAATGGGGACTCTAAAGGGAACAAGATCTCAAGACTGGTCCCTGCACTGGGGGAACTTGCTAGAGGGTAAGAGGGAGATATCAAAAAGAAACTAAAACATGTGGTGTTATGATGACAGCAATTTGGGTGCTGAGGAATCATAGATGGAGGCAGCTAAGCTGAGATCATGGAAGCCAGAGAAGTCTCACTAAAGTCTAAGTTGAGATCAGAGGAATAAGCACTGAAGTAAAGCAAGTAAAGTGAGGGCAGAGGAGAGGGCTAAAGAGTGTTGTGGGTAGAAAATGAAAAGGAGGAGAACATGGAGTTTGGGCAGAAAAAAAAATTCACCGTAGCTCATGCTTGGAAGTCAAGTGTGAGGACTGAGGGTAGAGATGCAGCAGGTTAGGGGAGCATCATCAAAGTTGAAAGTGCTCCCTGGAGCCTTCCCTACTTATTTGCTAGTCTGCACACAACATTCTGTTTTAAGCAAGAGTCCTCCCTTTTCTCTATTTTACTTAAATGTCTATCATTGATATGGACTCACAACATCTTTTTCCCCCAGTGGTTTATAACTCATTATTGTCCTTAATTATATTGGTGTTCAACTTTACCCATATTTAATTAGGGAGAGCCCCTTTTTGGGAAAATAGCCTTTGCCTTGCAAGAGTAAAGCCATCTTGAAGCAAAACAGTCATAACGACCAATATTTGACTCCTGCATACCAAGGCATTCTGCGGCAAGGTCAAAAACAATGTACATAGCATGAATAACCCCTCATAAAGATGCTTATTTAACTTCCCCAGTGGCCATGGGTTTTGCAAGACAGTCTGAGGTGTGATCAGTTGTTCATGTTTTACCCTAAAAGCTTGCATAGAAAGGATACTTTCTGCAGGGCAAGTGTAGGATCCACCCTCTGGGGCTGCAGCCTGAGATGTGCCTTCTGTTTGTAAGTCCTTATTAAATGTTTCTTTCTGAGAAACTGGATTTGTCAACCTTTGTTTGGCCTCCCAGCTCCCTGGGCCTTTGTGCCTATACCTGCTCATAGTGGAAAACCCTTCGAGGGGCTTCTGGATCCTTGTAGCTTGCTACCATCATTCTTTTTTTTTTTTTTGGAATGAGACGGAGTCTCACTCTGTCGCAAGGCTGGAGTGCAGTGGTGTGATCCTGGCTCACTACAATCTCCGCCTCCCTGGTTCACGCCCCCCAAGTAGATGGGATTACAGGCTCACGCCACCAGGCCCGGCTAATTTTTTTTTTTTTTTTTTTGTATTTTTAGTTGAGACGGGGTTTCACCATGTTGACCAGTATAGTCACGATCTCCTGACCTCGTGATCCACCTGCCTCGGCCCCCCAAAGTGCCACAATCATTCTTTTGAACATGTTCTTATTTTCTGCGTAACAAGTTGTTCCAGACTTAATCTGCATCTACCCTGCCCCAGCCCAAAATTCAGTCATTTCTCAGTAATTTCCTGATTTCTTTCAGTGGGGAAGAGTATTAGAGAGGAATACCCGGGGGCTTAGTGTACTAACTGCTTCTATGATATCTGCTTCTTGGTCCTTTTAATGGAAAAACCTAGGAAATACATGTGTATGTATACACATATAATCATATGTACTTACACATGTGCATGTGCATATACACACATATTTGCATGTATTCATGCCCATACAAGTACATACACATATTTTAGAAATCATGAGCTCGGCTGGGCGAGGTGGCTTATGCCTTTAATCTCAGCACTTTGGGACGCCAAGGCGGATGGATCACCTCAGCTCAGGAGCACGAGACCAGCCTGGGCAACACGGTGAAACCTCGTCTCTACTAAAATACAAAAAATTAGGTGAGCGTGGCGGCATGCACCTGTAATTCCAGCTACTGGGGAGGCTGAGGCAGGAGAATCGCTTGAACCTGGGAGGCGGGGGTTGCAGTGAGCCGAGATTGTGCCACTGCACTCCAGCCTAGGTGACAGATACTCTCTCTCAAAACAAAAAAAAAAAAAAAAAAAAAAATCATGAGCTCACATCCATACCTCCCATTTCTATCCATTAGTCTCTTCAGGATTCTTTCTTACATTCTCCCATTCTATATTTTTATGTGTCCCTTTTCCCACATTGAAACCCCTAATTCCAACAAGATTAGCATATTTACTCACTTGCTCTATCATATAATACATGTACGATAGTTTTGGGATTGCTTTGCCCATCTACTAACAAAAATTATCCATTAAAAGAGATTCAGTAGGTAGTTGTAACAACTAACCAAATAAATAAATAGAGTTAAAGATTTGTTTGCATTTCTCCATACACACACCCCTGTCCCCCTACCATCCTCACTCTCTTGGCCAAAGAGTGAAGGTGTACTGTCAAATGCCCTGTCCACAAATTATGTTCTTTTCCTTTCCATGTAGTCATAATATGGAATAAAATTGAGTTCATTTGCTTTAACTTGCTTTCAACCTTAGTTTTCTCCACTCCCCATCCTTAATATTAGTTTTTGAAAATGTAGATTGGCCGGGTGCGGTGGCTCATGCCTGTAATCCCAGCACTTTGGGAGGCTGAGGTGGGTAGATCGCCTGAGGTCAGGAGTTTGAGACCAACCTGGCCAGTATGGTGAAACCTCATCTGTATTAAAAATACAAAAACTAGTCGGGTGATGTGGCACGTGCCTGTAATCCCAGCTGTTCTGGAGGTTGAGGCAGGAGAATCATTTGAACCTGAGAGGGGGAGGTTGCAGTGAGCCCATATCGCTCCACTGCACTCCAGCCTGGGTGACAGAGTCAGACTCTGTCTCAAAAAAAAAAAAAAAGGTAAAATATTCATACGCTTTCAAAAGTTAAAGGCCTAACAAAAGGTGAACTCAGAGAAGTGGCCTCCCATATTCCTTGCACTCCATTTCCCCCAAGTCTCTTAACACCATTTTAGGTAACTGGTAATGGTGGAGGGTGTCCAGGTTCTGGCATCTCAAATGAAGAATTGGACAAAAATGCACAAACAAAGCAATGAAGAAATAAAGGGTTTTACTGAAAATGAAAGTACACTCCACAGTGTGGGAGTGGGCCTGAACAGCGGCTCAAAGGCCCCAGTTACAGAATTTTTGGGAGTTTACCCCCTGGAGAATTCTATTTGTTATTTTGGAAGTCCTATGTAAACAGAGAAGATGAGGCAAAGTTACAAAGTCATTTACAGCATGTGCCCTATGGAAAGGATATTTCCTGTTATAGCTGAAGTATAAACTGGCCTTATGTTCCCTCCTCCAGACCTTATTTTCCTGTCTCATCTCCTCCCTGAGAGATGTGATCCCCATAAATCTTTATGGGAGGCAGAGGGACTGATGGTCTTTTTTCTGTAACTGCTTCATGCTA
Organism: Mandrillus leucophaeus; assembly: GCF_000951045.1. Lineage (NCBI taxonomy): Eukaryota > Metazoa > Chordata > Mammalia > Primates > Cercopithecidae > Mandrillus > Mandrillus leucophaeus. The sequence goes on along the minus strand of NW_012104165.1, from coordinate 879,652 downwards.
CCTTGGGGTGTAGCCCCTACCTATTGGGGATCATGGAACTCTGTCCCTGTTCTGTCTAGTGGAGGGTAGCTTCTTGATGGCCGGGGTGGTGTCTTCACATGGAGCTGGCTGGAACCTTTGTTTCATGATCATCTGAAGCTTGGTGGTCTCTAAGCAAGAGGAAATGAATTTGGTTAAAATATTTAATGGGAACTTCAGGGGTGGATATCTATGCTCTCAGAAATGTTTGTTATAGAGATTTGCAGGAGAAAAAACAAAACCTGGTTTGTTCTAGAATCTATGTGTTTCCTTAAAGTCTTAGCAGAAGTGACTCCATTTTGGTTTGGTTTGGTTTGGTTTGTTGGGGCCTAGTGCATAAGCCTAGTCCGAAACAATGGCCTCCCAGAATTTTGTTAAAAAAGTTTCCCCTTTTTGGTCAGGTTCTCAGTTAGGTGACAGTGTAACCAAAACTTGGGGCCTTAGCGCCACTCTCAGTTACCATCATTTTGGGCTTCTGGTCTCAGTATATCATTCATAGGTTAAGGGGCCTCATGGTTGCATATTTCCTTCAGCTCTTATTATTCCAGTTGAAGAAAGACCATTTGACATTCTAGAGATGCCTGCATACAAGCATTTAAAACCTTTGAGGGAATACAGTGCACCAGGGAGAGTATTATTATGACTATTGGGAGGATGATACCAAGAGTTTGGAGTGTGCTGCTCACCCAAGGTCCCCATAAACCAAACCTCCTAAAATCAAATAGATCAAAGGATCAGCTAGATGAAGAGTTTATCCACTTGACTGAGCAATTTCTTTGTCAATCCTCTACCACTGAATTTCCACGTAATCTTCATTTGATGTATTTCTCCATAGGCCACAAGTGCCGGCAGCTGCATAGATACTTCTCTGTTTAGTCAATTCTGTCATAACTTTCACAAGAGAATTTAGAGTCTATTGTGTAACTATAGCTTTCACAGTAGAATCTGCTATAAGACCTATTGTGAGGGATATATTTCTAATCATTGCTTGCTTCTTTTACTTTAAACCATGGGAAAAGGACCTAACAAATGATGTCTTTTTAGAAGAGTGAAGGCCTTCCGGCAATGTTCTCTTTAACCCATGATGTGGGTTAAGAGGTGTGAACCAATGTTTTGTTTTTGATTATGAGGCAAAGCATGTACCTTGAAAGTTTCTTACCTACATTGGGCCTTCATCTTTTATCTATCAAAGTATAAGTTTATCCATGTAAAAAGCTGGCTATAAACTCCTTCACAAATAAGAGCATACACCATAAGTGCCCATAACAGACACCTTTTCCACTTCTATTTTTTGTAGAGGCATGAGCAAGAAAAAAATATTCAAAGATAAGTTTCATGACAGTAGAAATCTAAAACTGTGAACTTGAGAAAAGCTGTTCACATTAAGGATGTCATCCTCTTCTTGGGAGAAATTTCTCTGGTTAGTTTTATCTTAAGGTTTCCAGTGGGTACACAGCTCCGAGAGCTTGGAGGGACCCTTCTCAGTTGTGAGATTATGAACTCAAAGTTCAAGGTCCCAAAGTTTTGTTGTAGTGTGAATGGCAAGAACAGTCTTTCTCTGATGCTTCTAGAAGATTCAAACCATAAAAAGCTTTCTTTACCTGTTGAAAATACACTGTAGCATAATAATCTACTGTTACAACATCAGCCCTCTTGCATAGGAAACCTTTTATACAACCAGAAAACACGCACTGAAAATAACAAATGAGCTCTCAAGCTTGGTGTTTGGTTGGTGGGGACCCATGCAGGTTCAACATGTGTATCGAGAAGTGTTATTTCTGTTCAGGGCCCATCTACCCTGGTCACGGCATGATGTTCATCCACAATGATTGCAAGGTGTTCAGATTTTGTAAATCTAAATGTCATAAACACCTTAAAAAGAAGTGCAATCTCGCCAAGTTAGGTGGATCAAAGCATTCCAGAAAGCAGCTGGTAAAGAGCTTACAGTGGATAATTCATTTGAATTTGAAAAACGTAGAAATGAACCTATCAAATACCAGCAAGAGCTATGGAATAAAACTATTGATGCAATGAAGAGAGTTGAAGAGATCAAACAGAAATGCTCAGCTAAATTTATAATGAACAGATTGAATAAAAATAAAGAGCTACAGAAAGTTTAGGATATCGAAGAAGTCAAGCAAACACCCATCTTATTCAAGCCCCTCTTGCAGGCAAAGGGAAGCAGTTGGAAGAGAAAATGGTACAGCAGTTACAAGAGGATGTAGACACGGAAGATACTTCTTAAAATCTCTGTAACCATTTCTTTCATGTACATTTGAAAATGTCCTTTACAGACTTGGAACTGCTAAATTATTAGTTTATTTTTTACATAAGGGCACTTAAATGAAAAGTGATTAAAACGTATCTTTCCTACATTGCCATCTGCAAAACACCAGATATTACGAATGTTGCATCTCAGTGTTAAATCTTCACTGACACATGTACATATGTAAATCAGGAAAATTCTACTTCTAACTATAGAAGTGAATTGTGGATGCAAAATGGTTATGCCATTTGGATAATGACACGAGGCAGCATTTGTATAATAACTAATGGCAACAATTCATGGCTAGTGATGTATAAAATAAAATATTCTTTGCAGTAAAATATTCCCTTTATTAATGTTATAGAAGGGGGGCTACAACAAGGAACTAACAATTTGTATGACAGTGTCAAATGTTACTTTGATTTTAGTATTTCCTGTTTTGGTTTAGTTGCATCTTAGAAGAGCATAATGACATTGTTTAATGACACCTAATTATGCTGGACTGTTTTGACCTGGTTTAACCCTTCTGATAGGTAGTTGTGGATGTTGGGGATGAGAACTGAATAATCTTTGCCTGGAGTGACACTGCACTCTAGAATTTCCGGTTTGGAGAATACTCAGTTCTAATCTGTGATTCCTGGTGGAATACACTTTATTTTTCTAACGTAGCAATGATCTAGAAGCAGAGGAATCCTAGTGTCTTTTACAAGTTATTACATGATTTTATTTTAAAAAGCTCCTGTTTTTGGAAAGTAAAATTTATGGGTATAACATCTGTTCATTATTTGCACATAAAATAAAACCATTTAAAAAGAAAAAAAAAACAGAAAAAGAAAATAACAAATGAATAAAATTCCTTTATAAAATGTTTAAATGGCCAACCATGTGACCAAATATACCTGAACTTTGTTTTCCCAGGAATATGGCATCAAGCATTGGTTATAAACTATTTTAAACAACTTCCGTATTAGCTGGTTTAACATGAAATTATTTTCTTGATATTTAATTAATTTTTTGTTTACTTGGGTTAGTAGCTTTATACGAGAAAATTTCGTTGTTTCTGCAGTTTACAATAACTTAACATAACTATAATTAATAGCTTATACTATTTTAGAAATCCTATACAATTTTGAAATATATATTAGTGTTACAAAAATATAGCCTAAAGAAGATTGAGCATCATTTTGGCAATCCCATGTACCTAAACATGTCAAATAATCCTGTTTACCTCTCTTTTCTGGACACTTTAGAGGCCTGCTGAAGTATTCAAAAAGCCAGATGCCAGGGTAGAGATTTTTGAAATTGATGTTTGATTTTGGGAATTCAGATTACCATAAGTTATTTATTTTGCCAAAATGATGACTCAGAAATTTTAAAGCAGCAAAAAACCTTTTATAACCCTTTTGAATTTAGTCAACATGTTCACACAGAGAACCTCTTCTGTTAAAAAAAAAAAAAAAAAGTAAAACATTCACACGCTTTCAGAAGTTAAAGGTATAACAAAGGTAAACTCAGAGAAGTGGCATCCCATATCCCTTGCACTCTATTTCCCCCAAGTCTCTTACCGCCATTTTAGGTAACCAGATTCTCTGTTTTCTAGTTTATCTTCACTATGTTTTCTTTTCATAAAGAAAAACAGGTATGTGTATGTTTTCCTAATTCCTCTTCCTTCTTGAAGAAAAGGTAGCCTACTATAATATTCATCTGCACTTTCTTTACTTAACACTATCTGCTAGAAATTATATCTCTTTTGTAGCCCCATAGAGCTTCCTCTTTCAGTTCATGTTACAGTTTATTCAACCAATCTCTTTCCTGGACATTTAAAGTTAGTTAAAATGCTTCTAGAAGGTAAGCAGACAAAATAAAGATTATTGGTCTTCTGAGTTTGCCCATGGAATTCTGATTCACATAATGCTTTAAATGTACCCCAATGTTTTCTACCATTTACATTTTTTTTTTAATCTATCCAAGTAGAATCAACCATTTTACATTTAACTTCATTGTTGCTTCTCTTTCTCATAACATTCCATGTGTCTAGTTTCCATAAGTATGGAAGGAGGAGAGTATAAAAGATGTCTTTTGGCCATTGTAACAGATTGCTTTAGAGAAGAATTCACAGTACACGAAATGAAATTAATAAATAATGCATAGAAATGAACAAAAGAGGAAAAGAAGCAGGAGGTTCCCATAGAAGCAAAAAGACAATAATGATTTACAATAACCAATGGTCTCAGGCAAAAGTCTGTAACAGTGTTTTGCCTTGGTGTGCGAGAAAATATAAAATTATATTCAACCTCAGTGTATTTTCTATTCACTGGAAGATAGGTAGTTTGTTGGAAGTTAACATGGGAATTGTCACCTCTTCTTCCCAAGTAAGATATGCCTTTCCTCTGAAATGAGTGAGAAAGGAATTATGCAAACATTTGGAGAAAGGAGAAGGAAAATGCTGAACACATATCTAAAAGTGAGATACAGCCTCTGAAAGGACTTTTAAGAGATCAAGTGTATGTATATATAGAGAGAGAGAGAGACAGAGGCCATCTTCTCCCCACAACCGCGGAAGATAATTCCTCAGGAAGGAAAAAAAAAAAACCACCACCTTAGCAGAGGATGGTTTCGATCCATCGACCTCTGGGTTATGGGCCCAGCACGCTTCCGCTGCGCCACTCTGCTGGTGAATCGCCACTTCTACTCTTCTTATTTATCATGTAAGTGATCAGCCATTTTTGTCACACTGCTTTACATCTATTTTTCTTTCACTCTTTCTTTCCCGGTTTTTCCTTTCTCCTCTTGGCCTCTTAAGATCAGCTCACTCTAGAACCAGTTGACTCCAACAATCCCCTTCAAATGGTGAGTTGCCCTTTCCCAATCTACCAAACATGCTTCAAAACATGACTTTTTTTCCTTCAAGAGCTGCTTTGAGCTCAGGAGCAGAAACAGGGGAAAGTCGAGCAAAGCCCTCACAAACCCTTACTTAGAGAGAATCGAGGAAGGCATTAAGTCAGACTTACTCTCCTTAGAGAGAGAGTATATTAGCCAGTTGGCTTTGTTTCCTGTCCCCAAGAAAATTTCTTTCCCAACATGGGTATTAACTATCATAAGTATTTTTGCATATTGACCTAGAAGTATTTTTGCATATTGACCTAATGCCCTTCGCAGCTTTCCGGGCACCTGGTGTACCCAAGCAGCTCCACCTTACCCCTACCCCTATCCTCGCCGTTGAATTCATGAAAAGTGGCTTCCTACTCTAACCCTTTGGTGTTATGTCTGCGAACAGCTTTCTCTCACTCAGCGAATGTGGGCTTTCCCAGACAAGGGCCCAAACAGAGACCTTTGATACTCTTTCATCCTGTGCTATGTCAACAAAGTCCCTTCTGAAACTTTTCTTTTGCTCTTTTCACCGACTTGCTTTTCCCGTTTTTTCAGAGTTTCTCTGTCTTCAGGAAAGCCTTGTGTTTCCAGTTCCAGGTCAGGCATAGGATTGGTGGCCACTACTCTCCAGCAATTTCATTTACGTTTGTTTGTTTGTTTTTTCCTTCTCTAAAAAAAAAAAAAAAAAAAAAAACAGGCTGAGACACTGAGGCAGATATACTGGGGTTAGGAAGATGTTCCAGAATAAGAGCATGAGAAAACTGGCTGGAATGGTTCATGTGGACAAGATGGGTACTAGCAAAAATGAACCAGGTCCCACTAGGACCTGACCTGGGGCCACTAGATTTGGAGCCATGGGTATTAACTATCACAGCAGGGATCCCCAACCCCTGGGCCACTGACCCGGTACTCCTCCTCCTGGTAGCCTGTTAGAAACCGGACCACACAGCAGAAGGTGAGCAGCAGGAGAGCCAGTGAAGTTTCATCTGTATTTACAGCTACTCCCAATCACTCTCATTACAGCCTGACCTCCACCTCCTGTCAGATCATCTGAGGCATTAGATTCTTATAGGAGTTCTAACCCAATTGTAAACTGCCCATTTGAGGGATCTAGGTTTCCCACTCCTTATGAGAATCTAATGCCTGATGATCTGTCACTGTTTCCCATAACCCCCAGATGGGACCATCTAGGCAGGAAAACAAGTTCAGGGCTCCCTCTGATTCTACATTATGGTGAGTTGTATAATTATTATATATCACAATGTAATAATAGAAATAAAGTGCACAATAAATGTAATGCATTTGAATCATCCTGAAATGATTCCCCACTCCCCCCTACCCCTGTCTATGGAAAAATTGTCTTCCATGAAACCAGTCCCTGGTGCAGAAAAGGTCTGGGACCGAGGCATCACAGCACTGAATTGCTGCGTACACTACAGGTGTTGCCGGAGGGCCCAGAAGGGTTTCCAGAAGCCAGTGAGACCCCAGCCCCAGCCCCAGCCAGTTTCCAGGTTCTTGACACCTTCCTAAGAAAGAATTCAGGGGGGAGTCAGAATGAAGCCAAAGGCAAGAAGCTTTTATTGCTAAGCAAAAGTACACACTTAGGGAAGTGCAGGTGAGCTCGTGAGAACGAGTCATGACCAACAGAGTTTGAGTTTTCTATTTTTATGGGCTCTTGTAATTAGAGGGTGGACTAATCATGAGGTTTTCTGGGGGAAAGGCGAAGATTTCATAAAATTGAGATGCCACCCATTTTTATATTAAATATGAGCAGGCTCAATCTGTCAGGGCCTTGGCGGGTGTGTAATTTCATATGGTAATTAGCATATAATTAGGTCTTGGGTAGGGCATGGGTCAAATCCAGTGCCATGTTGGGTGTATAAGAGACACCTTGGCGGGTGTGTAATTTCATATGGTAATTAGCATATAATTAGGTCTTGGGTAGGGCATCGGTCAAATCCAGTGCCATGTTGGACCCAGACGGTTTCAGACAGCTTAGCCCCCATCCTGTTTGTTAGGGTCTTATCAGCCCAAGCTCTTCCTTGTCCTTGTAACTAATTTTAACAGCTCCTTTTTTGCTGATATGTGAAATTACTGCTTGATGTTTCTCTTATGACCACCCAGCATTCCTATCAAATAGGGATGAGATTTATCACTTTCCTTGTTCCCCCCGCCCTCTCATTCCACTAGCATGAACCCTCCAGAGACTCAGGAGGCTGCAAACTAGGTGCCTGATCTCAGCCTCTTTCAGAAAATAATCTGAGTGGAAAAACATTTTTATACCCACAAGCCAGGACTCCTCCCCTCCCCTCTACCAAATGCCCTCTTTTCCTCTCAAAGGGGTTTAGGTCTGTGTTGCATGGACCTCCTTTCTTCACAGGAAAACCAGTGAGGAAGTGGAAGGAGGAGACTGAGCATCTGCCATGTAATATGCAGTGGTGTACCTCACTTATTGCTCACCTCCGTTAAAAGTGATGAGGCTGTCTTTGTCTTACAGATGAGAAGACTGAGGCATAGATCTGTCATCCTTCACCCGTATGTTTCAATTTCATGTCTATGTTTATCAGGATGCTTTTTTTTTGGGGGGGGGGACAGGGTCTTGCCCTGTCACCCAGGCTGCAGTGCAGTGGCACGATTGTAACTCACTATAACCTTGACCTCCTGGGCTTAAGTGATCCTCCCACCTCAGCCTCCCCAGTAACTAGGACTACAGGCCCACACCATCACACCTGGTTAATTTTTTTTTTTTTTTTTTTGGTAGAGATTAGGTCTTGCTAGGCATGAGCCACCAGACCTAGCTTTCGTTTTTAAAAGGTAAAGGATCCGACACTTCGGAAGAAAGGTAAAGGAAGAATTTTTAGAGAAACCAGTTCAGAAGAAGCTGTTAATGGTACTTACAGGAAACATAAATGTTTGAATGACAAGACTGGGAAAGAATTAATGCACCATGGGCCAATTATCATAAAGACAGTGGTGAGGAGATGGTGTGGAGAGTTGGGGGAAAGGGAGGAATCAGCAGTTTCCCAGATCTGGAATTACAACAGGGCCCCAAGTTCCCATCTCACCATCAGGAAAGATACCCGATGAGAACCCCAAATGGACCTGCTGATGTTTCTTCACCACTACCTTGCAAGTCCCTTTCCTCGTGTTCATGTGGGGACCTGCAGGTCATTAATTTACAAATCAGTCTTACCTGCTTCATGAGGAGCTTTTTCCCAAGAGACATTTAGCAATGAGCTTGGGCGATATCCTTAGCGCTGTAGTGGTGGCAGAGCTTTCCTCCAAGCAGTCAGAGAGCTTTCCTAAGCTCCTAACACCTCCTAAAGGAGCTGTTAAAATTAGCTACAAGAACAAGGAAGAGCTTGCGCTGATAACACCCTAACAAACAGGATGGGGGCTAAGCTGTCTGAAACCGTTTGGGTCCAACATGGCGCTGGATTTGACCCATGCCCTACCCAAGACCTAATTATATGCTAATTACGGTACCCTAATTACACACCCTCAGAGAGCTTTCCTCTGGCTGCTTGAAGGAAAGCTCTGCCTACCACAAATGCAACGAGTAACCCTGGCACCCAACTGCGTTTTCGCGGCTTGCTAAAGGCCTGCTTTCCAAGGCTGCCAGGCCTTGCTGAGTTTGCACAAACAAACGCGGCCTGCGGGAGCGGGCGTCCGGCTTCCTGGGGCGCGCCGCCTGGTGGAGACTGCGGGGAAGGAGCGACACGAGCAGGTAACTCGCCAGCAGGTTCTCGTTTGCTGAAAAGGTGCTTTGGAAATGGCTTTGAAAAGTGACTCTCACGTAAGCCTTTGGTTGCTGCTCTTCCTACACATCACGAGTAAGGCCCTCCTCCCCTCAGCGAAGATTCTACAAATCGAGAGGCCAGGATGAGGTTGGTTAAGGATTGCTTTGTGTGTGCACTACGGGTATAGGCCAGGAGGGAGGCTGAAAATGCACCGCGCGTCTAGGGTCATACCACCCTGAACGCGCCCGATCTCGTCTGAAAATGCACCGCGGGCGGTTCACAACTGTCAAAACGTAGGACAGGACTGTAGCCGGTAGGTTCGAACCTATGCAGACAGACGTAATTATATTTTCATCGCCTTAAGCATCCGGAGGCTGCACCACATTGTCTGCCAATCACTTCATGTTATGTTGTCTTGCCGGTTGTTATCTGTTTTAAAGCTAAGGAAACTTAGGGATGGGGGTTGTTGTGGACTGAACTGTGTCCATCAAAATTCCTGTGCCAAACCCCTAATCTCAACGTGACTGTATTTGGAGATAGGGCATTTAAGGAGGTAATTAAGGTTAAATGAGGTCAAAATGGTGAGACCCCAATCCAAAAGGATGGGAGAGGGGGAGACGGAGGAAGGGGCCTACTCTAATGACCTCATTTTAATCACTCCTATAAAGACTGTCACCAAACATGGTCATATTCTGATATATTGGGGGTTAGAACTTCAACATACGAATTTGTGGGGGGCCGGGCAGGGGGACACACGGTTTAGCCCATTACAAACATATACACTTTAAGGATTGTTATATCTTCCTGAAGAATTGACCCTTTTATTATTATATAATGCCACTCTTTATTCCTGGTAATTTTCTTTGCTCTGAAGTCTACATTGTCTGAAATTAAAATTACTCCAAGCTTTCTTTTGACTAATGTTAGCATAATATGCCTTTTCCCATGCCCCATTACACTATGGCTTGTGTTTCCCTAATCATGCAGTTGAAAGTCCTACAACCCAAGATCGCTCTCCAGGAATCAATGTGCAGTTCTGAAAGATATGCACGCCTCCCACTGTTCATTCACAGTGAATGATGGTAATAAACACCAGTGCAGCAGCCTAGGTTGTGTACCATCAGGTCTTCCACATTCACAGAGAAGAACCAAAGCCCTTTGTACATGGCACTGGCTGAGCTCCCATGCAAAAGCCACTTCCACTTTGCCAACCACACAAGTGAGCCAACTCAGAAGTGGATTCCCCAGCTGACACCATGTGGAGAAAAGACAAGCTGACCCTGCAAATCAGGGAGCAAAATGATGTTATTATTGTTTTAAGCCACTATGGTCTTGGTGGTTTGTAATGCAGCAATATATAAACGGAGAAATAAAAAACAATAGTGAGAGGGTAACATTTTTTTCCATCCTTTTTGGGGGTAGGGGAATTAAGTACTCAGTTTCAAATATGTTGAATTTAAGGTACAGGGTAACTCAAGTAGAGATGCTTGAGTAGGATAATAGGATATAAGGAATAGCCTCAGGCAAGTTCTGGACTGCAGATATGAGAGGAGATAGTATAAAACTGAAGGGCCAACAAGGAATTATAGTGAGGTATTATATAGGAAACTGAGAGGGGGAAAAGGGCCAAGACTAACACTTGAAAAATTGCTTTTTTTTTTTTTTTTTT
>NW_012104165.1:851940-868682 GCF_000951045.1 Mandrillus leucophaeus | reverse complement strand
ATCTCCTGACCTCGTGATCCGCCCGCCTCAGCCGCCCGAAGTGCTGGAATTACAGGCGTGAGCCACCGCGCCCGGCCGAAAAATGTCATCTTTTAAAGCTTGCAGTTGGCCTTACAGGAGAGAATTTGTAAGGAAAAAAGGATTTGGTGTCATTGATGCCATGGGAAATGTTTTAGGAAGTGTAAATATCAAGAAGGCAAGTAAAATGAAGACTAAAGGATATCAAATGGATTAAAAAATGAGGTCATTAGCAAAAATTATCACTATGTGGACCATCAGGAATAGGAGTCAGAATGCTTCCACCCATTGCCTCCTGGGCTACAGTCTTACCAATTGCTTGAGTCAGGTGAGACAGCACATACTCACACACCACAAGTTATATAAAGCAGTTTATTACTTACAGATAGGCAGCAAGAGACAACAGAAGCCTAAGATTCATAACAAGCTAGTCCTCCTGCATGACTGGCACCTGTTGATTCTGTAAACTGCAAGGGCCTCCCTCTGATTGGTTCCAGTAGCATGTATCAGATGTGGGGAGGCCATCAACCTCTTATTTAGGAACCTAAATAAGTCTGTGGAGTGGGGGCACTTGGAGGCAGCCCCACTACCAGCCCTTGGATTGCCTCCTCCCAAGTTAGCCTTTTGTATTTAATTGTCAGATTAAATTTGTCAAATTTGATCCCCATTCTGCTGCCAGGCTAGCAAAGTATGATAAAGTTTTTCAATGGCCTTGCCAAAGGCTATTCCAAGGGGAAGAAGTAAAATCAATTGGTTATGCCAGGGCCAAGGGCTCTGGTCTATTAAATCATCAATATTGCAACTAGATAATATTATATCATCCAATTCTCCCTTCTGGAGAGAAGGGCACAATGGAAAGTTAGGCAAACCACCCTGGATGGGAAAAGAGCCTATAATGCTAGACACCAACCAAATAAGAAAAGATTCCAGGTTGTGGGCATGGTGATCTATGGCCATGGCTTGTTGGATCACCCTGAACATCTGCTGCAACACTGGGTTGTGAGCCAATCTACCCAGGCTGTGCCATTCTTTTCATGACAGCAGAATGTTCTGCCACTCCTCATCAACTACCTGAGATAGTCAAGAAAACATGTCTTCTCTTGGTTTTTGCCCATAGCTGTCCTTGAGATCACTAATTTGTCTTTCTGTGAAGGAGAGCATTTTGATGATTTCTTGCTGAGCTACCCCAACATTCTTGCACTGCTGGGTAAAGATGGGCTGCATCATGCACATTCATTCCTTCTTAAGTGCCTCAGAGACTCTTCTTATAGCCTCTTGGGTGTCTTAGGGTCTGAGTATCCATTTCCCAAGATCTCCATCCTGGAGAATGAGCAATCGCATATGTGTCCCAAAGCTAGAGGACAGAGTTGCATATTCCTCTGTTTCCATATTCCTTTCTCTCTGCCTCAATTCATGCAGCCAGCTCATTCACATCTGTGGGGAGGTGACATATGTCCCACTTATCATTCCTCCTTCCCCATAAAACATCCTGAAGCATGTCTGGCTCCTGCAGCCCTCTGCCCTGGACTGGGTACTAAAGGGCATTGCCCCTCCCTCTTAGCCCATAAGTCATGGTTCTGTCAGACCAGACCCTACTGCTATACCAATTTTATGAAGCAGGTTCACTAATTACCCGTCCCAAAGGAGAACTCTCACTGCATGAAGAATAGCAAAAATCATCACTGTGCTAACCACCAGGAATCAGAACATTTCCACCCACAGCATCCTGGGCTGCAGTTTTACTAATTGCCTCAGTCAGATGAGACAGACTACATTCACATGCCACAAGTTATATGAATCAGGTTTATTATTCACAGATAGGCAGTAAGAGACAACAGAAGCCTAAGATGCACAGCAAGCCAGTCCCCTAAGGTTCAAGAAAACTGCCAGGGTGGATGCAGTCTCCACCGCATGCTCCCCATTTGCACCACAGCTAAGGGACCCTGAAAGGTAACCCACCCTGGGTTATATACCTCAGGGGCAACAGGATGCACTGGGCAAAGCTTTGAAGGACATCTTTTTAGGGAAGGCAATCCAGGGCCCTATCCCAGCTTCTGTCCCCTTGGTCTCTAATGCCAGGAGTGAGGATGCAGAAGGGACCCCATGGGGAAGGAGAGATTGGGGGAGGCAATTTCTCCTCTCCCCACCCTCTTTCTCAGCCCTTGTACATTAAACTCCTCCTTGCCCCCGTGCTGGGGGGCACTTGGAGGCTTTCTCTGGGAAAGGGTTTTTAGCTTGAACTTTAATAGACCTGGGTGGATCAGGAAGAAGGACCCTGTACTTCTGTCCTTAATCAGATGAGGGCCAGGCATGTGAGAACCTTATATTCAGGCATGTCCTGGAGGACCGAACCCACAGAATGATGATGGCGCAAAGTACCACAAAAGAGCGGAGGAAAAGTCTCTCTGACTGCACCCTAGGGTTTCATTTCTGCAAACAGATGACTGGGCCCCTGTTCATCCCCAACCTCACTGGCAGATTAGGCCTAAGAGGAGGGGATACCACCACTTGCACATGTCCCTGTTGAACAGCTCTCATATGCTGGAGCAGCTGCGAGTTGATGGGTGTCTGATATCTGAATATGATTTATCCAAATTCACTCACATTTCAGATGTGGATTTATTTTCCAAGGGAATGTTGAGATTACCACCATTAAAGGAAACTCAGTTACTTGCCTAAAGTGGCAAAGACCTTCTTGACCCAACTCTAGTCAGCCTCCTTTGTAAGTATTGAAAGCCTAGACCATGGGTTTTTCTCTTTGGTTCACTTATTCTAGTTTTAGCAAGAATCCTGCTAAGTTTAGTGAAAAATCTTCACCCTTGGTCTGATCACCCTAGATATTTTATCAAATTCCTTATGTCTCACCTTGATATCTTATTACCCTGGCCTCCTGGCTTTTCTTTGTTGTTGTTGTTGTTGTTGTTGTTGTTTGCTTATTTGTTTGTTTTTGAGACAGAGTTTTGCTCTTGTTGCCCAGGCTGGAGTACAATGGCGCAATCTCAGTTCACTGCAACCTCTGCCTCCCAGGTTCAAGCAACTCTCCTGCCTCAGCCTCTCGAGAAGCTGGGATTATAGGCATGCGCCACCACACCTGGCTAATTTTGTATTTTTAGTAGAGACAGCGTTTCTCCATGTTGGTCAGGCTGGTTTTGAACTCACGACCTCAGGTGATCCACCCACCTCAGCCTCCCAAAGTGCTGGGATTACAGGGGTGAGCCACGGTGCCTGGCCTTCCTGGCCTGTCTTTAGAAGAAAAAAAAAAAAAAATCTGTTAGATCAGTTTAGCAAAGAATTACCCTACTTCTCAGTAATTTTTCAGCCACTAACCCCCGCCCTGATCCTTTGCTATAAACCTTCACTTGTTCTTTTGTATTTGGAGTTAAGCCTGATCTCCCCTACTGCAAAACTCCATTATAGTAGTCCCTTGAATAAAATCTGCCTTACCATGTTTAGCTAGTGTCATGAATAATTTTTCTTTAACTAAAAAACATAACAGAACAGCACAGATCAATACTAATAAATCCAAAAACACTAAAGAAAAAAGGTATAATCTAATTGGCTTACAGTAAGGGATAGTTGAAATAATATTAATTGATGGCATATAATCAATTAGTAATAAAATGTAAATTAATTTTATTTCAGATATGCTCTAAATTCCAAAAAAGCATAGGAGAAGGAAGAGACTTCTTATCTGGATACAAATATTTTAATGTAACCAAATAACTAAATTTTATTAAACAAGTATGAAGTTTAACCTAATTTATGAGTAAAAACATATGCCAAAAAGAATAAACTGGAGTGCATCAATCTCCTGAGAATTTGAGACACAAATAGTTTTAAACACATATGAAAATGGATACTTCTAATAACAAATAGGTAATAAAGGAATGTGACTTTTAGAAATAAGTCCATTTAAATACCATCTGTGAACAATAAATTCTTCAAACTCTTTCAGAGCTGCCGGTGGCTGGAGCCCTGTCTTCCGAATGGATGAGAGGCACCTACCGGCCAAGGGTTCAGGTGACATCACAAGAAATGGAGCGGATTCTTACTGCCCTGTGTCTTGGCTTCCGCATCAGCGAACTCCGCCTTCGGTCTTCCAGGCGGCCTGTATTGCTTAGGTGGTAGCAGTGGCCCCACCAGCCCAGCCCCACAGTCCCTGGGACTCCAGTCTTTGGCTCTTACCAACCCTACCTGTGCTGTGGTGCTCGGGCCCAACTCCTCACCTGGATGCAGTGGCTTAGAGGTTGGGTGAACAGACTGACTTGAGCTCGGAGTCCTGAGCCCAGACCTTTCAGGCCAGGGACAGTCCAAGTTTGGAGACCCAGTCCCTTCTATGTTTCCAGATCTGCGAAATTCAGTAAAACTATACCCAAATGACCAGTACGGGCCACGGGGCACTGAGAATGCAGAGAATCATGAGAGCCACTCTCCTTCCTCGCGCCCAGATCCCAACAGTCACCAGAACACTGCGGATCCCACTCTCTGCTCCCCAACGACAGTTACCTTGGCAAGTCAAGACCCCAGCCATTGTCACCAGAGGAGAGAGGCAGAGGGAGATTTGGCTACAAAGAAAAAGAAGACAATGTGATCTTGAATCAGGATACTACGCTGCTGACTTTGAAAATGGGAGGAGGAGGTATGAGCCAAGGAATGTCCTTGTAGAACCTGGAAAGACCAAGGAAAGCTGCTTCACCTCTGGCACTTCTGGAGGGTGTTAGACACCCTGTCTGACGTTTTCATTTTGGTCCACTGAAACTGATTGCAGATTTCTGACCCCTAGACCTGTAAGGGAATAAAGACATATTTTTTAGGCACCAGACCTGAGTTTAAGAGACCTTAGTCTCTTAACGCCAAGTTAGAAGCTGCATAGTCAAGCCACCTACAACCCCCGGGGCAGGGCAAAGATAGGGACCCACATGATACTCCTTTTAGAACAACTCTGTATTCACACCCTTAACTCGAGTTGAGTTTAGTGAAACAGGAAATTATCCAAGCTGAAGTAGAGAGAGAGAGAGGGGGAGAGAGAGACCCATAAGGGAATATTTCTGCCCAGTTTCCATTTCGCGTGGGTGGCACACGTGACAACCACTACATTACAAAAACCACCATACACCTAGGAGCTATCTTTAAAATTTAAAATGGACATTTCCTGAATGGCTTGCATTCAGTATTGTGGAACTATTTTTTCTTTTAGAGCATTTTCATATTTGTGGCCCTTTTTTTCTTTCCTTATGTATTCCATTTATCAAAACCAACAATACCCAAAATCCATGATTCAAGACAAAGGAAGGCTTTCGCCCAGTGACCCAAATCCTCACAAATACCATGTCATCATGTCAGGAAACTTCAGGCAGAATAAGGAGGAATTTTATTTCAATACCATTGTCCATACTGTCCTATGCCTTTTTCTGTATCCTTCCAATACACCCAAACATTAACCTCTTGATTACAAAAAAAAAAAAAAAAAAGACTTTTTAGAAATCAGGATGCAAAGGGAGGGGCTTTGGAGACCTTTAGCATTTTCTGTCAAGGAAACGCTTTGCCATAAGAGACTGTGGAATGAGGTGGGGTGAGGGGACCACCTGTGACCAATTATCTTCCTGGCCAGCAAGGCGTCAGGGGACTGAGTGTAATCAGGTGTCTTCCAAGAGGTGGCAAGCATGCCAGTCAAATACTTTAACTTAGTTTCTTCCCCTCCTCACACAATTTGCCACCATTCCCTCTAACATTAGTCATTCAGCTACTGCCTTACCCACCGTATTTTGTGTAATTCTGTAATTTTAATTTTGGTATTGTACTGTACATCCTGATATATATTTTGTTTCTTAGATTTTACTTTGCACTGAAAACTCCACCTGTTGTGGTATATATACATCTGCTTCATTAGCTGTGACTCCTGCAGAACATGAAACTTTATACAAACTTGTATTCACTGCAGTATTTACTCATTCTGGTGATGGACATGCAGGTTACCCCAACTCTCTGCTGCCTGAAGTTGCTGCAGTGACTAGATTCTATGAAGCCACTACAGAGCTAAGCTGGAATTTCACTGAGAGACATTCGTAGAAGTGGAATTGCTGGGTAGTCGTCAAAAAGGCTATACAGAAATAAACACTTGTTTAATGCCCATACAGTGAAATCTAAGACCTAGATTGTTAAGATAAAGATCTTACCTTAGCCAGGTGTGGTAGTGGGCGCCTGTAGTCCCAGCTACTAGGGAGGCTGAGACAGGAGAATGGCATGAACCCGTGAGGCAGAGCTTGCAATGACCCGAGATCGCGCCACTGCA
This sequence comes from Mandrillus leucophaeus, assembly GCF_000951045.1. NCBI lineage: Eukaryota > Metazoa > Chordata > Mammalia > Primates > Cercopithecidae > Mandrillus > Mandrillus leucophaeus. The sequence goes on along the minus strand of NW_012104165.1, from coordinate 862,372 downwards.
CTCCAGCCTGGGCAACAAAGCAAGACTCTGTCTCAAAATAAATAAATAAATAAATAAATAAATAAATAAATAAATAAATAAAATAAACGATCTTACCTTCATTTCATGTAGAAATTCATACTTTTAAGATTTTTAGTATGACAAATCAAAACACAGGAAGTATACCTAACTCACAGTGGTCTCAGAAAAATTCCCAGGGGAAAGTGCCTTGCAGTAAATCTAAAATAATGAGTAAACTTATGGTAAAGAATGAAGGATTTGGGAGAATCATCCAACTGAATGAAAATTAGACATGAATGAAATGTCCTCCCATAGTAATTGAATCTGTCAGCAGCGACCTAAACCTGTGAAACCAGAGAGCTTACACGGCTCCGTCACCCCCACAACCCTCATGGCCTAATTTCAGCCCTTTAGGGAGAGCTTTGTTTGGTTCTAGGGCTTCCTAAGGGATGCAGGATAAATTCTCTGACTTTAACACCTTCTCTGTGGATTTTTCTGGGCCAAATTCACAGAAGTGGAACACTAGAAACTTCCTTTTTCAGTTCTTTGAATTTGGTTTTAAGATCAGCGATATTTTTCTGTGAGGAAGCTGCCTCTCTTTTTATTTAGACAGAGGTACAAGGCAGGAAAAGACTTTTTCTTTTCCTTTTTTTTCTGTTTCCTTAAAACACACAAGATTGAGCTCAGGCGTTCTCTTTATCAAAGTCTTCCTGTAGCCAAAAGAGGGTCTGGCTGATTGTCACTTGTAGAAAAAAGCCAAAAGAACAGGAATGAGGTATAATTAAAAACAGAGTGAGTTTTATTATCCATGCTAGCAACAGGGAGTGTGGCCGGCCAGAAGTTGCCACTCTTCAATTTCTAGAGAGAGGCCAAACATTTTAAGAAGAGGAGCTTGTAATGCAGAGGGGCAAGAGGCAGGAGGTGCCCAGTGGGTGTCTCATTCTGATGGCTTATCTTGAATTATTGTTTCAACTGGTGAAGGGGCCAGTGACACGTAGGCCCAATCAAGTTACAAATTAATGATGGTCAATCTAGCAGATAATCTCTAGCCAACAGTGAATATTGTCCTTGAATTAATCTCCTACTGGAGAGATAATTCTGGAGATGCCTGGTCTGCATCAGGATTCAGTCCCTGAAGCTTCTAAGGAAATATATGACCAGATAAGAGGGCATGGTATGAGCTTAACAAGCATCCAGGTAAATAAATGAGCATAAGGCATGGGAGCATAATATGGGAAAGGGAAGGCAGTTTTAATGCCCATTCCAAGGCAGTAATTCAAGACAAAAGAAAACACATCTGCAGTTTGTCTCAAAGCTATGTCTAGAAACTGGGGAGAAAGAAGGAAAGAAACAAAGTTTTTAAAACATGGTTTGAAGCTAAGCTGTTTGGTTACATTCCAACCTCCCACAAGATTTTGCTGTTCTTGGTTGTTACCAAAACAAGTAATAGGCCAGGTGCAGTGGCTCACACCTGTAATCCTAGCACTTTGGGAGGCTAAGGCGGGCGGATCGCCTGAGGTCAGGAGTTTGACGGTGAAACCCCGTCACCACTAAAAACACAAAAAAAGTAGCCAGGCATGGTAGTGGGCACCTGTAATCCCAGCTACTTGGGAGGCTGAGGCAGAAGAACTGCTTGAACCCAGGAGGCGGAGATTGCAGTGAGCCAAGATCATGCCACTGCACTCCAGCCTGGGCAACAGAGCAAGACATCATCTCAAAAAAAAAAAAAAAGGTAATCAGAGCCTGGACAACATAGTGAGACCTCATCTCTACTACAAAAAAAGTAGAGACCAGCGTGGTGGTACTCATGGTTGTGCATGCCTGAAGCCCCAGCTACTTGGGAAGCTGAGGCAAGAAGATTGTTTGAGTCCAGGAGTTCGAGGCTGCGGTGAGCTAAGATCGGGCTACTGCACTCCAACCTGGGTGACAAAGCAAGGTTCTTTCTCATTCATTCATTCATAAGTATATACAGAAACTACAATAATTTGGATGGAGAGTTTATTGAAACAATTGGGTAAGGAGTTACACGTTGATTATAGAGGAAAAAGAAAGTTATGGAATTGTCTTCTTTACTACAATGAAACTTTAAATGGCAAACTTTAAGTGACACAATCTTAAATTATAAAAGAGAAGAGAAATTGATTTGTTTCTAAGTGTCCACTCACCTATTTTATGAAAAATCCTCTCTGTGCTTAGGGGTAAAGAGCAGATTGTCCAATTCTCTGCTTTGCTGAAAGCAGAACCCTCTTCCTTCTTAGAAATCCCTGAGAAAATTATCTTGGATGGAAACTCACAAGTCCAACTCTTGCTGTTTTAAGGAAGCCAGTTTCATTGGTGAGCACACCCCAGGTGCCCACTCAGATAGACACCATGGGAAAGTGGGGTGGGGCTCAGAGCAGGCAGGCAATTGCAGAGCATGGCGAGAGAGGAGGGCACTGGTGATGTGAGCTTCAGCTTGCTCAGGATAAAGGAAGGAGAACAGAGGTTCTTGAGATGGCTCTGGATGAAGGAGGGAGAATATAAGTTGTTTTATGCGTTTGATAATCTAGGAGTGAGGAAAAGGTACAATGTTTCCACCCAGTTCTGAACTAGCCGTCTTTTGTGTGTTAGGCAAGTGTTATACCATGAAACATGAAACATGTGGGTAGAATTCCCTCCAAGTGGAGGATGGTATGTGTATGTCTGGACAATTCAGGTTTGGAAACATTTCCTGTTCACATGATGGTTTTTTTTGTTTGTTTTTTTGTCTGTAATCCTTTCATATCTCTCAGACTTTTCACTTATAAAATCAACAATATCACATCCTGATTGATATTTGCCTACCACAAATGAGTAGCTGTGTTCACTAAATATATTTGCTAGATTGCCCAGCAACCTATTCATAATACCCAAAAGAACTAGAGACATCCCAAGTGCCAGCCATCACATGAATAAGTTTGCATAGAATAATCAGTTCCAGTAAGAAAGAACAATCTACAACTGTATGTATGAACCTCACAAACTTGACCAAAATAAACCAGACACAAAACAGGATGCATTCTGTGGTTCCACTGATTTAAATTACAAAGCTAGCAAGACTCCCTTCAGCTGTTAGAAGTCAGAATAGTGATTCCCTCTGGGAAGAGTGGATAGTGACTAGAAAAGGACCAGAGATGCTGTTGAGCCATGTGCTGGTTAGGTGGGTATGTTCAGTTTAAGTAGAATCATCAACATAGACATTTACATGAGGGAGAGATTGATTTTTTGAACAAGGAATTGGCTGATGCAACTGTGGGCTGTCTAGTAAGTGCTAAATCCATAGGACAGGCTGTTAGAAAAGGCAAGCCATCAGGAAGGGCAGACCAGAAACAATGAAGGAAACTAATGAAACCAAAAGTTGGCTGTTTGAAAAGTTCACTGAAATTGACAAACATTTAGCAAGATTGACCAAGGGAAAAAGAAGATTCAGATTACTAAACTCAGCAATTTAAGTGGAGGCATTACTACCAATTTTGCAGAAGAAAGGATTATTAAAGAACACTATGGACAATTACATGCCAGCAAATCGGATAACCTAGATGAAGTGGACAACCTCCTAAAAGCACACAATCTACCAAAATTTAATCATAAACAGAAATCTGAATAGATCTATAACTAGTAAAAATATTCAAGAAGTAATCAGTAATATCCCAACAAAGAAAAGTCCAGAACCAGATGGCTTCACTATCGAATTCTACCAAATTTAAAGAATTAACACCAATCTTTCTTACATTCTTCCACAAAATCAAAGAGGAGGGAATATTTACGACTCATTTTATGAGGCTAGCATTATCCTGATACCAAAGCTAGGCAGAGACATTACAGAAAATGAAAATTACTAAGCAATATCCCTTATGAATATTCACGCAAAATTCCTCAAAAAAATACTGGCAAACTGAATTTAGCGAAGTATTGAAAGGTTTATATACCATAACCAAGTAGGATTTGTTCCTGGAATGTGAGGATGATTCAGCATACAAAAGTGAATGCAATATATACCACATTAACTGAATGAAGGGAAAAAAACTATAATCATCTTAACTGATACAGAAAAAGTATTTGACAAAATTCAGCACCTTTTTGCCAGGTGCGGTGGCTCACACCTGTAATCCCAGCACTGTGGGAGGCTGAGTCAGGCAAATAACTGGAACTCAGGAGTTCGGAGGGGGAAAAAAAAAGCCTGCCGGCTCTGAGCCCCACTCCCCATTTCCCATGGTGTCTGAGTAGTCGCCTGGGGCGAGCAGGATCCCTCCTCACAGGTGAGACTGGCTTCCTTGGAAAAGGAGTTTTCCTCCAAGATAATTTTCTCAGGGACTTCTAAATGTGGTGGTGTACACCTGTGGTCCTCGCTACTTGGCAGGATGAAGTCGAAGGATTGCTTGAGCCCTGGAGGTCCAAGCTGTAGTGAGCCAAGATCACGGCCACTGCACTCCAGTTTGGGTGGCAGAGCAAGACCCTGTCAAAACACACACACACACACACACACACACACACACACTCCAGCTTGGGTGGCAGAGCAAGACCCTGTCAAAACACACACACACACACACACACACACAATTTAAACCAGGAACAGAAGGAAACTTCCTCAACATGATAATGCCCAATTATGAAAAACATACAACTAATATCATTCTCAACAGTGAAAGACTGAAAATTTTTCTCCTACAATCAGGAATAATGGATGCCCACTTTCACCATGTCATTCAGCACAGCATTGGCCAGGAAAAAGTAAAATTATCTATGTTCACAGATAACATGACTTTTTTTTGAGAGATGGGATCTCTCTTTGTCACCCAGGCTGGAGTGCAGTGGAGCAATTATGCCTCACTGCAGCCTCGACTTCCCTGGCTCAAGCGATTACCCTGCCTCATCATCCGGAGTAGCTGGGACCACAGGCGCGTGCCACCACGCTCGGCTAATAAAAAATAAAATTAAAAAAAATTTTAGAGACTGGGGTCTCGCTATGTTGCCCAGGCTGGTCTCGAACTCCTGGGCTCAAGCGATCTTCCTGCCTCGGCCTCCCAAAGTGCTGGGATTACAGGTGTGAGCCACTAAGCCCGGCCGTGACATGATTTTTATATATAGAAAACCCTGAAAATTACACACACACACACACACACACACACACCCCCAAACTGTTACAGCAAATAAAGAAATTTAGCAAAACAAGGATAAACAATCCACATGAGTTTCAGCAGAGAGCGCGGTGGGAAGCGGAGCGCGGCCAGCTGCTCTGGGGCCCTGCAGACCCTCTGGTCTTGGACCTAAGGAAGAGGCGGAGGCCCGGTCCCGCGGCGGCTTCTGCTCTGCAGGCTCCCAGAGTCCTTGCTGTGTCTCCCACCGGCCAGGCCCAGGCCCGAGGCAGCGGCGAACCTCTCTTCCCTTCCCACCTGGGTGACCTGGTGGCCGTCTGGTCTCCCAGACAACCCTGCCCCGCCTAGACTAAGCCCCGGCTAACCGCCAGGACGCAGCGCCTTTGTGTGGCGGCGGGTGGTGGGGGCGGGAAGAACCGCGCAGAGGCTGCCGGGGTGTGCAGGGACCGGGAAGGCGGAGCTAGGGATGCAGATTTGTCCGCCTCTTTCCGCCACTGCGCCACGCGAATTGGGTCCAGAAGATGCAGTTAAGTTTCTTCCCAGAAACTGTCAAGGTGGTGGTATGTTTCTTGCCCTTGCACTTTTAGTGTACTAAAATCAACGGCCAAACTCTACTATTTATAGCAATCGAAGTATTCACCCATGCGCCCAATTTCTTTGCAAATACCAAGCAGGAAAACCTCAGGTAGATGGAGGGAGCAGATAATTTGATTTTTGTTTTCCTTAATTTCACTATAGTGTCCTCCTCCACACATATAAGGGTGAAGTTTTCTTTTTTAAGATGAAACAAATTTGTCATTAATGAAAGCATTGTCAAAATCTTACTTCTCAAAGATCCTGAGCTTCAGAATCACCTGGAAGCTTCTAAAAATTAAGACTTCCACAAGCCTTAACCGTACCAGAGACCCTCTGCACTAGAAGAGGGTATGGCAGGGAATCTTAGGGATAGTCCACCTGGAGAATCACTAGCATAAGTTCTGGGCTTCACATTCCCTCAGAAGAGTCCCATGAACCTGTGGTCAGCAGCTTAGGGCTGGTCTTCTTTACTGATCTGAGGGACAATAGGAAGCTTAGGACTCCCTGCATGGCATCTCTCCCGCCCAGTGGAGAAGAGCTCAACAAATTTCCTCATTAACTACAAAGTTAAATGGAAGCATATGCTACGAAAATGCCACAAAAAAGCTGTTGCTAGATGAAAATGTCTAAATTTGCTTTAAATTATCATGGGGGTTGGCAGAGGGAGGAGAGTCTAACTGTTGAAGTAGGATCATGGAAATAAGGAGGTCCATAATATTCTCTATAATCATTTTTTTGTGTGTGTGCCATAAACAGAGGTTTATAAAACTACCTAGTATAGCATGGTGGTCAAAAACACCAGTTCTGGAGACAAACACACCTGGCAGTGTCCCTTCCTAGCTAGCATAACCTCAATACATTGTTCTAAGCCTTAACTTGCTCAAATGTAAACCGGAAATGACAAGGATAGATCTTGACTAAAGAGGCTTGATAAGGCTAAAAGTAATTCTAAAAATAAAAGCAGTAACTACTTTTGTAAGTTAAGCACTGTCTGAAACATTTCAGGGAGTTTTTCTTAATTGAGTTTATAATTCTATGAGGTAGACACTGTTTCCGTATCCATTTTACCAACTCGGATAGAGTCATGAAGAAGCCAAAGAGCTTGCCTAAAATCCTACATATGATGAGAAAGTGGCAGAGGAAGGAATTGTACCCCGATATTTTGGCTCCAAAGATCCCTGCCAGATCTGCCCTGCCAGTTCATAAGGACTGGGGAGATGCCTCCTCTCTATACTCCCATTCAAATTCTCCACAATCTGTACGTCTGTTGCCCCAGTTTTTGCTTATGGCGTATTGACTGCTTGTGTGCCTCTTTCTTCTCCTTGAGAGTTAGGATTGTGTAATCTTGTCCTGCATGTCTCTGGCACTCCTAGTGACAACATAGGGTCACAATTGTCTGGCACATTGTTTGTAGCTCAATAATTTATTTTTCTTTTTTTAAAAAGAAATTGAAATGGGGGTCTGGCGATGTTGCCCAGGCTGTCTCAGACTTATGGCTTAAGTGATCATCCCGCCTAAGCCTCCCAAAGTGCTGGGATTACAGGCGTGAACCACTGCGCCCAGCCAATAATTTATTTTAATTAATAAGAAATAAATGTGTTTACAACAATTTTTTTTTTAATTAGAGATGGAGTTTCCCTATATTGCCCAGGCTGGAGAGCAGTGGCTTTTCACAGACACAATCATTGCAATGCAGCCTCAAACTCCTGGGCTCAAGGATCTTCCTGATTTACTTAGTCTTCAGAGTAGCTAGAACTACAGGTACACCACTATGTCCAGTTTAACAATATTTTTTATCTTTTTCTTTCTTTTTTCCTTTAACAATATTTTTAAAGATCATTGTTGCTGCTAATCTGGTCTTGATTTGTTAATTGGGAAATACAGTCTAATTTGTTAATTGGGAATTATAGTCTTTCTTTCATTTGTTACCCACAGCATTCCAATTATTCATGATCCAGCTGCTACCAGCTCACATGATCTCAAGGTGAGAAGGAGCTTTCTGTTCCTGGCACCCATGGAAGAAAGAATACTAAGTAGAGGAAAACGTAAGCACAGACTTTCTCCAGACTGGTCTGGCAGCCCAACCACCATCTGTAAGCACAGAGAGTTTGTGGTGTTTATATGCAATCTGGGGGAAGGCAGCTTGCTTCTAAGTGTGCAGTGAAAGTAGATTGAGGAAGACAGTGAAAAGGGAGAGAAGAACAAAGAAAAGAAAAAAATACACTAGCATTTTATCCTCCTTTTCTAAATCAAATAACATTGAACTGTCACATTCCAGAGAAATAATTATTTGTGACATAGGGTACAAGCTTGTAACCTTGTGCCTGTTCCCCAATATATCTCATCCTGAAGCTTCCCTGCTCTGCAGCAAATGCTAATAGTCCCAAGAGCTCAGTCTTACAGGTCCTGGTTCCTAAAAGGCTCATTTTCTGGCACTAGAAAGGTGAAGATCAGAACAAGTTGCATAGATAAGATTAGGACACTATGGTAGAATTTTTTTAAAAAGCCAAATCATCTGCTCCCTACTCCTCTATCTAATTGAGGTTTTCTTGCCTGGCGTTTGCAAAGAAATTGAGCTCATGGGTGAATACTTTGATTGCTAAAATGATAAAGTTTGGCTGTTGATTTCAGTTCACTAAAAGTACAAGGGCAAGAAATATACCACCACTGTCACAGTTTCTGGAAAGAAAGGGGCAGCTTTGAAATTACAGAACCTGGGGCATCTGGAAAACCTCTATTTTTTTCCTGTGGAAGAGACATTGGACCAAAGGCAAGTTTTACTGGTATTGTGGTTATCACATTTGCCCAATACAGTAAAGACCCTTGGTTTGAAACACAGTAAGATTTTTTTTTTTTTTTTTTAAATTTGAACAGAGCTCTTTTGTTTTCTCTACTGTCCTGGACTTGAAATCGGCTTATCCAAACCCTAGAGAGGCTGACACCCGCATGCTTTCCCCTGCCACTGTTCAGGGCGTTGCCAGCTCCTCCCTCCTGCATGGTCGGCTGGGTTCCACCAGCCCGCTAGTGTTAACAGGAGGAAGGGTCTCCCTGGTCTGCATCTCCCTGATGGAGCTGGTTCTCATCCCAATGCAGACAGCGGAAAGGGAGGGTTTTCCGCAAGGAGGTCGGCAAGTATTTCTAGAAGGAAAAGAGCTTCTTTTCTAATTAGATCACCAAATACTACACTATACTAGGTTAAGCCATTAGCCAGTCATTTATTATTTTTGTTATGGGAAGCATAATGCTCTATTTTTATAGAATTCCTTCCAATTGAGTTATCATTGAAGCTACTAGTTGGTTACAACTAAACATTAAAACAGGGACAAATTTGAAAACTAATCAGTATTTTTTAAAGTATAAAACAATGGGAAGAACATCTAAATACTAAAAATAGGTTTAAAAATTAGTTCATAGATTCATAGATGCATAAATCTTAACAAATTACCTTTCCAAAATTAATTCTATGCCTCTTCTTTATATAAGTAACTACTAGGAAATATATTTTGTTATACAAAGAAGTACAGACCAATTATTTATCAAGTGTTCCCCAACTTAAATTAGGTCATCGAGTTTTTGTATTATAAATAGCAACTGTGAAAGTGTGCAATTCACCATAATCAAAAAAAAAAAAAATTATCTGAGCGTGTGGAGGGAAAGAGGGAGAATTCAGGACTAGTCTTTTAAGTGAGAAAGAAGAGCGCTGTTCACAGCGAGTTTCCGTAGTGTAGTGGTTATCACGTTCGCCTAACACGCGAAAGGTCCCCGGTTCGAAACCGGGCGGAAACAAGAATTAGTATTTTCTTTCACCGCTAATTCTACTTTTGAGTATTTTCATTTAAACCAATAGAATCTTTGCTTTTGCGGAGCACGTGAACCCTCAACTTCTGTGCTCCTTCTGTCACCCAGCAACGTGGCGCTGAATCCCGCGTCACACCATTCCCTACCCTAAGCCGAACCCTCACTCTCATCCTCCTTTTCTGATCTCCATCTGAGTGCCCCGGTGGTGGCAACCCCAATAGGCACCGGAGCCCCAGAACCCCACTTGCCTGCACCTCGCAGGTGAGACTGGCTTTCTTGGAATCCAGAGAGCAGCACTTGCGGGTTTTTCGCGGAGGAAGTTTCCTCGGGGATTTCTAAGGAACAGGGTTTCGCTTTGAGCCAGTCGGGGAATTATTGGACTTGCTCTTTTTTTGCTGAAGCACAGAGAGGAAACACTGTTTTTGTGTGTGTGTGTGTTTTTTTGTTTGTTTGTTTGTTTGTTTGTTTGTTTGTTTGTTTTGAGACGGAGTTTCCCTCTTGTTGCCCAGGCTGGAGTGCAGTGGTGCCATCTCGGCTCACTGCAACCCCCGCCTCCCGGGTTCAAGCGATTCTCCTGCCTCAGCCTCCCAAGTAGCTGGAATTACAAGCGCCCACCACCACGCTCGGCTAATTTTTGTATTTTTAGTAGAGATGGGGTTTCGCCATGCTGGCAAGGCTTGTCTTGAATTCCTGACCTCAGGTGATCTACCCGCCTCGGCCTCCCAAAGTGCTGGGATTACAGGCGTGAGCCACCTCGCCTGGCCGAAACAAAATTTTTGACGTCTCTTAAACTTTCACCATGGATTGTGCACTTGAACAAGGATATAAGAGTGTGTTTGAATTCGAACCAATCAAAATAAGTTCAGCATTTTCTCTTCTGTCCAGTTATCTATTTATTACCTCTTAGCTGCAAAATCACTTTTCCTTGCGCGGTAACAATGGAA
>NW_012104165.1:836246-850865 GCF_000951045.1 Mandrillus leucophaeus | reverse complement strand
AGCCAGGATGGTCTCGATCTCCTGACCTTGTGATCCGCCCGTCTCGGCCTCCCAAAGTGCTGGGATTACAGGCTTGAGCCACCGTGCCCGGCCCAAGTCCTATATTCTTTAGACTTCTCTGTACTTCTTACTAGCCAATCCCTCCTTGTTCTAATCCTCTGATGTAATTACTAATTCCCTGTAATAAACTTTCCTGCTCAAATTACTCTCTCTCTGGAGTGGACCCAGATTGATATACCTCCCTTATGTGGCTCCCTTTAACTGTTTTCTGCTGCTTCTTAGTCTAACCACCATTCTGACTGGCAAGAGCATAGATTAGTTTTGCGTGTTATTTAAATTTACACAAAGAGAATCATATAATATGTGCACTTTTTAGTTTGGCTTCTTAAGTTTAACATTTGGGCATTTTCATATTTTTGTTACAAATTTCATGTTTTAATTACAAATTGTGCTACTTACAACATTCTCTTTAGGCAAATATATTAATACATTCCTGTAGAGAATATAAATATGAGTGAAATTTTAGGTGACAGAGTTTGCATATATTTAGTTTATTAGATATTGCCAAATAATTTTTCAAAAAGGTTGTACTATCTGAAGTTCCCTCTAATAGTATATGAGGGGAATTTAAAATGTTTGTGGAAAAATGGAATTAAAAGATTAAAAAATTATAAACTTTATTTCTCAATATAATCATCATCAAGTTCAAGACACTTTTGTAAGCAATGACATAAGCCACTTAGTCTAGCCCTAAAGAATTGAGGGTCCTGGGAATTTAAACATGTCAATGCAGTGTTTTTTACATTATTAGCTAAAGAGAAATGGGTGTCCCTTATTGATTTGTTAAGATTAGGAAACAAAAGCCAGAAGGAGCCAAATCAGGACTGTAAGATGGATGCCTAATGATTTCCCTTTGAAACTCCTGCAAAATTGCCTTTGTTTAATGAAAGGAATGAGCAGGAGCGTTGTCATGGTGGAAAACTCTCTGGTGCAGCGTTACTAGGAATTTTTCTGCTACAGCTTTGACTTTCTCAAAAAACTCTAATAGTAAGCAGATATTATTGTTCTTTGGCCCTCCAGAGAGTCCACAAGCAAAATGCCTTCAGCATCCCAAAAAACTATTACCATGACCTGTGCTCTTGACTGGTTCACTTTTGCTTTGACTGGACTACTTCCGTCTCTTGGTAGCCATTGCTTTAATTTTCTTTGTCTTCAGGATTGTACTGGTAAAGCCATGTTCCAACCACTGTGACAGTTGTTCGAAGAAACGCTTCAGGATCCTGATCCCACTTGTTTAAATTTTCCATTGAATGCTATCGTCTTGTTTACAACCAACCTGGATGCAATGGTTTGGATACCCGTCAAGTGGAATGTCTGCTCAACTTTAATTCTTAAGTCAGAATTGTGTAAGCTGAATCAATTGAGATGTCTATGATGTTGGCTATCATTTCTGCTGTTAATTGTCATTCTTTTTCAATTAGGGTATAAACAAGATGAATTTATTCCTTGCAAATTGATGCAGATAGTCTCCAGCTGTGGGTTTCATCTTCAATGTTGTCTTGTCCCTTCTTAAAATGAGCTATTCATTTGTAAACTGCTGATTTCTTTGGGGCATTGTGCCCATAAACTTTTTATAAAGCATCAATGATTTCACCATTTTTCCACCCAAGCTTTACTGTAAATTTTATGTTTGTTCTTGCTTCAATTTTAGCAGAATTTATGTTGCTCTGATAGGAGCTCTTTTCAAATTGATGTCTTAGGCTTCTTAGCGACTCAAACTAGATCCTGTTCAGATATATATATATATATATATATATATATATATATATTTTTTTTTTTATTTATTTATTTATTTATTTTTATTTTTGAGATGGAGTTTCATTCTTGTTGCCCATGCTGGAGTGCAAGGGTGCAATCTCAGCTCACTGCATCCTCTGTCTCCCCGGTTCAAGCAATTCTCCTGCCTCAGCCTCCCAAGTAGGTGGGATTACAGGCATGTACCACCTCACCCGGCTAATTTTGTATTTTTAGTAGGGACGGGGTTTCACCATGTTGGTCAGGCCAGGCTGGTCTCAAACTCCTGACCTCAGGTGATCTGCCTGACTTGGCCTTCCAAAGTGCTGAGATGACAGGCGTGAGCCACCACACCTGGCTCAGATATGTTATAAGAAGTTAATACAAGTTTATTTTGGTGCAAAAAAAATTTGAAATACGCATAGTTTTTCTTAATACTCATTTTCTATGAACTTTTTGAAGTCCCTTATTTATGAGAGTTTTTGTGTTTCTCATCTTTGCAAATGATTATTTTTTTCTGTCTTTTTAATTTTGGTCATTCTACTGGTATGCCAGTATGGTTTCAATTTGCATTTCTTTGATGACTAATAAAGTTGAGATGCTTTTTGAATTCTAATTGCCATTTAGATGTCTTATTTTATGCAGTGTCAATTCAAGTATTTGCCAATTGTTTTATTGGACTATCTTTTTCCTAATGATTTGTAGGATTTCCTAATATAATTTAAATATAATTTCTTTTCATATACTTGAATTGTAATTCTCTTATTTACAAGCTTTGCAGCTGGGGCAAGTAAATGAACCCATTTGAGCCTGAAGGCTCCCTCTTGAAATTGATATAATAATACCTACCTAGTAGTACCACAGTGAAGGTGACACATTTCTTTCACTAATATTTATTGAGTGCCTATTATAAACTAGGCTATGTGTTAGACAGTAGGGCTTCACTGGTGAACAAGAACAGACATTGTACCTGCCTTAATAGAACTTACATTCCATTGAGGGAGAAAAACATTAATCAAGTGGCCTTACAAACTAATGTAAAACTTGCTATGAGGAGAGATACATTTTGCTATGAGTAATGCAGGTGTCACACACTTAAATGTTTAGGAAAGTCCCTAGAAAATTATTTATTGATTTGGAGTCTAGAGAATGCATTGGAGAAAAAGAGTTTTCCAAGAATAGGAAATGGCATGTAAAAAGGCCCTGTGGTAGGAGATAACCTTATAAATCAGAGGAATTAATACACTAGGGCCAGTATAGCTAGAGTACATAGAGCAAAAAAAGATATGATTTTAAATAAGACTAGAGAAGTAGTTAAAGGTCTAGCATGCATGACATTTCAGGCCATTTTAATAATGGCCTACTCTACCCTTTGTCATCTCAGAATATACAGAATCTGAAATATGGTCTGATTTTATCTAAGGGACGGTCTATTACATTTACTTCCAAGAGTCTGAGAGAATTCATAAAATCAGAACAATCATCTAAGTCCTCTTGGTCCACTAGGAACAAAAACTACAGTCTTACTGGAATTTCAAGTCTCTGTTGCCCCCTTGGTGTTTTGAGTTTTGTCCTTTTTACCTAAAGTTATAGATGTTAAGTGAAGTAAACACTAGAGGTCATGATAATTAAAAGTAGAAAAAAATTCCCTGAATTACCTGTCCAGGGAGGTCATAGTCCCCATATACTAGCCATATGTTAAAAATCAGAAGAAAATCAAATGTCCCTAACAGACCTATTCAGAACATTCCACCCAACAGCAGCAGAACATACATTCTTCTCAAGTGTACACAGAACATTTTCCAGGGTAGATTACATTAGGTTACAAAGCATGTCTTTCAAAAATTAAGAAGATCAAAGTTATACCAAGTTTCTTTGTCTTCTTTCCTTTTTTTTTTTTTTTTTTTTGCATACAGGATCTAGCTCTGTCACCCAGGCTGGAGTGCAGTGGCACAGTCTCGGCTCACTGCAACCTCCCAGGTTCAAACAATTCTCATGCTTCAGCCTCTCCAGTAGTTGGGATTACAGGTGTGTACCACCACACCCGGCCAATTTTGGGCTTTTTTTGTTTGTTTTTTTGAGATGGAGTTTTACTCTTGTTGCCCAGGCTGGAGTACAATGGCACAATCTCAGCTCACTGCAACCTCTGCCTCCCAGGTTCAAGCAATTCTCCTGCCTCAGCCTCCCAAGTTGCTGGGATTACAGGCACCCGCCACCACGCCCAGCTAATACTGTGTTTTTAGTAGAGACAGGGTTTCTCTATGTTGGTCAGGCTGGTCTGGAACTCCCGACCTCAGGTGATTTGCCTGCCTCGGCCTCCCAAAGTGCTGGGATTACAGGCATGAGCCACTGCGCCTGGCTAAACAATCTAATTTTTAAACCTCAAAAAAGTAGAAGAAAAAATTAAGTCCAAAGTTAGCAGAAGGGAGGAAATAATAAAGGTTTTTTGTTTTGTTTTGTTTTGTTTTGTTTTTTGAGACAGAGTAATGTTCTGTCACCAGGCTGGAGTGCAGTGACACGATCTCGGCTCACTGCAATCTCTGCCTCCCAGATTCAAGCACTTCTCCCGTCTCAGCCTCCTAAGTAGCTGGGACTACAGGCGCCTGCCACCACGCCTGGCTAATTTTTGTATCTTTAGTAGAGACGGGGTTTCACCATATTAGTCAGGCTGGTCTCCAACTCCTGACCTCAGGTGATCCACCCACCTAGGCCTCCCAAATTGCTGGGATTACAGGTGTGAGCCACCGCGCCTGGCCTTGCACTCATTTTATGAGGCTAGAAATACCCTGATACCAAAGACAGATACATTACCAAGAAAACTACAAGGCAGTATCCCTGGTGAACATAGATGCAAAAATCTTCAACAGAATATTAACAAACTGTATTACTGTATTCAACAGCACATTAAAAGAATCATACACCATGAACAAGTGGGATTTATCCTTTGGATGCAAAGATGCTTCACATACAAAAATCAATTAATTGATGGCATGGCCTTATATAGAGAACACCCTAAAGACTCCATTTTTTAAACTGTCAGTTAAGTTGCAGGATATGAAATCAGCATTAAAAAGCAATTGTGTTTCTATGCACTAACAAACTAGCTGAAGAGAAAATTAGGAAGATAATCTAATACAGTGGCACCAAAAATGATAAAATACTTAGTTAAACTTAACTAAGAAAGTGAAACACTTGTGCACTGAAAACTATAAAGCATCCATCAAAAAGACACAAACAAATGGAAAGACATCCCATGGGCATAGATTGGAAGACTTAAAGTTTCCATACTACCCAAAGTGATTTACAGATTTAATGCAATCTCTATCAAAATCCCACTGGCATTTGCACAGATATAGAGAAAACAATTGTAAAATTATATGAAACTACAAAGGACCCTGAATCACTAAATGATCTTGAGAAAAATAAATAAATAAAGCAGGAGGCGTTACACTTCTCCTGCCCTCTCTTCTGTTCCATTGGTCTCTATGTTTGTCTTTGTACCAGTATCATACTGGGGTTTTCTTTGTTGTTGTTTGGTTTGGTTTGTTGTTTTTGTTGTTGTTGTTGCTGCTGCTGCTGCTGCTGCTGCTGCTGCTATTGTTGTTTAAGACAAGGTCTTAGGCAGGGCTCAGTGGCTCACACCTGTAATTCCAGCACTTTGGGATGCTGAAGCAGGTGAATTGTTTGAGCCCAGGAGTTTGAGACTAGACTGGGCAACATGGTAAAACCCCATCTCTACAAAAATTACCGAAAATTAGCCAGGCCTGGTGGCCCACACCTGTAGTCTCAGCTACTCGGGAGGCTCAGGTGGGAGGATTGCTTGAGCCCAGGAGGCAGAGGTTGCAGTGAGCAGAGATTGTGCAGCTGCATTCCAGGTTGGGCGACAGGGCAAACATAGGGGAAAAGCTTCAGAACATTGGTACTGGCAATTACTTCATGGGTAAGACACCAAAAACACAGGCAAAAATAGAAAAATTGGACTATTCCAAATGAAGGAGCCTCCACACAGCAAAGGAAACAATCGAGTGAAAAGGCAGCCTATAGAATGGGAGAAAGTATTTGCAAACCATATACCTGTTAAGGAGTTAATTTCCAAAATACAGAAGGAATTGCTACAACTCAGTAGCAAAACAAACAAACAAACAAATAAACCTCTATTAATCTGATTTAAGAAGGGCTAGTAGACACTTCTCTAAAGAAGATGTGCAAATGAGCAACAAAGTTCAATGTCACTAATCATCAGAAATGCAAATCAACCTGTCAATGAGATTCACATCACACCTGTTAGGATAGCTATTATCAAAAAAAACAAATAACAAAAACAAAAGGCAACATGTGGAAAATTGGAACCCTTTTTTCTACACTGTAGGTGGGAATGCAAAATGATACAGTCACTGTAGAAAACAGTATGGCGGATCCTCAAAAAAATTTAAAATGTAACTACCTTTTGATCATCCTGGCTATTTATCCAAAAGAACTGAAATAAGAATCTGGAAGACACATTCCACTTCTGTATTCACTGCAACCAATGAATTCACAACTGTCAAGACGTGGAGGCTGGGTTCACGGTTGCGCACGCCTGTAATCCCAGCACTTTGGGAGGCTGAGTCGGGTGGATTTCTTGAGGCCAGCCATTTGAGACCAGACTGGTCAACATGATAAAACCCCATCTCTACTAAAAATATAAAAATTAGCCGGACATAGTGGCGCATGCCTGTAATCCCAGATACTCAGGAGGCTGGGGACAAATCGCTTGAACCCAGGAGGTGGAGGTTGCAATGAGCCAAGATAGTGCCACTGCACTCCAGCCTGGCCGACAGCAAATCTGTCAAAAAAAAAAAAAAAAGAAAGAAGGAAGGAAGGAAGGGAGGGAGGGAGGGAGGGAGGGAGGGAGGAAAAAGTGGAAACAGGCCTGGCACAGTGGCTGACACCTATAATCCCAGGTTTTTCAAAGGCTGAGGCAGGAGATCAGGAGTTTGAGGAACAAGAGAAAGAAAAAATTTTAAGTTTTAGTTATTTGATGTGGGTTTTATTACACATTTTGCTAGGAAGAGTAAAGGTCAATTTTTCTTTTGATTTAAAATACGTATTTTATTATAGTAAGAACACTTGACATGAGATTTATGTTCTTAACAAATTTAAATGTATAATATACAGTTGTCCCTTGCTTTGTGGCAGAGATTGATTCCAGGACCTCAGGCACATACCAAAATCCCTGCATAATCAAGTCCTGCAGTTGGCCCTCTGAAACCCGCCCTGCCTACATGAAAAGTCAGCTCTCTCTTTGTGCAGGTTTCACATCTTGCCATACTGCATTTTTAATCTGCTAGTTTGGTTGGAAAAAAATTCACATATAAGTGGACCAATGCAGTTCAAACCTGTGTTGTTCAAGAGTCAACTGTAGTATTGTTAACTATAGGCACAACATTGTACAGAGATTTCTAGAACTTTTCCATCATGTATGATATGGTTTGATTGTGTCCCCACCCAAATTGCACCTTGAATTGTAATAATCCCCACGTGTAAAGCATGGGGCCAGGTGGATATATTGAATCATGGGGGCAGTATCCCCCATACTGTTCTTGTGGTAGTGAGTAAGTCTTAGGTGATCTGATGGTTTTATAAACGGAGTTCCCCTGCATAAGCTCTCTTGCCTGCGGCTGTGTAAGACATATCTTTGCTTCTTCTTTGCCTTCTGCCATGATTGTGAGGCCTCCCCAGACACATGATACTGTGAGTCCATAACACCTCTTTCCTTTATAAATTACCCAGTCTCTGGTATGTCTTTATTAGCAGTGTGAAAACAGACTAACACAATGTATAACTGCAACTTTGTTGATTAGCAACTTCCTATTTCCCCTACTTCCAAGCCCCTGGCAACCACCATTCTTTCTAATTCTGAGTTTGATCATTTTAGATATCTCAAGTAGAATTAAGTAGTTAACAAATTAAGATTAATAAAGGTTAATCTAAAATAGAATTAATTTGTTCTTTTGATGGCTTATTTCACTTCACATACTATCCTTGAGGTTCATTTTTTTTAATTATTATTTTATTTTGTTTTGAGATGGAGTTTCACTCTTGTCATCCAGGCTGGAATGCAATGGCACAATCTCGGCTCACTGCAACATCTGCCTCCCTGGTTCAAGGGATTCTCCTGCCTCAGCCTCCCGAGTAGTTGGGACTACAGACGTGCACCACCACATGCAGCTAATTCTGTATTTTTAGTAGAGACAGGGTTTCACCATGTTGGCCAGGGTGGTCTCAAACTCCTGATTTCAGGTGATCTGCCTGCCTCGGCCTCCCAAAGTGCTGGGATTACAGGCATGAACCACCACTCCCAGTCAAGGTTCATTTTCTTCATCCACTCATCTGATGGTGGACATTCAGTTTGTTTCATATTTTTTTAAAAACATTTTATTTTTGTAGAGACAGGGTCTCGCTATATTACCCAGGCTGGGCACTTGGTCCACTTATACATGGATTTTTTTCATCCAAACTTGCAGATCAAAAATACAGTATTGGCAAGATGCAAAACCTGCACAAAGGGAGAGCTGACTTTTAATGTAGGTGGGGCAGGTTTCAGAGGGCCAATCGCAGGACTTGACTATGAAGGGATTTTGGAATATGCGTGAAGTTCTGGAATCAATCTCCCCCACAAAGCAAGGGACAACTGTATAGCATACATTTAAATTTGTTAAGAACAGAAATCTCATGTAAAGTGCTCTTACTACAATAAAATACATTTCTTAAATCAAAAGAAAAATTGACCTTTACTCTTTCTAGCAAAATGTATAATAAAACCCACATCAGGCCGGGCCCAGTGGCTCACGCCTGTAATCGCAGCACTTTGGGAGGTCGAGGTGGGCGGATCACAAGGTCAGAAGATCGAGACCATCCTGGCTAATAGGGTGAAACCTCGTCTCTACTAAAAATACAAAAAATTAGCCAGGCGTGGTGGCGGGCGCCTGTAGTCCCAGCTACTCGGGAGGCTGAGGCAGGAGAATGGCGTGAACCCGGGAGGCAGAGCTTGTAGTGAGCCAAGATCCTGCCACTGCACTCCAGCCTGGGTGACAGAGCAAGACTCCATCTCAAAAACAAAATTAAAAAAACAAAAATAAACCCACATCAAATAACTAAAATTTAAAATATTTTCTTTCTCTCATTCCTCAATTCTGATAAATCCTGCCACTGTCCCAGCAAATCTAGGGCGCCACAAATCTAGTACATACCTGCACCACTGCAACCCCAGAAAAGGCTGAGCTCTCTCCCCCAGCTCCTGACTGTCTTGAATTTCTGAAGACCACCTCACGTACAGAACTGTGTGACTGCCCATTTAACCCACTTAAGAATAGTCTCCCCATAATCATTGGACACTGATGGCAACTGCTGAGTGCCCAACCTAGGAGACCTTATGGCTAGAGTGACTGATCCCACTCTACTACCCCACCCAACATCCCAGACAGATGCAGGCTGGCATTGACACAGAGCAGAAATGTCTGGAGCAAAGAGATGTAGATCAAGCCCAGCTATGAACTAAGTCTCTGGAGGTCTTTTTAGGTGATGGGGATTAGAGGGATGGAGGGAACTGAAAAAGAAAGGGGGATCAGCCAAATCAGGTTAAGCAGTCTGATTAAAGGACAGATATTCCTGAAGATCCTGAAGGCAGAAACCTTGTCTTAACTCCTTCATCTGCACTCATCCCAAACCACAACTTCACCCCTCCCCCAGACAAACACAACCTTCACAGAAGAATTTTGAAAAGATTTCTGGCAAGAAAATAAAGTTTCCAGAGACAATTGAGGTCTTTTGTCTGGTCGCCACTGGTTAAAATAAATAAGCAAATTTTTATTGATATCACAACATCTGCTTATGTGCTTACTGGCCATTGACATATTCTATTTTGGAAGTGCCTGTTCAGGTCTTTTGATCATATTCCTAAAAATAAAAGGTAAATGATGTGGCCAGGCACGGTGGCTCACGCCTGTAATCCCAGCACTTTGGGAGGCCGAGGCAGGGGTATCACCTGAGGTCGGGAGTTCGAGACCAACCTGACCAACATGGAGAAACCCCTTCTCTAATAAAAATACAAAATTAGCGGAGTGTGGTGGCCGGAGCCTGTAATCCCAGCTACTCAGGAGGCTGAGGTAGGAGAATCGCTTGAACCTGAGAGATGGAGGTTGTGGTCAGCCATGATGGCTCAAAAAAGTAAATAAATAAAATAAAATAAAAATAAATAAATAAAAGGTAAATGATTATGTAAGTGGTGGGGGGGTGGTGTGGAGCATAGCCTATTTCCATGACCTTGGGGAAACAAATATTTCATAGGGAGATAAAAAGTAAGTAAACAAAATTGAAATAAATTTAACTTTGTGAAAATTAACAATTTTATCACAAGACACCATTAAGCTGTTTCTCAGACACAGGTAGGAAGAAGATATTCACACTACAAATATCCAGCAAAAAACTCTTACGTGACATACACAAAATCAATAATAAAAACCCCAACAAAATATGCTGTTGTGATTCAAAAGGGAGCTCTGTTCCATTTTATAAACCTTGAGAGGCTGGGCACAGTGGCTCACACCTGTAATCCCTGCACTTTGAGAAGCCGAGACAGCAGGATCCCTTGAGCTCAGGAGTTCGAGAGCAGCCTGGGCAATATGGCGAAACCCCCATCTCTACTAAAAATACAAAAATTGGCGGACGCATGTAGTCCCAGTTACTGGGGAAGCTGAGATGGGAGAATCGTTTGAGCCCGGGAGGCAGAGGCTGCAGTGATCCAAGATCCTGCCATTGCACTGCAGCCTGGGGACAGAGAGAGACTTTGTCTAACCACCGCACCCCCAATAAAAACAAACAACAACAAAAACCTTGAGAGCCTCACTCTTTCCTAATTGAGAAGGTGACCAGGCTCACCAGCAAGTGGGGCCTGTAACGTGGTCGTGCCTTAGGCTACTAACCTGCGTCACATCAGCATAGAGACTGAGATTAGTTAGGGCCCCACAGCGATCCTTCTCTTGGGACATTGGCTCCTTCAGCTGAGGTGGAGTTCAATGAAACAAGTTACCCAAGCTGAAATAGAGAGGGGAGTGGGAAGAATCCGGGAGGTATTTCCGCCCAGTTTCAGACGGAAGGTCCTTCCAGGGTGAAGTGAACTTGAGAACCACTACTCTAGAGAAACTCCTATAACAACCATTGCCATATTTGCGGCGCTTTTCCCCTTTCCTTATACATTCCACGTTATCAAAACTGAAAATACCAAAACTCTAGACTCAAGATCCAGGAAGGCTTTCCCTAGGGACACAAAATCTCACAAACGCCAGGCCAATAAACCTCGGGCAGAACACACAGAAATTTGATTTCAATTTCAAAACTGTTATACAGTCCTATGACTGTTTCTCTGTCCTTTCAACGCACGCAGACATTCACTTCTTGATTACAGAGAATGACTTTTAAAACCCACTTTATAAGGGAGGTGCCCAGGAGACCTCCAGCATTTTTCTGCAGAGAAATGCTCACAGGGAGAGACTGTGGAGTGAGATGGGGCCAGGGGGCTGCCTGTGACTGGTTATCTTCCAGGTCAGCAAGAGGGCAGGGGACAGTGCTACGCAACTATCTTACAACAGGTAAAATTAGGACCACTTGACTCAGCTTCTTCCGATTCTCACACAGTTCCCTGCCATTCCCATTCAGCTCTCGTCTCACTCAATCTGCTTTTTACGTATTGCTATAATTTTAACCTTGGTATTGGGCTTTTTGTTTTGGTTTGTTTGTTTGTTTTGATCTTTTGGTTTTCGTTTCTTAGATTTTACTTCACATTGAAAAATCTACCCATCTTGGTGCATACGCAGCTGCTTCGTTAGTTGTGACTACTGCACAGCATGAAGTGTATACCCACCTACTCTGATGACAGACATGCAGGTTGCTTCAACTTTGTTACCCCATATCACTACAATGATTAGTCTCATTTAATCCACTAGAATGATAAGCTGAAATGTCATTGAGGGACATTCCTAGAAGTGGGATTACTGGGTTCTAGACAAAAAGCTATGCTAAAATAAATACTCAATACCTGTACAGCAAAATCTAAGATCTATATTTTTAAGAATTAAATCCTACTTTTATTCCATGTAGAAATTCATACATATAATATTTTTCTCGTGATAAATCAGAGGAAGGACATCTAACTCACAATGCTCTGAGGAAACTTCCCAGGGAAGATTCTTGAGGTATATCTAAAATTTGAGTAAACTTGTGGTGAAGAAGAAGGGAAGGTATTTTGAGCGGACGGAAAATTTAAGTTTAACAAGTTATTTACTGTTAATTAACATTTCTTTTACTTTAATGATTTAGCAAAATTTTCTGCAATGTGATAATATTTTGTGGGGCTGTCTTTTTCAGAGTTTCAAAGTAAAGTAGAAAAACTTGTTTTATAGAATCTGATGGCAGATTATTCTGCATGTGGGGGAGATCAGTGAATTTCCCAGTAATTCTGTCCCCAGAAAAACCCCAGAACTCCAACTATGCATGTCCTGACAATTGACACTCTTAGCTTGTCATCATGTCTTTCTTCCTAGTGTTAGTACAGTTTCAAATATCCTTTGTTTTGTATGAAGCAGGGTTCAATCTCTGCAGTAGAAGCGTAAGTTTTGCCTTGGCCTACAACCTCATCTAGGTCAATCCGAGATCAGAGTTTTTTATTTGTATAGCATGATCTTTCAAGCATTATTCATGGCTAGAATACCTTACTATTTATTTATTTATTTATTTATTTTTGAGATGGAGTTTCGCTGTTGTTGGCCAGGCTGGAGTTCATTGGTGCAGTCTTGGCTCACTGCAACCTCCGCCTCCAGAGTTCAAGCGATTCTCCTGTCTCAGCCTCCCAAACAGCTGGGATTACAAGTGCCTGCCACCACGCTGGGCTAATTTTTGTATTTTTAGTAGAGATGGGGTTTCACCATGTTGGCCAGGCTGGTCTCAAACTCCTGACCTCAGGTGATCCACCAGCCTCAGCCTCCCAAAGTGCTGGGATTACAAGCGTGAGCCACCACACCCAGCCACTTTTTATCCTTCTACAGTCTTCATGGATTGCCTGATTTTGCTTCATAGTTGCAACAGATAATCTAATATTGTGCAAGTGTGATATTGAGTATGGCCAGGATCCTGTTTTATTGTGCTCACCACAGAGAAATAAATCACGCTCAGCCCCCTGCAGAGGGCAATTTGGCAGAATCCATCAACATTTCAAATGCATATATCATATGTCCCTTGATGTGCATTTCACGTGTGTACAAAGGATGCTTGCAGGCATAACCATTATGTTCAAATTATTCACTTGATATTATTTGTAATAGAAAAATTAAGAAAAAGCTATTTATCTTAAGTAATCAGTTAAATAAATTATGCCATATATACAAAATAGAACAGTTTTTATTTGTTTATTTAGAAGTTGCACAATCTCGGCTCACAGCAACCTCTGCCTCCCTGGTTCAAGAGATTCTCCTGCCTCAGCCTCCTGAGTAGCTGGGACTACAGGAGCCTGCCACTATGCCTGACTAATTTTTGTATTTTTAGTAGAGACAGGGTTTCACCATGTTGATCAGGCTGCTCTCAACCTCCTGACCTCAAGTGATCTGCCCGCCTCGATGTCTCAAAGTGCTGGGATTATAGGCGTGAGCCACTGGGCCTGGCCCCTCCTTATGTGTGGGGAAAAGAGAGATCAGACTGTTACTGTGTCTATGTAGAGAGAAGTAGACATAAGAGACTCCATTTTGTTCTGTACTAAGAAAAATTCTTCTGCCTTGAGATGCTGTTAATCTGTAACCCCACCCCCAACCCTGTGCTTGCAGAGACCTGTGCTGTGTTTACTCAAGGTTTAATGGATTTGGGGCTGTGCCAGATGTGCTTTGTTAAACAAGTGCTTGAAGGCAGTATGCTTGTTAAAAGTCATCACTATTCTCTAATCTCAAGTACCCAGGGACACAATACACTGCGGAAGGCTGCAGGGACCTCTGCCTAGGAAAGCCAGGTATTGTCCAAGGTTTCTCCCCAAGTGATAGTCTGAAATATGGCCTCGTGGGAAGGGAAAGACCTGACCGTCCCCCGAGCCCACTCGTAAAGGGTCTGTGTTGAGGAGGATTAGTAAAAGAGGAAGGCCTCTTTGCAGTTGAGATAGAGGATGACATCTGTCTCCTGCTCGTCCCTGGGCAATGGAATGTCTCAGTGTAAAACCCGATTGTATGTTCTATTTACTGAGATAGGAGAAACCCATCTTAGGGCTGGAGGTGAGATGTGCTAGCGGTAATGCTGCTCTTTAATGCACGGAAATGTTTGTGGAGATGTTTGTATACATGCACATCAAGGCACAGCACCTTTCCTTAAACTTATTTATGACACAGAGATCTTTGTTCACATGTTCTCCTGCTGACCCTCTCCCCATTATTACCCTATTGTCCTGCCACATCCCCCTCTCCGAGATGGTAAAGATAATGATTAATAAATACTGAGGGAACTCAGAGACAGGTGCCGGTGCCGGCGCAGGTCCTCCTTATGCTGAGCGCTGGTTTCCTGGGCCCACCTTTCTTTCTCTATACTTTGTCTCTGTGTCTCATTTCTTTTCTCAAGTCTCTCATTCCACCTGACAAGAAACGCCCACAGTTGTGGAGGGGCTTGCCCCCTTCACTTATGCTTTTTTTTTTTTTTTTTTTTTGAGACGGATTCTGGCTCTGTCGCCCAGGCTGGAATGTAGTGGGGAGATCTCCATCTCCGCTCGCTGCAAGCTCCGCCTCCTGGGTTCACGCCATTCTCCTGCCTCAGCCTCCT
>NW_012104165.1:820721-835308 GCF_000951045.1 Mandrillus leucophaeus | reverse complement strand
TCATTACAACCTCAGCCTCCCAGGTTCAAGCAATTCTCTGCCTCAGCCTCCTGAGTAGCTGGGATTACAGGCACCTGCCACCACACCCAGGTAATTTTTGTATTTGTAGTAGAGATGGGGTTTTACCATCTTGGCCAGGCTGGTCTTGAACTCCTCACCTCATGATCCACCCTCCTTGGCCTCCTAAAGTGCTGGGATTACAGGCGTGGCCAGCCGAGAGTGCAGTGGCACAATCATGGCTCAATGCAGCCTTGACCTCCCAACTTCCTGGGCTCAGGCAATCCTACCCTCTGCCTCCCAAGATTCTGGGACTATAGGCACAGGCCACCACTCCTGGATAGTATTTTGCTATTTTTTGTAGAGACAGGGTTTCACCATGTTGCCCAAGCTGGTCTCAAACTCCTGGCTCAAGTGGTCTGCCTGCCTCAACCTCCCAAAGTACTGGGATTACAGCATGAGCCACCGCACCCAGCCTAGGTCTAATTTTTGTTCAATCCAGTGATTCTCCTAAAATTCCCAGGTCTCACTTAATAGGATGTCCAAAGCCAGTCTTGGACGCCATTAGGGAAGACTCCTCTCCTTTTTGCCTTACCTTTCTTGCACATCAAAGTACTTCTGTGAATCACTGTTCTCTAGCTTTTCAAGTGGAGTCTCCTTCCTAGTTGGAGAATAGTGGCTCCTTGTCACTATTGCAAACACCCTTAGGGAGGATGCCTGTGGTTTACTGCCTTGCTTATTATATGTCTACAGTTTTTTCTTAGATTATTTTTTGAATAAATAACTTGGCTTCATTCACCACTCCAGAGACTATTATTGCCACTTTACTATATGCTTACAGTGTTTGTTAAATTATTTAATTTTATTAATTAAAAAAAGTTATTTTGAGACAAGGTCTTGCTAGGTTGCCCAAGCGGTCTCGATCTCGTAGGCTCAAGCTATACTCCTATCTCAGGCTCCCAAGTAGCTAGAATTATAGGTACATAACACCCTGCCTGGCTTAATTTTTATAATAAGTAACACATTCACTTGGTTCAAACATCCTGAGTATAGAAAAAAAAAAATGCAGGTACTCTCACCTTCCTCTTTCTCATCTGCCCAGTTCCCAGCTTTGTAATTTTATTTATTTATTTTTCTTACGTGCTATCATGTCAAAGTACAGTTCCTAGCATTTTAAACAGGCTACCATTGTCATGAATTTCCTGCTCTCTTTTCAGAGGTTTTTAGAAGTGCAAATACAGTCTAATACAAATACATATTCTCTTCCACCTTGGTACAGTATGTACATTTAAAAGAGCGTAAGGAGGCCGGGTGCGGTGGCTCACGCCTGTAATCCCAGCACTTTGGGAGGCCGAGGCGGGCGGATCACGAGGTCAGGAGATCAAGACCATCCTGGCTCACACGGTGAAACCCCGTCTCTACTAAAAAAATACAAAAAATTAGCCGGGCGTGGTGGCTGGTGCCTGTAGTCCCAGCTACTCGGGAGGCCGAGGCAGGAGAATGGCGTGATCTCGGGAGGCGGAGCTTTCAGTGAGCCGAGATCAGGCCACTTCACTCCAGCCTGGGCGACAGAGCGAGACTCTTTCTCAAAAAAAAAAAAAAAAGAAAAAGAAAAGAAAACTTTCTTAGTTAAAACTGATCAGCTTACTTGATTAGAGCATCGTGCTAATAATGCCAATATTAGGGGTCCCCATAGAGACCAGGCCAATATATAATTTCTTTTTTTCTTTTCTTTTTTTTTTTTTTTTTTTTTTCTGAGACAGTCTCACTCTGTCTCCCCAGAACGATCTTGGTTCACTGTTATCTCCACCTCCCGGGTTAAAGCAGTCTCCTGCCTCAGCCTCCCGAGTAGCTGGGACTACAGGAGACTACCACCACGTCCAGCTAACTGTTTTTTGTATTTTTACTACAGACGGGGTTTCACCATGTTGACCAGGCTGGTCTTGAACTCCTGACCTTGTAATCCGCCTGTCTTGGCCTCCCAAAGTGCTGGGATTATAGGCACGAGCCACCCCACCCGGCCGGGATATAATTTCTTTAAAGCCTTGACAGTTTCTAAGTATCAATTCACACATCCACATGAGGTTGCCACGTATCTATTTCTTGAAAACTCCTTTCTGTCATTCAGGGTAAAGAACGTCCAGTTCCCTACTTTGCTCAAAACGGAGCCCTGTTCCTTTTTCGAGATCCCCAAGGAAACTCTGCAGAAAACTGTTGACAAAGGTCTGTTCTCGGGACTCCAAGGAAGCCAGACTCACCTGCATTGCACAGATGGGATCCTGCACATTGGCACCTACTCCGGTAGGCACCACCTGGGCCTCTCAAAGCATGCAGACAAACACAGAGTAAAAAAGAAAGGGAGCGGCCGGGCGCGGTGGCTCGTGCCTGTAATCCCAGCACTTTGGGAGGCTGAGGCAGACGAATCATCTGAGGTCAGGAGTTCAAGACGAGCCTGGCCAACATGGCGAAAACAGGTCTCTACTAATTATCTGGGCGTGGTGGCACGCGCCTGTAATCCCAGGAGGCTGAGGCAGGAAAATCTCTTGAACCTGGGAGGAGAAGGGTGCAGTGGGCCGAGATCGCTCCACTGCACTCCAACCGTGGCAACAAGGTGAGACTCTATCTAAAAAAAAAAAGTAAAGAGGGTAATGGATTCAGGGTTCAACAACATAGCTCAGGACAAAGAAGGGACAAAGGTTCCTGAGATGGCTCAAGATCAAGGAGAGAATACAAAAAGTCTTTCCGTGTTTATGCTTAATAATATGCAAAGATTCTATCGGTTCAAACAGAGACTCACAGAAGCAACATGACTAAAAGAAAAGGCATCATATTTTTGATCCAAAAACCTTTTGCTTGTTAGGCAAAATAGTAACCTCTATACGACAGAAAAAAAATACTCTGGAAGATCTCAGAATAGAAGGAGCTGGCCGGGCGCGTTGGCTCACGCCTGTAATCCCAGCACTTTGGGAGGCCGAGGCAGGTGGATCACTTGAGATCAGGAGTTCAAGAACAATCTGATCAACATGGTAAAACTCCGTCTCTACTAAAAATACAAAAATTAGCCAGGCGTGGTGGCGGGCGCCTGTAATCCCAGCTATTCGGGAGGCTGAGACAGGAGAATCGCTTGAGCCTGGGAGGCGGAGGCTGCAGTGAGCCGTGATCGCGTCACTGCACTCCAGTCTGGGCAACAAAGAGGGAAACTCTGTCTCAAGAAAAAAAAAAGGGAGCTATGTCTATACAATCCGGCTTCAGCGATCTGGTGCGCAGTGGCTCACGCCTGCAATCCCAACACTTTAGTTGAGGCGGAAGGATCACTTGAGCCAAGGAGTTAGAAGCCAGTCCTGGAGTTAGAAGCCAGCCCTGGCAACACAGTAAGACCCCATCTCTACAAAAAAAAAAAAAAAAAAAAAAAAAAAAAAAAATTAAAAATTAGCTGGCCTTTAGTGGCTTATGCTGAGGCGGGAGGATTACTTTAGCCCAGGAGTTCAAGTGAGTTGATTACGCCACTGCCCTGCAGCCTGGACTACAAAGCAAGACCTTGCCTTCGCACTGGTTGAAGGGGGTGAGTCACAGTAGTGGAAAGGAACTTGGAGTGCTCTTGAGTTGCGTGGTGGTAGGCTGGGTTTATTCGGTTTGTGGAGAATCATCCAGGTGAATATTTATATATGAGAGGTTTTTTTTTGTTTTTTGTTTTGTTTTGTTTTTTTTTAAGGAATTGGCTTATGCAACTGTGGACCTGGCTAGTAAGTGCTAAATCCATAGGGCAGGCTGTCAGGAAAAGCAGGCCATTGGAAAGGACAGGCTGGAAACAATACAGAAAATCAATGAAACCAAAAGTTGGTTATTTGAAAAGTTCACCAAAATTGACAAATATTTAGCTAAATAAACCAAAAAAAAAAAAGAAGAGAGGGCCGGGCGCAGTGGCTCACGCCTGTAATCGTACCACTTTGGGAGGCCAAGGTGGGCGATCACCTGAGGTCAGGAGTTCGAGACCAGCCTGGCCAACATGGCGAGCTCCCCGTCTCTACTAAAAATACAAAAGTTGGCGGAGCATAGTGGCGGCGCCTGTAATCCCAGCTACTCAGGATACTGAGGCAGGAGAATCGTCTGAATCCAGGAGGCGGAGGTTGCAGTGAGCCGAAATCGCGCCACTGAAGTCTGGGAAACAGAGTGAGACTCTGTCTCAAAAAAAAAAAAAAAAGAAGAGAGAAGACTCAAAAGACTAAAATCAGAAATGAAAGTGGAGGTGTCTGCTCTACCTACGCTGAACCCGAGGCGGGAAGCTCAGGACATAGCCGTTGATTGGCTGGCTGAGGCGCAGCTTGATGGCGTCGGGTTGACGAGCCACAGGCGGCACCTGGGCGAATGCCGGCTGTGTGAGAGGCCGGTGGCCCCAGGGAGCCGCGGCCTTGGAAGTGGGAAATGGAGGCAGGAGCCCTCCCTACACTTCACCATAGGCTTCCTGATAGATTCCAGCATCATGATTACCTCCCAGATACTTTTTTTTTTTTTTTTTAATTTGGGTGGCTTTTCTTCATGGGCCAATTGTTTAAGAACTATGAGGTGCGTCAGTATGTTGCATGGGTGACCTTCTCTGTGATGTTTGCATTTTCTTGCACTATGTTTGAGCTCAGCATGTTTGAAATCTTAGGAGTATTGAGTAGCAGCTCTCGTTATTTTCACTGGAAAATGAACCTGTGTGTAATTCTACTGATCCTGGTTTTCATGGTGCGTTTTTACACTGGCTATTTTGTTGTGGGCAACATCCGACTACTTTTATCTCCTCTGTCTTAGTGCATAAACAACAACTGCTTTTTTCCTGTCTCTTGTGGTTGACCTTTAGCTATTTCTTCTGGAAACTAGGAGATTCCTTTCCCATTCTCAGCCCAAAACATGGGATCTTATCCATAGAACAGTTCATCAGCTGGGTTGGTGTGATTGGAGTTACTCTCACGGCTCTCCTTGCTGGATTTGGTGCTGTCTACTGCCCATACACTTTCATGTCTTACTTCCTCAGGAATGTGACTGACACAGATATTCTAGCCCTAGAATAGTGACTGCTCCAAACCATGGATATGATCATAACCAAAAAGAAAAGGATGGCAATGGCACAGAGAACAATGTTCCAGAAGGGGGAGGTACATAACAAATCATCAGGGTTCTGAGGAATGATAAAAAGTATTACCACTTATTCAATAGGAAGTGGATGCTTTGGAAGAACTAAGTAGGCAGCTTTTTCTGGAAACAGCTGATCTGTATGCTACCAAGGAGAGAACAGAATACTCCAAAACCTTCAAAGGGAAATATTTTAATTTTCTGGGTTACTTTTTCTCTGTTTACTGTGTTTGGAAATTTTTCATGGCAACAATCAATATTGTTTTTGATCGAGTTGGGAAAATGGATCCTGTCACAAGAGTCATTGAGATCACTGTGAATTATCTGGGAATCCAATGTGATGTGAAGTTTTGGTCCCAACACATTTCCTCCATTGTTGTTGGAATAATCATCGCCACATCCATCAGAGGACTGCTGATCACTCATACCAAGTTATTTTATGCCATCTCTAGCAGTAAGTCCTCCAGTGTCAATGTCCTGCTATTAGCACAGATAATGGGCATGTACTTTGTCTCCTCTGCGCTGCTGATCCGAATGAATATGCCTCTAGAATACTGCACCATAACTACTGAAGTCCTTGGAGAACTGCAGTTCAATTTGTCCCCATTGGTTTGATGTGATCTTCCTGGTCAGCACTCTCTCTAGCACAGTGTTTCTCTATTTGGCTCACAAACAGGCACCAGAGAAGCATATGACACCTTGAACTTAGGCCTACTACAGACTGTTAGAGGCCAGTGGTCTCAAAATTTGGATATGAGAGAGGAAAAAATGGAGGGGACAAGGGTCTAACATTTTATAAACAAACAAAATGCTGTGGTAGCATTTTTTACCTCTAGCATCCTCTTTCCTACTCAGGTGATACTGTGATCATGAGTAGCATCAGCTAGAACATGAGAGGGAGAAGTAACTCAAGGCAATACTCAGCAGAGAGCATCCTATGTGGACCTGAGGCTGGTGCAATGGCAGAGAGGAACCAAAAAACTAGAAGGAAAAAATACACTGGAACTCTGGGGCAAGAGATGTCTAATGGTAGCTGGGCCAAACACATAGGATATCCATTTTAAGTTTCACTTGGAGGTGGTCATAGCTTTCCCTTGAGATTGACTGTCATTAAAATCAGAGATTGTAATGAAAAAAATAAAGAGAA
Source organism: Mandrillus leucophaeus (assembly GCF_000951045.1). NCBI lineage: Eukaryota > Metazoa > Chordata > Mammalia > Primates > Cercopithecidae > Mandrillus > Mandrillus leucophaeus. The sequence goes on along the minus strand of NW_012104165.1, from coordinate 829,049 downwards.
AGAAAGGGAAGGAAGGAAGGAAGGAAAAGAAAAGAAAGAAGAGACATTACAAATTTACAGAAATCAAAAGGATTATAAGAGAATATTGTGAGCAATTGTATGCCAGCAAATTGGATAATCTAGATGAAGTGGATAAGCTCCTAAAAACAATCTATTAAAATGTAATTACAAAGAAATAAAAAATCTGAATAGACCTATTACTAGTAAGGATACTGAAGCAGTACGATACAAAATTTCTCCACAAATTACTAGCAAACTAAAGTTAGCAATGTTTTTGGGTTTGTTTTTGTTTTTTGAGAGGGAGTCTCGCTCTACCACCCAGGCTGGAGTGTAGTGGCGCAATCTCGGCTCACTGCAACCTCCACCTCCCAGATTCAAGCAATTCTCCTGTCTCAGCCTCCCGAGTAGCTGGGACTAAAGGCACACACTGCCACATCTGGCTAATTTTTTGTATTTTAGTAAAAACGGGGTTTCACTGTGTTGCCCAAGCTGGTTGTGAACTCCTGAGCTCAGGCAATCCGCTGACTTGGCCTCCCAAAGTGCTAGGATTACAGGCGTGAGCCACCATGCCTGGCTAGCAATATGTTAAGAAGATTATACACTATGAAAAAGTAGGATTTATTCCTGGAATGTGAGGATAATTCAACATATAAGTATCAGTCAATGTAATATATACCCCATTAACAGAATGGAAAAAAATTACATAATCACCTCCATTGATACTGAAAAAGCATTTGACAAAATCCCACACCCTTTCGTGAAAAACAAACAAACAAAACCCACCCAATGAACTAGAAATAGAAGAAAACTTCCTTAGCATCATAAAGGCTACTTATGATTAACTTTCAACTAACATCATATTCAATAGTGAAGGGCTGGCCGAGCACAGTGGCTCATGCCTGTAATCCCAGCACTTTGGGAGTCGGAGGCAGGCGGGTCACCTGAGGTCAGGAGTTGAAACCAGCCTGGCCAACATGGCAAAACCCCATCACTACTGAAAATACAAAAAAATTAGCCGGGCATGGCGTGCGCCTGTAGTCCCAGCTACTCAGGAGGCTGAGGCACAAGAATCACTTGAACCTGGGAGGCAGAGGTTGCAGTGAGCTAAGATCTCACCACTGTACTCGAGCCTGGGCGACAGAGTGAGACACCCTCTTAATTAAAAAAAAAAAAAAAAAAAAGAAAGAAAAAAAAAGTAGTGAAAGACTAAAGCTTTTTTTCCAAGATCAGCAAAAGACAAAAATGCCCATATTCACCACACTATTCAGCATAGTGTTGTCAGTTCTAGCCACAGAAAGTAGGCAAGAAAGTGAAATTAAAAGCATACCAGCTGGCCCTGTGGCTCATGCCTGTAATCCCGACACTCTGGGAGGCTGAGACAGGAGGATCACTTGAGCCAAGTAGTTCGAGACCAGCCCAGGCAATATGGCCAAACCCCGTCTCTACCAAGAATACAAAAATTATCTGGGTGTGGGTGGGAGGATCACTGGAGCCCGGGAAGTCAAGGCTGCGGGGAGCCATGATTGTGCCACTGCACTCCAGCATGGGTAATCGCCTGTCTCAAAAAATAAATAAAATAAATTTAAAATATTAAAATTTTAAAAAGAAACTTGCATGCCAGTGTTTCACAGCAGCATTATTGATTTTGGTTGATTCTACCTGTTGACTATTCAGAAAGCCTAAAAAGTAGTAAAATTTTGATACAAGCTGATACATGATATATGAATAAAGAGTGAGAACATTATTCAAAGTGAAATAAGCCAAACATAAAGGACAAATATATGATTTCCACAATAGTAAAATTCATAGAGACAGACAGAGTAGTTACCAAGAGCTAGGAAAGTGGAGAGAAATGGGGAGTTATTATTGAAAGGATACAGAGTTTCAATTTTGGATGATAAAAAGTTCTGGAGATGGATAATGGGGATGGTTGCACGATGATGTGAATGTACTTAATTCTACTGAAATGTATACTTAAAACTAATTCAAATAACACATTTTATGTTATGTATATCTTACCACAATTTTTTAAAGGCCCTAAAAATATGTAAGGATGTAAATTAAATGGTTTAGAAAAGTAAAGGGATAGGCTGGGCGCAGTGGTTCACGCCTGTAATCCCAGCACTTTGGGAGGCGGATCACAAGGTCAGGAGTTAGAGACCAGCCTGGCCAATATGGTGAAACCACGTCTCTACTCAAAATACAAAAATTAGTCAGGTGTGGTGGCGCACGCCTTTAGTCCCAGCTGCCTGGGAGGCTGAGGCAGAAGAATCGCTTGAACCCAAGAGGCAAAGGTTGCAGTGAGCTGAGATCACACAACTGCACTCCAGCTTGGGTGACAGAGGGAGACTCTGTCTCAAAAAAAAAAAAAAAAAAAGAAAAAAGAAAAGTAAAGGGATGAAGATATATAACACAAAGGTTAGGCTGGGTGTGGTGGCTCATACCTGTAATTCCAGAACATTGCAAGGCTGAGGCAGGTGGAACACTTGCGACCAGGAGTTCAAGACCGGCTTGGCCAAAATGGTGAAACCCTGTCTCTACTAAAAATACAAAAATTAGCCAGGTGTGGTGGCCCACCCCTATAGTCCCAGTTACTCAGGAGGCTGAGGCATGACAATTGTTTGAACACAGGAGGCATAGGTTGCTGTGAGCCAAAATCGCGCCACTACACTCCATTTATGAGAGTGAGTCTCAAAAAATAAATTAAATAAATTAAATAAAATAAAGTTAAAAACAATAACAACGCCCCCCCAAAAAAACCACAAAGGCTAACCATAAAAAAGTTAACATAAAACATATGTATTAACATAAAGTGTAGATTTTAAGACAAGGAGTATTACCATAGAGACATGACATAATAAAAAAAAAAGGAGGCATTTCATACTGATAAAACAGAGACATTTTATAAAACAGAAATATGTAAATGCTACATGTGTAGCATTCAATATATATTGTATATATTCAATAATATTTAACAACACAAAATGATATGAAAACTTATGTCTACACAAAAATCTATCACAATTATTTGTAACACCTTTATTTATAATAGCAAAACACACTACTAAAATGTACCTCAATAGGTAGATGGTTAAAGAAACTGTGGTACATCCATACAATAAACAACTACTCAGCTATTAAAAGGCAGGAACTGTTGATACAACAAATTGGATGGATCTCAAGAGCATTAGGTTGTGAAAAAGGCCAACCTTTTTTTTTTTAAGACAGAATCTTGCTTTGTCACCCAGGCTGGAGTGCAGTGGCACCATCTCCACTCACTGCAACCTCTGCCTCCCGGGTTCAAGCAGTTCTCATGCCTCACCCTCCCGAGAAGCTGGGACTACAGGTGTGAGCCACCACGACCAGCTAGCTAATTTTGGTATTTTTAGTAGAGATAGGGTTTCACCATGTTGGTCAGGCCGGTCTTGCACTCCTGGCCTCATGTGATCCACCTGCCTCAGCCTTCCAGAGTGCAGGGATTACAGGTGTGAGCCACCACACCTGGCCTATTTCTATAACATTCTAAAAACAAAATAAAAAACAGAGATTAAGAACACATTAGGCCTGGCACAGTGGTTCATGCCTGTAATCCCAGCACTTTGGGAGGCCAAGGTAGGTGGATCACCTGAAGTCAGGAGTTCAAGAACAGCCTGGCCAACATGGTAAAACCCTGTGCCTACTGAAAATACAAAAAATAGTCAGGTGTGGTGGAACGTGCCTGTAATCCCAGCTACTTGGGAGGCTGAGGCAGGAGAATGGCTTGAACCCGGGAGGCAGAGGTTGCAGTGAGCCGAGGTTGTGCCCCTGCACTCCAGCCTGGGCAACAGAGTGAGACTGTCTCAAAAAAAAGAAAAAAAAAAGAACATATTAGTTGTGCGGGGGTGGTTGGCATGGGAAGTGAGTGTAACTAATTAAGTGGTGGCACCCACAGGGAAGTCTTTGTGGTGATGAAACTTTTTTTCTGATTTCCAGTGATAGTTACACAAATCTACACATGATAAAATGATCTAGAACTACATACAAACATTGTACCAACGTCAGATTCTTGGGTTTAATATTGTACTATAGTTATATAAGATGTAGCCCTTGGGGGGAACTAAGTTACGGGTACAGGGAACTTCTCTTTGCTTTCTTTGTAATTGCCTGTAAATCTATAATTATTTCAAAATTTAAAATTTTAAAACCTGATGGTAATGGGGCACGATGGCCCGCACCAGTAGTCCCAGCTACTAAGGAGGCTGAAGCAGGATAATCACTTGAACCTGGAAGGCAGAGGCTACAGTGAGTTGAGATCACACCACTGTACTTTAGCCTGGGCAATAGAGTGAGATTCCATCTAAAAAAAAAAAAAGTAATAAGAATGTTCTCTAATCAATATAGAATTAAACTAGAAGTCAGTAACAGAAACAAAGGAAAATATCCCCAAATGCTTGGGAAAATAACATCACACTCCTAAACAACCTATGGGTTAAAGACAAATTACAAGAGAAATTAGAAAATAGTTTGAACTAAAAATAATAAAGTACAATATATCCAAACTTATTGATAGTTGCTAACACTGTTCTTGGAGAGAAAGCTATAGATTTATATACATATAGTATCCAGTTGGGCATGTAAGAAGCTACAAGTCATCACTAAGTCCTAAAAACAAGTAAAACCTGAACAAACTGAAAACCCAGCTCTTCTTATGTCTGTCAGAAAAAATGAGGTCACAGGGCAAGCCACTGCTTCCAAAATTGAAAAGACAAATACAGAGAATCACAACTTACCAGAGCAGAAACCCACATAACAGACACCATGTGAACTAGTGCTGGAGCAGGGAAATCTGAACTCTAATTAGCAAATTGTTGGTGGCTCAACATTGCCAAGTCTAGGAGATAAAATCTCAGAACTCAGTCATCTTCACCTCACAATTTTGTTAATTTTACCTCAGGAGCTTGACCAGATTGTCACAGTGAATATGGGTGAAAAATCCCCTCTACCTCTAGTAGCAGGTGGGCAAGAACCAGTTTGCAATAGGCCAAAGCATTTTGTTCTCTTAACAGGGTCTGCCCTCAGTAGAAACCATTTAACCTCAGCCTAACCTGCTGGGGTTTTATCAGAGCCCAACTGCTCTGCGGGAAGGGAAATAACGAACTCCAGCCCACTCTAGCCATCTAGTCCCACCTAAAGTGGGGGAAAACTAGGAAGTGTTGGAACCGAACTCTCGATTCCCTCCTGGGCAGGGGTCGCGGCGAAGGATCACCGACACGAGATTCACAGCAGAGTTATTTATTGCTAGCGCACTAGGGTCCCAAGCTCTAAGTTGGCCCTGGGACCCCGAACGCTTATTACAGGCTGTTTATATAGGCAAACACAAGTTCAAACACAGCTTTTGGCGCGAAGTTCAAACAAAGCTTAAGGCGCAAGATGATTGGGTCTGGCTATGGCCTGAGCAAGGTGTCTGGTTCTGATTGGTCGGGGCTTGACCTTATGGGTTTCTTTCCTGGAATGGTTTAGGGCTGGACCTCATGCCATACTTTCCTAGAACTGTTTAGGGCTGGACCCCCTGATGTACATTCCTGGAATTGTTTTTCTGTTTGAGTTCCGGGAACATTGGGGGGCTATCCATGGCCATCTGGTGTTAATTTTTTAAGTTTTATGAGGCCTAGTTTCATTCCCTCCTCTTTTTGTGTCAGAGACTCAATCTTGAGCCTCTTCTTCAGTCCTGAGGGTCTGGTATTGTTGGGTCAGAACCATAGCATGTACTATGTTTAATCTATTTTTAATAAGGGTGAGTAAGCGGTTGAGTATGCACGGCCGGAAAGTCAAGATGAGCGTGAGCAGGATAAGGGGTCCTAAGATGGTGGAGATTAGGGTGCTAAACCAAGGGGATTGGTTGTACCAATTTTCAAACCAACTTTGTTGAGATTCTCTCTCCTTTTTTCTTTTGTCTAATCTTTCTCTCAGTTTTGCCATAGAATCTTTAACTACTCCTGAATGATCTGCATAAAAACAACATTGCTCTTTGAGGGCTGCACAGAGCCCGCCTTCTTTTAGAAAGACAATCTCTAGTCCTCGTCGGTTTTGTAACACAACTTCAGACAGAGAAGTCAAAGACTCTTCAAGTTTTGTGATAGAGTGTTCTATGGCTCTAAGGTCCTCATCTATGGCTATTCTAAGTTGGTGCAGATGGTAGTTACCATGTACTAGGGCTGCCGTCCCGGTCCCAACTCCAGCCGCTACCCCAATTCCTAACATGACGGCGAGGGTGAGGGAGATAGGTTCTCTTTTAGGTCTAATATGAGTTTTCTGCTCATACCGGAGGTCCAAGGAGTCTCCAGAGTGATAGTAGACTCGGGGAACAACTTGTACCAACACGCAATAGTGGGTGCCGCTGCTAAAAACAGTTGTGGATATACAGGGGGTGAGCCCAGTGTCGCAAGCCCACCAGTCCGTCTCAGAGGGGACCAAATAGCGATTGGAGCTGGGTACTGCCAAGGTTATATTACAAAGATGCCGACGACTAGGGGGCACTTGGCCTATGCAGGTTCCCACCCCAGAAACTTCAGCCAGGGTCAGTTTATTGTGTTGTTCCCACGCACATCCAGTAGGATTGGTGGAATCAATGAATTTATTAGTGGAGGCGATGCCTTCGTAATAAGGAGGGCCTGTTGCTAGACATAGCCAGCAAGAGGAGGTGAATTCTGGCCTTGTCTGGTTTAAGGCAAGATAGGAGCCCTTTATGAGATTTAGGAGCCTGTCTCCTATTCCCGGGTCAAGGGGCCAGCGGGTGACGTTTTGGGCTGAAGATGTGTATTCAGAGGAGGCGGAGATCAAGGGCGGGGAAGTGCTTTGAGGAGCTTTTGGTTGGGGCTTCTCCGGTATGGGAACCGGGGGCTTCTTTGGTAGGGGAACTAGGGGCTTCCCCGGTACGGGAGCCAGGGGCTTTTTTTGCTTCTGATAAGACCTGGTTTGGCCCTACTGCAACAGGGGCTATGTCCGGGTCGACCAGTAATCTAATTTGAATAGGGATCCCATACAATGGCTTCTGGTATAGATAAAGGCCCCATATTAACCCTGTTATCCAACTATTATCAGATTTTGCCGCATCCTCAAACTTGATGCGGACCAGATTGCAATTTTTTGAATATCGGGTTCTGGTGCAGCGCTGGACAAAGGACATGGTTATGTACCAGGGTTTCGTGGCCCATTTCCATTCCCCATCATTATTAGTTACACAGGACCAACTATAGCAATACAGGTGAGTTATATCTCCACAAGTTTTTTCCATTTCCCCTGTCCTGAATCCGGGACAGGCATAGAACCCGTTCCGGCTGATGGATACTCTTCTAGCCTGTTTTCTCCATTCTCCCCCCTCCATTTCATTTACCCCTGCTACTTTATCTAGGTTGAAATAGAGGTCAGGGAACCAAGTCCCTATAGGAGCAATTTTTGAGGTTTCACCTAGGACCTCATGATTATTAAAATTAATTACCTGCCAGGTCAGGTTATATGGCCGGTGGGGGTTATTATCAATGAATATATATCCGGGCGGTTTCATATGTCCGCGTGGGTTATTACTGCCAACGGCGCAGGGAAGGAGGGCAAGCAATAAGCAAGGGGTTAGATAGGAGAGAGTCTTATCTTGAGCGGGTCCTCGGAGCGTCGGAGTTTCCATGTCTCAGGTGGTGTTGGTCCGGGCGTCTCTGGAGCAGCCTTGGCGTGGGATGCGTGGATCCAAGTGGAGATTCCGTCAACCTTTATGGCTGGAAGGGGTGGCTGGTCTGTGGATGTCCTGGTCGGTACAGTTCTGCCAAGGGGGCCCAGATTTGGGCCTGTACTGCTTGGAGTCCTTTTAGCCGGGCCTGTAGATCAGTCTGGTGCCGTTTCATAGTCCCAGTCTGGGCGGGTGAGGGGAAATCCCTCGTCTATTTCGTTGGGAAGTTGGGTTGGGAGGCCTCCTGGCCCTGGCACATTTTTCCGGGCCTCCAGGAGGACTCGCTGCCTTTCTTCAGTGGTTAGGAGGACCTGCAAGAGTTGCTGGCAATCATCCCAGGTGGGCTGGTGGGTGAGGAGAATGGATTCTATCAACGAGGTTAGGGCCTGAGGGTCTTGGGAAAAGGAAGGGTTATGGGTTTTCCAGTTGTAGAGGTCAGAGGCAGAGAAGGGCCAGTACTGGGCCGTGCGATTGACGGTACGGAGGGGGAAAAGGGAGGATTGCCAAGTGGAAGGGCCATCTGGGTCCTCAGTCCCCCGCAAGCGGAGAGGAGGTGTCGGTGGCGGCGTTGGAGGGGTGAGTTCGGGCGGGGCTGGAGAAGGAGACGGGGTCGAGGGAGGGGCCGAGGG
>NW_012104165.1:817927-819302 GCF_000951045.1 Mandrillus leucophaeus | reverse complement strand
CTTATTACAGGCTGTTTATATAGGCAAACACAAGTTCAAACACAGCTTTTGGCGCGAAGTTCAAACAAAGCTTAAGGCGCAAGATGATTGGGTCTGGCTATGGCCTGAGCAAGGTGTCTGGTTCTGATTGGTCGGGGCTTGACCTTATGGGTTTCTTTCCTGGAATGGTTTAGGGCTGGACCTCATGCCATACTTTCCTAGAACTGTTTAGGGCTGGACCCCCTGATGTACATTCCTGGAATTGCTTTTCTGTTTGAGTTCCGGGAACATTGGGGGGCTATCCATGGCCATCTGGTGTTAATTTTTTAAGTTTTATGAGGCCTAGTTTCAGAAGCATGTTTAAAGTTGACAGTTCAGAGACACAGGATCACTAACAGACTGAGACCTACTTGTGGGACTACAGAATGCTTTATTCCCCCAACACCTTTCCACCACATTACTAAAGGCCTGCTTATAGCACCTCACTTTACCCAGTGGAACATATCCTGCTATCAAGAAAAAATAACAAGGCACAATAAAAAGCAAAATGCACAGAAGAGACAGAGCAAGCATCAGAATCAGACTCAGATATGACAGGGATGTTGGAATTCTCAGACCAGAAATTTGAAACAACTGACTAAGATGCTAGGGACTTTGGCCAGGCGAGGTGGCTCACACCTGTAATCCCAGCACTTTGGGAGGCTCAGGTGGGCAGATCACATAAGGCCAGGACTTCCAGACCAGCCTGACCAACATGTTGAAACCCCGTCTCTACTAAAAATACAAAAAAAAAAAATTAGCCGGGCCTGGTGGTACATGTCTGTAATCCCAGCTACTCGGGAGGCTAAGGCATGAGAATTGATTGAACCCGTGAAGCAGAGATTGCAGTGAGCCATTGCACTGCAGCTTGGGTGAGAAAGCGAGGCTCTGTCTCAAAAAAGAAAGATGGGAAAGGCTCTAATGTATAAAGAAGATGACATGCAAGAACAGATGGTCAATGTAAGCAGAGAGATGGAAATTCTAAGAAAGAGCCAAAAAGACATGCTAGTGCTCAAAAACACTATAACATCAAGACAATGAAAAGACAAGCCACACACTAGGAGAAAATATTTGCTACAGATATACCAGATAAAGTACTCTTATTCGAAATCTACAAAGAACTCTTAAAATTCAACAGTAAGAACACAAACAACCTCATGAAAAAAAAAAACGGCCAAAGACCTTAACAATCATGTCAACAACCAAGATATACAGATGAAAAATAAGCATATGAAAAGGTGTTCCGTTGGCCGGGCGCGGTGGCTCAAGCCTGTAATCCCAGCACTTTGGGAGGCTGAGACGGGCGGATTACGAGGTCAGGAGATCGAGACTATCCTGGCTAACACGGTGAAACCCC
>NW_012104165.1:807293-817692 GCF_000951045.1 Mandrillus leucophaeus | reverse complement strand
AAAAAGAAAAAGAAAAGGTGTTCCGCATCATATGTTATCAGGGAAATGCACATTAAAACAACACTGTGATATCACTACACACCTATCAGAAGAGCTAAAGTCCAGAACACTGACAACAGCAAATTTTGGTGAAGCTATGCATGTGCGGGAGCAGGGGGTATATGGGAAATCTCTGTACCTTCTGCTCAAAGTTTTGCTGTGAATCTAGAACCTCTCTTTAAAAAAAGAAGTCTATAAAATGTGTATGTAAGAAAGAAGAAATGTTTATGTTTGTGGAACTTTATGAAGGGAAATGAAGCTTGGGACTTTAAGCTCGATGCAGAATTGATTCAGAGAGTCAACCCTCGAATCGCTACGGAGAGTCGTGAAGAACAGATATAAAGGGCCTGAACGAGGGACCTATCAACAACAGAGGAGAAGGACATTTTATAGAGTCTGAATGTAAGCTCAGTAGAATTTTGCAACGATTTTGACGCTGGGTGAGAGTGAGAAGGAATTCTGAGGTAAGCAGAAGGACAAATTCCAGTCATCACGTCAAGTAAATAAACGTCAAATCTGGTCAGCGCCAAGATGTTTGAGATTTATCTTACTGAGGTTATAGTTTTAGTATAAGACTCATAGAACTCAAATACTCTGCAATTTCTGGGTTTTGGATATTTCCTAATCTCGGTGTGGTGCTTATTTTGTAGCAGTTTTAAAATGCGATGGTAGACACTGACTTGAATAGAAAGAAAACAAATTTCTAGGAAGGATGATCAACAGAGAATTCCTGATGAGATCCAGCAGGATGCTCTCTTTCCTCAATAGGGGTTTCCGTAGTGTAGTGGTTATCACATTCGCCTCACACGCGAAAGGTCCCCGGCTCGAAACCGGGTGGGAACACTATCCTGTACTAAATTTTGTGTTCCTAAAACTTATAGCGAACGCTTGTCTTCCTAAAATTTACAGCGACCCCTCTAGGAACCCCGTCCATTCGAATCAATTACTACCCGCCTGTAAGTTGTTTACACTGTGTAACTCAGTACTACGAATGCGACTTGCTCTCTTCCTACACCAGATTTAGAGAGGAGGGAGCCCCATGGGAGCCCAAAGACAACAGGAAGCTAAAGAAGAAGGAGCATATATCTATGTTGAAAGATCCCGGCCTGGTGCTATTTGATGGGATTTGGAAGGAGGTCGAGTTGTCTGAGAAGTGTAACTTGAATTGTATAATAAATGTTACTTTGTTAGAGAAGACTAACAAAATGATGACTTTAAGAATTCTTTTTATATTGTAACATTTCCTTGTTTCTTTTTTTTTTTTTTTTTTTTTTGAGACAGAGTCTCGCTCTGTTGCCCAGGCTGGGGTGCAGTGGCTGTCCTCCGCCTCCCGGGTTCAAGCGATTCTCTTGCCTCAGCCTCCCAAGTAGCTGAGACTATAGGCATGTGCCACCACGCCCGGCTACTTTTTGTATTTTTAGTAGAGACGCAGTTTCACCATATTGGCCAGGCTGGTCTCACACTCCTGACCTTGTGATCTGGCCGCCTCAGGCTTCCAAAGTGCCACCGTGCCTTGCCCCTATTTAGTACTTTTAAGTTGTCAAGCCTTCTAGCTGTACTTGATATCATTGACTATCACTTTAGATTTCACCCCATTTTAAGGTGTCTCTAAAATCCAGTCTTTTGACAAATAACCTCATTCCCAATCGGGACCGTCTTCCCAGTAAGGACTGTCTTCATGGGCATGCGACCTACGCATTTGCACAAGGCCAGGCACTTGATTTAATGCTCTGCTATTGCTGGTTTGAAATTCCTAATTTTCTTAAACAAGGAATATTTCCATTACGCACTGCACTCATCAATTATGTAACTGGTTTTTCTCCTAAATGCTCACAAAAGGAGTAATCATCCAATGTAATCATTCCTTATGGGGAGAAGCAAAAAGCTGAGCACGATACTGCAACAAGGAATGTTATGAGGGAAGGCATTTGTAGAATGTAATAACTTGAAGATATAACTGATAATTTTTTTTTCTTTAAAGAGCAGCTAAAACATAACACTGTATCCAGGGTTTGATTAATTTTTTCCATCCTTTTATTTTTATCTGTCTAATAAATGATCCACAATTTCAGGTCTCATTTGCTTCCAGTCTCTTGTTAGGTTTTTTTGTTTTTGTTTGTGTTTTCTTTTAGTGTTTCACTAATTGTTCTTTTTATCCTCTCACGACGTTGTCATGTTTCTCCACTTTTCAATATATTCAGTGAAATTCTAGAGTTCAGAATCATGCAAGGAGGAAGTTATCACAACACTCAATTTATACAATATATATGTCTTATTTCCTTCCTTACCTTCCTTTTGAATTGTATTAAAAGCAAAACTGTTATGTGAAGCTGTAAGTTTCTTAGAAATATGAAAAGTAGCTACAAAAATTTAAACGTAGAAAATTGCATCTCAATTCTAGATGGTTGGTCTCTGGCATAGATTTAGCTAATTCATAGTAAATATTTCCAACCCATCACCATGTTTCTCTACAAAGTGCATCAGACATCGAGATTCAAGGTCTGCCACTTTATTAGGTATAAATCCAAGTCAGGTTTAACTAGTGACAAGAATTTACCTAAGTTTAGGGGAAGAAATTATTAGGTGTAAATCCAAGTCAGGTTTAACTAGTGACAAGAATTTACCTAAGTTTAGGGGAAGAAATAAGAGGCCTCGCTGGGATTTGAACCCAGGATCTCCTGTTTACTAGACAGGCGCTTTAACCAGCTAAGCCACGAAGCCTCACCTGTATTGTGTGGGGGTAATTTGTTATTTTATAAAAATTTACACCTCAGCCTGTCAGTGTTTCTACCTCACTGATTTTTCTGTAGTAACACAATACGACATTTCTGGATCTCAGTCAAAACCAGAGAATAATGTTCTTGCTATAGAATAAGAATAGGTCCTAAATTAAGAAGACCGTTTTCCTTTAGGAAACTGCTCTAAATGTCAAGAACACCTCCAGACTATAAGCTCTGGTGGCCAGGTAGAGAACTTGCTTGGTTTCTGAGAACAATTATATCTCATATGCTTAGCAGTGAATTTGCCTTCTGATGAACTTTCATTTCATTTGTTCATGCAGTGGGTAAGTGGTATCAGGAAAAACACTCTCTCTACATTTTTCTCTAACTTGACCCCCAATGATTCTGCCTGTCCAGCATGCAAAATATAGTCACCCTGGCCATGTCTGACTCCTTTGCAACATGAACTCGACCTCTAGGGTGGCGTTATCAAAATCAGGTAAAGGTGCAGATTAAATTCCTTGGGTAAATTTTTTCAAATAAGGTTTTACTTAGTTTGAACATCTATGTACTTAAGATACAAGTTACCTGTCACCCAACTACAGGCAGAGGAGACATAGGATAATCTCGATACACAATCCTATTCAAAAAGAACAAAAACAAGAGGAAAAAGAAAAAAAAAAAAAAAAGAGGTACACTGGTCTGTAGCAATTGTAGAATTCAGTGGGCACATGATGCTAGTGCGTTGATTGGAACTCAGTAATGACGTCTGAGAATGACTCCCTAGGCTCTTGGGTCCATCTCCTGGGTTCTTATTCCACACTCGGATTCATCCATTCTTTTAATAAGAAATATCATTTACTTGCAGCTGAATGGTTTTCTTAGCCTACTTCCTTCCCATAGTAGTCTGGGGGGAAGAGGGGTGAGGTCCAAAGTCTTTTCATTTTATGCTGTCCTTTATTCCTTTTAGTTCAGACTGTCAATGTTCAAATACTATAATTTTCTTCAAAAAATGTGACATTATGAAAGTTACTGAAGTTTATTCCTTTAGACCAGGGGTTCACAAACTATAGCCCACAGGCCAGATCTGGCCTTATATCTGTTTTTATAAAGTTTTATTGGAACACAACCACATTCATTCATTTAGGATTATCTGTGGCTGTTTCCTGCAACAGCTGATTTGTGTAATTGCCACATCAACTGAATGGCCCACAAAGCCTAAAATATTTACTATCTGTGTCTTTAAAGAAGAAGTTTGCCAAGCCAGGAGCGGTGGTTCACCTCCATAATCCCAGCACTTTGGGAGGCCGAGGTGGGAGGATCACTTGAGCCCAGGAGTTTGAGACCAGCCTGGCCAACCTGGTGAAACCCCCTCTCTACTAAAAATATAAAAAGAATTTGCCAGGCAAATGGTGGCACACGCCGGTAGTCCTAGCTACTTGGGAGGCTGAGGCAGAAGAATCACTTGAACCTGGGAGGCAGAGGATGCAGTGAGCCAAGATCCGGCCACTCGCTGCACTCCAGCCTGGGCAACAGAGCGGGACTCTGTCTCAATAAAAAAAAATTTTTTTAAAGTTCGCCAATCTCTTTTAAAACAAAAGCCATATTCATGAAAATAATGCCTTGTCTCCCTTTGGCTTCCCATAAAATGGCAGTAGGGCCACATTCTTAAGAGTTGTAGAATTATTGTTTAAACTATAGGATCCTTAACATATGTCCTTAAGAACCTTAGCAGTTTGTTTAGATACCACCTTAAGTCTCTCTATGGTATTAATAAAGGACTTACAATAACACCCTTGGCTTCATCTTTAGACTGCATTTTCTGATCGTGCTCTGGATCTGATTTTGCCTGGAAGTCTTTTCTTAATTTTAGCATCATTGTCTAATCGGGAACACCTGGGAATAGCAAATAGCTTTCCTTTCTAACTCAGTAAATTGTGGCTCATTTACATTTAGAAGTTCTCCCTTTAACTTATCTCTCTCATGCCATATTTTACAATAAATAGCACGAAAATGCTAGGAAATTCTTAGGTGAGAAGTAATTTGGAGACAAAGTTTAAAAAAATTTTTTTTTTTTAGGCCGGGTGCTGTGTCTCACCTGTAATCCCAGCACTTTGGGAAGCCAAGGCAGGTGGATTGCTTGAGCCCAACAGTTCCAGACAAGCCTGGACAGTATGGCGAAACCCTGTCTTGACAAAAAATACAAAAATTAGCTGGCTGTGGTGGCATGCACCTGTAGTCCTAGCTACTTGAGGGACCGAGGCAGAGGATTGCTTGAACCTGGGAGGTCGAGGAGGCTTCAGTGAGCCAAGATGGTGCCACTGTACTGCAGTCTGGGTGATAAAGTGAGACCCTGTCTCAAAAATAAAAATAAAAATAAATAAATAAATATTTTTTAAAAGAAAATGCTAGGAAACATCTTTATAATTCTGTCTGAGAATCTAATTAAATTATTCAGTTCATAGATTTGTTTCTACATTCCATAATAGTACAGGCAATAGCATTTCTAAACTTTCTACAATTTCATATCAAGTATCCCTTTTCTTGCAAGTTCAAATAAAATTTTATTCCATCCATGGCTTGCTTCTAAATTTTGTTAGGGTGAGTCCAAAAGCAGCCTCAATTGAGCTAATTTAGCTCCAATACAAAGATTATACCTCTGTGAGACTCCACCTATGCCCTGTAAATTATTTTCACTACAGCTGATAAGAACACAGGCTATTCTCAGTTGTTGAATGGATTCATGAATGGCATGAATTGATATGCTTACAGCTTTCCAGTGGTTCTTTCCTTGGCCTTTTGGAGTTTTAACCCCACTCATGCACAGATCAATATTCCACCGAAGACACAGAAGATCCCTCTGCAGACCTCTGGAGCTCTCTCTGTGCAGCTGTCTCCTGTCTTGTATTCTGTCCCCAAATTCTAATTGCTTTGACCTCCGTGAAATCCTTTGCGTTCTCAATTCAGTGACACAACCTAGCTCTTTTTGAATTCTCCCTTACTGTGCTAAGGCCTAAATCCCTAGACAATAAGCTAAAACATTTGTAAGACTCGCCTCATTTGTTTCTCTTCTCTCAGGTATTACAGTCCCGCACTGACAGCAGGTGATGCCTGAAAACAGTTATTTCACATACTTGTGTCCAGTATATTTTTCTTGTTGTTTGCAATTTTCCTAACAGTGAATTCTTCACAGGTAGAAGCAGAAACCCATGTCTCTTTTGTTGGTGTTCTTTTTCAAGTTCCATCCACATTGTTGCATGTATATCTACTCTGTTACTTTTTATATTGCTTAATAGCCTATGGTGTGCATTTACAACAGTTTACCTGTCCACTTTCCAATAATAAATATTAAATTTTCTTTCAAATTCAAAAGACAAAAATAAGGCTGTGATTAACTTTATCACATGTGTACTCTCGGTAGTTGTGTAAGATTTGAGGCAGTGGATAGGGTTGGGGAAGACTTATGCCTAGGAGCAGAGCAGTTACATCGTAGAACGTGAATATCCTTAATTTGAATAAGAAGTACTCCAGAATGGCTTCACTAATTTAAACTTCAACTAGCAGGACAGGAGGGTTCTTTTATCACTAGCAAAAATTAATTGTATTCAGCTTCTAGTTTTGCCAATGTAATGACAGTAAATGCGATAAATCTTTTTACTTTTTATTTCTGTGATTGCTAAAGATTTTGTACAATATTTGTTAGTCTTGACATATTTCTCTCCTCTAATTACCTGTCCTATCTTTTGCTCACTTCCTTTTGATCTTGCTGTCCTTCTCTTGAAGAGTTTCATGACTTCTTGATATATATATTAAGCCCTTGCCATTTTTGGAGACAATTCAAACATATTCTCCCATTAGTGCACCTATCTACATATTTATATTTCTACTGTGTCTTTTATCTTACATATTCTTGATTTTTTAATTTAAGATTTTTTTAGCCGGGTGCGGTGGCTCACACCTGTAATCCCAGCACATTGGGAGGCCAAGGCGGGTGGATCACCTGAGGTCAGAACTTCGAGACCAGCCTGACCAACATGGAGACCCCCGTCTCTACTAAAAATACAAAGTTAGCCGGGCATGGTGGTACATGCCTGTAATCCCAGCTACTCAGGAGGCTGAGGCAGGAGATTGCTTGAACCTGGGAGGTGGAGGTTGCAGTGAGCTGAGATCGCACCATTGCACTCCAGTCTGGGCAACAAGAGCAAAACTCTGTCTCAAAAAAAAAAAAAAAAAAGATTTTTTTAAAGGTGAGGGTTTTGCTATGTTGGCCGGGCTGGCATTGAACTCCTAGGCTCAAGCAACCCTCTGCCTCAGTCTCCCCAGTAGCTGGACTACAGTGGCTATATTCTTGATTTTAATGTAAGCAAATATGTCTTTTTTGGTTTTTGCCTTATTGTTTGTGCTTTTGAAGTTTTTAAAAGTTTTCTGCTCCTGGGTATAAGGATGTTCTCCTTCATATATATGTATGTGTGTGTGTGTGTGTGTGTATATATATATATATATTTTTTTTTAGATGGAGTCTCGCTCTGTCACCTAGGCTGGAGTAAAGTGGTACAATCTGAGTTCACTGCAACCTCCACCTCCAGGCCCAGGCGACTCTCCTGCCTCACCCTTCCGAGTAGCTGGGATTACAGGCATGCGCCACCATGCCCAGCTAATTTTGTATTTTTACGATAGACGGGGTTTCGCCATGTTGGCCAGACTGGTCTCCAACTTCTGACCTCAGGTGATCTGCCCGCCTCAGCCCGCCAAAGTGCTGGGATTACAGCTGAAGCCACCGTGGCCGACCATCCTTCATATACTTCGAAAAGTTTTATTTTTTACTTTCACATGTAGATATTTAAACACTCTCGATAAGTGTACTTTTAAAAACTTCACAGCTGATTGAGTCTGCTCTGTAGTTCGTGTTAAGAGCTAACAGTAATAGAATATTCTAAACATTTTTATGTCTATCTATATATGATGGTTTCTTTCTCTGATATGCTTTTCATGGAACCTTCCAGTCACCTCCATTCCCATCCTCAAGTCAGTTCTTTCCCCAGCAGTGGGAGACCTGAATTTCCTTCAGTGTTTGGTAGAAGTGGGAATCTCTTAGGTCATATCTCCTCTTCAAGGAATGGAACCTTGATCTGGCCAGAGACAGAACCCAGAGCCCAACAACCAAAGGCCTTCAGGAGTCCATTCCTTTTCCATGACTTCATAAGCCAGAGAAAGATCCTGATGTGGACCCAGGCAGTCCTGAGGATCACAAATAAGGCCTGGACTCCTGTTTCCTCAGCTGACGAGATTCTGAGGAGATGTCCTCTGACTCTCTTTGCTTGTCTGCTGCAGACCACACAACCTTTGCATATTTTGGTGCTTTCCTCTGATTACCTGAAAAACAAAGGGGCATGCCACACACTAGGTGTTCAGTATTGTTACATAAATTAATTATATTCCAACCCTACTTCAGGATTTCATTTCAGCTCTGTGTCCTCCAGACCCTAAATTTCCATTCTACGAGCTTCTTTAATGAGTTCTTAAATTCCCCATGACAGCTTTAGCACCCTTCACTGAGTCCCGTTTAGCAGACTTTTGAAGTTACAGTTACTTGAGGGTGCTTGGTAAGACTGAGATTCTTGGGACCCATCGTAAATCGCTTTAGTCAGGACGATTGCACGAGGGGTTCTAGAATCCACATTTGTAATAAGTCTCCCAGGAGATACTTTAGCCACAAGGATTGGATTCTCTGCTGTAACGATTGCGAGCTTTTCTGGGAGCACTTTGAGTTCTGGCGTGGTGTATTTCTGTGCAGCCCACACACAGCTCAATATGTTCCTTTTGTAGATAGGTTGCATTGTCAGTTTAAAGCATTTTGTCATTAAAATCAAAGAATTTGAACTGCCTTTGTGTCCACTAAACATCTTAAAATTTACCCCAAGATGAACTCGTTTTAATAATAAACCTTGGGCCCCCAATCCTGATGCCTCCAATGACATCAGTGTGTCTGGAGTAGAAGTTTGAATTCAGCAGGCAAAACGGTGATCTCTGGAGAAAAAATCGGGACAGTGCCTTTAGTGAAGTAGAAGTAGTAGGTGGTGTTAATGCTGTGGTTTCCATAGGGCACTCCCCTCCCCTCATCTCTCCATTCCTCCCCCTGCTCCTTTGTTTTTCTTTTCAAACAAACTAAAAACAAAAATTTCTCTGGAAAATTTTGACCAAGTGAGGAGACTCAGGAGAAGTGCTTGATGAACACACGCCTTATTTTCCTATTATATCCTCATATTTTAATACAATTCAGTAAAAACAGGAATAATTCAGTACTTCCTTAACGTTCAGAACAAATGCCTTTGTTGTTATAAAAAATGATTGCCTTATATCCAGCCCCAATCACCGGGATGGCCGAGTGGTTAAGGCGTTGGACTTAAGATCCAATGGGCTAGTGCCCGCGTGGGTTCGAACCCCACTCTCGGTAGGTTAAGTTTTCATCTCCAGACTCCTTTCAATACCGGCATTTAAAAAGTATGTGAAGGTGACTTCATTGTTTTTCTACCCCTTTGCGTTAACACTAACCCTTTTTGTCTTCAAATCTAAAGAAATCGCCTGAATAGGCAGTAGTGTGTGAATGATTCTCTACCACAACCTATGGGATTGCCAATAGAAGGAAAAACCACTCATATCCACCACTCACATCCATGGTCTGCTCCAGGGCTTTCAATTCCACCAGGAATTGAACCTCTGAGGCTATTTGACCCTAAGGCCACAGGTAAGAAACTCTAGGTTCTCAGTACCTCCCAGGAAATAAGAGCCACTCCCCAGGATTCTCATAGTTTCCAAATGATTGTACAAGAAAAGCGTAATTCTTAGCTAGGGCTGTCTCTCATACACTCCGGAGAGCATGGTTGAGTCCTTCTCAACAGAGTTTATCTTGTTTTTTCCAGTTTGAAATGTGAAAATGATCCCTCAGGGAGTTTTACTTTGCATTTAACTGGTTATATTGTCCTTGAGCACCTTTTTATATGTTTAAAAGCCATCTGTATTTCCTTTTCTGTTACATGCATACCATTCTGTGCTAATTTTTCTACTTAGTTGTTAGGTCTTTTTCTTATGATTTGTAGGAACTCTTTAAATACGGCTTGATTAAACTTTGTTTTGACATGAATCACAAGTAGTCTAGTTTGTTGTCTTTGAACTTTGGGGTGGCTTGGGATGTGTGAAAATGGGTATCTTTGCAACCACCAAAGTTATCAGTCTTTTCTTCAAGTTTTATGTTTAACTTAGATATGCCTTTCCCCATTACGAGGTCACTTCACAAAATAACTATATCTTCTAGAATATTCTTTTTTATATTTAATTATTTGACCTCATTTTTCCCTTGGTGTAATATGTGAGGTATAGATCCAATTCTGCATTAGTTCCAGCAGACTACCACTAATCCCAACACCATTACTGAATACTCATATTTCCCAGAGTGATTGAAATGACAGCATGCTAAATTCGGTTCCCTTTAGAATTCATAGGACCTTGTGTCTCTGAGAGAATTTGAAAGAGTGGACTTTGGAACTCAGCAATCAGATGTCCTAATTCTGGCTTTCCCATTGAATCTCTGAATCTTGATTTCCTCATTTGTTAAATAGAGATTCTAATTCATGGAAGGCAGT
>NW_012104165.1:804083-806428 GCF_000951045.1 Mandrillus leucophaeus | reverse complement strand
GGAGAATAAATCATCCCTAGCAAAGGTCGGTTTTCTTACTTTTGTTTTGTCACGTGGGTAGGGTAGGAAGAAAGTTGATGAGTGAGTGGTTTCCTTATGTTTCGAGGTGAAACTGCAGATGATACGGTTTGGCTGTGTCCCCACCTAAATCTCATCTTGAATTGTAGCTCCCGTAATTCCCATGTGTTGTGGGAGATAATTGAATCACGGGGGCAGTTTCCCCCAATCTATTCTTGTGGTAGTGAATAAGTCTCACGAGATCTGATGATTTCATAAGGGGTTTTCCCTTTCACTTGGCTCTCATGCTCTCTTGTCTGCTACCAAGTAAGACGTGCCTTTTGCTTTCCACTGTGATTGTGAGGCCTCCCCAGCCACGTGGAACTGTGAGTCCATTAAACCTCTTTTTCTTTATGAATTACCCAGTCTTGGGTATGTCTTTATCAGCAGCATGAAAAAGGACTAATAAACCAGATGACATAGATTTTACCTGAATCAGATCTTTCTGAAAATGCAGTAGTCTGTTTTCTGTGTGGTCACTTAGCTCAGTTGTTTAGAGTGTAGTGTTGATGACATTAATATTAGGGAAAGATCCCTACAGAAGTTAATTTATGTAACTTTTCCTAATAGGAGGGCTAACTGCAACCTAAAGTCACCACCCAATGCATACCTCTGCCACAACAGATTTGAAACTGTTGTATCTGTCACTTGGTTTTATATTTGCCTGATCATTAGCGATGCTGAAAATTTCTACTCAACTCTAATTTCTGTTGGTTTTTGTTGTTGTTGTCTTTAGACAGTCTTGCTCAGTTGCCCAGGCTGGCAGTGGGTGATGCAATCTCAGCTCACTACAACCTCTACCTCCTGGGTTCAAGCCACTCTCGTGCCTGAGTCTCCTGAGTAGCTAGGACTACAGGCATCTGTTACCACGCCCAGCTAATTTTTGTATTTGTAGTAGATACAAGGTTTCGCCATGTTGGCCAGGCTGGTCTGGAACTCCTGGCCTCAAGTGATTCACCCACCATGGCCTCCCAAAGTGCTGGGATTACAGGCATGAGCCACCCTGCCTGGCCAGTTGTTGTTTCTTGAGATAGGCAGAATTCTAAGATGGCCCCCAAGAACTCCCCCTCCACCTGGATATTACAAACCTGCATAGTACGCTGAACTGTGAATATGATTAGGGTATGTTATATAGCACAGTTGACTTTAAGCAAGGGAAATCATCAGGGATGAGCCTGGCTTAATCAGGTAAGTCCTTAAAATAAACTGGGCATCCTGTAGTCCCAGCTTGTCGAGGTGGGAGGATTGCTTGAGCCCAGAGGCTTGAGATCATAGTGAGCTATGACTGTACCACTGCAGTCCAGTCTAGGTGAGAGTGAGACTCTATCTCTTGGGGGAAAAAAAAAAAAAAAAAGAATGGGCTCTTCCCAGAGTCAGAGATTAGAAATTTGAGAGAAATTGAAGAGTTTGAAGTGGGGCTGGCTTTGAAGATGAAAGGGCCACCCGCGTGAAGATGGCCTCTAGCTGCTGAGGGCACCCAGCTGACAGCAAGGAAATAGGGATTCTCGTATAACCATGAGAGCTTGGAAGAGGATCGCAAGATCCAAGTAAGTATCTGGCCGGCTGGGTGCTGTGGCTCACGCCTGTAATCCCAGCACTTTGGGAGGCCAAGGCAGGCAGATCACCTGAGGTTGGGAGTTCGAGACCAGCCTGATCAACATGGAGAAACCCTGTCTCTACTAAACTACAAAATTAGCCAGGCACGGTGGTGCATGCCTGTAATCCCAGCTACTCGGGAGGCTGAAGCAGGATAATCACTTGAACTGGGAGTTGGAGGTTGTGGTGAGCGAAGATCACACCATTGCACTCCAGCCTGGGCAACAAGAGCGAAACTCAGTCACAAAGAAAAAAAAAAAATCCAGCCAGCCAATGAAGTTAGTCTTGTTAGATCCTGAGCAGAGAACCCAGATACCCAGTGCCCAGACTTCTTACCTACAGAACTGTGAGTGGATAAATGGGCATTGTTATAAGCTGCTAAGTGTGATAATGTGTTACACAGCAACATAAAACTAATAGATTCCTATTTGGTTGTTTGTTAAAGCAAATAACAGAATGCTAAGATGGAAATGTTACAGCAGAAAATTGGGTTGTATAGGATAGGGTGTCAAGTTCCTCTAGGAGCCACTCTCCATCTAAGCACCTTGCTCTCTCTGTCCCTTTCTTGGGGTCTTGAAACTGACTCTCTGAGGGACCCTTACACATTTCCTTTCAATGGATACTTAGAAGCTAATAATTGGGCTGGGCGCAGTGGCTCACGCCTGTATTCCCAGCACTTTGGGAGGCCAAGG
>NW_012104165.1:792309-801913 GCF_000951045.1 Mandrillus leucophaeus | reverse complement strand
AAGACTGTGCCACTGCACTCCAGCCTGGGTGATAGAGAGAGAGAGACCCTGTCTCAACAACAACAACAACAATAATAATAATAATAATAATAAGTTAAACTCATCCCAAAATACACTCACAGAACACCCAGAATAATGATTGACCAAATATCTGGGCATATCATGGCCCAGTCAAATTGACACATAAAATTAACCATCACAACAGTTTAGTGTAAGAGAAAACAAAATTTAAAAATAAAGAACAATTTGCACCAAACAGCATAGTTACAATGAAAGAAACAGATGCAATATTTTTTGTTACAAATTTTTTTGCACAAGTCATATATTCAGATGGTTCAAAAATGAGAAAGTATTAAAAGGCATAGAAAAAGTCTTTGGCCTCTCCTTTCCCCCATTTCCTCAATTCCCCCTACCACCTCTACCATAGTTTTTCTTTTCTTTTTTGTTGTGTTTTGTTTATTTTGAGACAGGGTCTCACTGTGTCGCCCAAGCCAGAATTCAGTGGTACAATCATGACTCACTGCAGGCTCAGCCTCCTGGGCTCAAGTGATCCTCCCATCTCAGCGTCCTGAGTAGCTGGAACTACAGGTGTATGCCATCACATCTAGCTAATTTTTAAATTTTTTTGTAGAGATAAGGTCTGTGTTGCATAGGCTGGCCTTAAACTCCTGGACTCAAGCGATCCTCCCACCTCAGTCTCCAAAAGTACTAGGATTACTGGCATGAGCCATCCCTCCTGGCTTACTTTAGTTTTTAAATGCATTCCTCCTGATTTTATGATACTTGCAAATATGAACACAGTCTTATTTTATCTAACTTTTTACATAAAAGGTAAAAATATTTACTTATTATTCTGCAGCTCCTTTTCTCACTTAATATATTTTAGAAATCTCTATTTTATCAGTGCTTAGTTACAAATAGCACATTTAAATTTGCATCTGCACAAAATAGGAGCTTATTTTCAAATGAGTTTATCCAACCAGGAAGGAGTGGAATCTGCAAACTTCTTTTCCATTGCACCTTTAAAGAAGGGAATGATAACAAATGTAGATTTATTGGAACTCAATGGAAGAAGAGAAAATGACATCCTTAATTGTTTTTGATCCAATGAGAAATAAAACACTTTTTGCCTAAAGCGATGTAGTATTCAACAATACCTGAAGTAGGGAATTAGAAGCAGCTGGTGATCAAAGGAAATGTTACATTAATTCAACAAATATTTATTGACCTTTTTCTTCATAATGTAATATTTAGCTATTTATTTTCTTTAAGTAAAGATGTTCAAGATATAGCATTAAGTTTTTTTTTTAAAAAAAGATACAAAATAGTTTTAATAGGATAACAATTCCCCCCCGCCCACCGCCCAACTTTTTTTTTTTTGAGATGGATTCTCACTCTGTCACCCAGGCTGGAGTGCAATGGAACAATCTCAGCTCACTGCAACCTCTGCCTCCCAGGTTCAAGCAATTCTCCTGCCTCAACCTCCCAAGTAGCTGAGATTACAGGCGGCGCCACCAAGTCCTGATAAATTTTGTTTTTAAATTTTTGTATTTTTAGTAGAGATGGGGTTTTGCCATGTTGGCCAGGTTGCTCTAGAACTCCTGAGTTCAAGGAATCCTCCTACCTCAGCCTCCTAGAGTGCTGGGATTATAGGCATGAGCCACTGTGCCCAGCCAAAGACAATCCCTCTTTAAAAACATACACAACACATACACACAACACATGTATATAAATGTCTAGAAGTGAATGTGTATACATGTATGTATACACACACACATATGCCACCCATATATATATATACAGTAAAATGTGCTTAACATGCTTAACAGTGTTTATCTTTGGAATGTGGGGGGGAATATATATATATACTCAGTCATATTTTTAATATTATTAAGCAAAAATCCTATATAATGCTTGTAAAACAAAAAGTAAATTCATAACTAGTGAAAAGAAAAACAATCCTTCAGATATTTATGCCAAAGATATATTTGGCACAATTGGTAGAAAAATGAATAAATTATGAAATAGTTAACATACTTAAAGTAAAACTTTAGAACAAATTTCTTGCCTTGGTAGCTCAAGGCTGCTGCTCAGAGTTCTTTACCCAGAACAGCAGTTATCCAACGTACAGTCCATATTCAGTATTAATGATGAAGGTAAAAACAGATGAAAATCAGAACAGTTAACATTCCAGTTGATTTACCAGGATTCTATTAATTTGGTTATGTAGACAGGAGAATTCTTCTGAAGGTGGCTACTCCCTGGTAAAAAGATGAACTTGCTCTTAGAAGGCATGGGGTAAAGAATTTAGGACAAAGACTCTGGAGATAGACTGTTAGTTTGGGCCTATCCAAATGGGTCTACTCCTTACCTAAGACCTTCAAAAGGGAAAAGTGCATGGACCTTGGAGCCCAACAGTCTTGTCTTCCAATTCTGGTTTTGCCACTTCCTCTCTCTAAGCTACAACATCTTCATTGTACTAACCCTCACCCTATAAAAGAATTGTGAGGAAAGACATACATACACACACGCATGTGCGCGCGCGCACACACACACACACACACTGTATGTCACATAGTGCCTGATAAATAGTAAGTGCTTAATAAATATTAGTTCCTTTACCCCTAAAGAGAAAACCATCCTCATCCTTTATAAGCTGCCTTCCATGAAAATGTTCCTGCTTTATTTCCATAGCCTTTAAAATATTCTAGACACTTATTTCTTTCTCTCTCGCTCTCTTTTTTTTTTTTTTTTTTGAGACAGAGTCTTGCTCTGTCACCCAGGCTCACCTGTAGTGGCATGATCTTGGCTCACTGCAACCTCCACCTCCCAGGTTCAACAGGTTCAAGTGACTCTCATGCCTCAACCTCCCAATGGGTGTGGGCCACCAAACCTGGCTAATTTTTGTATTTTTAGTAGAGACAGGGTTTCGCCATGTTGTCCAGCTGGTCTCCAACTCCTAACCTCAAGTGATCTGCCCAGCGATGTCTCCTTAAGTGCTGGGATTACAGGCATGAGCCATAGCACCTAACCCTAGACATTCATTTCTTTTTTGTTTGTTTTTTATTGTTCGTTTGTTTTTTGAGATGGATATCACTCTGTTGCCCTGGCTGGAGTGCAGAGTGGCATGATCTCGGCTCACTGCAATCTCTACCTCCCAGGTTCAAGCTATTCTCCTGCCTCAGCCTCCTGAGTAGCTGGGACTACAGGTGCATGCCACCATGCCTGGCTAATTTTTTTGTATTTTTAGTAGAGATGAAATTTCACCATGTTGCCCAGGATAACCTTGAACTCCTAACCTCAGGTGATCCGCCCACCTTTGCCTCCCAAAGTGCTGGGATTACAGGCATAAGCCACTGCACCCAGCCAGCATTCACTTCTCAAGTATCTAAGAAACCACATCATCTGATCAACACTTTAATCAATCAAACACCTGTTAGCTATTCTCAGTGGTACAGGCAATATTTCATTCTAGTCTTGAGCATAAAACTTCCAGACAAGCTGTTTAAATTTGGTCTCTAGGATTCCCATGCTGTACTTTTCCACAGCAATGGTGTCCATATGTAGTAGAACCAAATGATTATTGCCCTTCTGCTAACATCAGATGACCAGATACCACAGTAAGGAAGACCTCTTCACCAAAGAGAGATTCTGCGCCCACCACCACCACTTGCTGCAGTAACACTGGGGAAAAAAACTACCAATCACAACATTTCTGGAGGGAAAAGGATTTTTATCAAAACCTAAACTTTACAGACAGAGGAGGAGTTCTGTTATAGACAATAAAATATCCCTGCCAAATAGGAAGTGCAGTAAGGGTAGATTTATGGAGATGATAGAAAATAGGCACCTGCATAATCTAGGAGCCAAAGCATAAGATTGCCTATCTGCTTCTCTCTCAACACACACTATCCCACCCCTCTTCACTTTTCTCTGCCATAAAACACATTTATGGTCCTGGCTCTAGAAAAATGAGCAGGACCAGGGGAAGAAGTCAATTCTTTCCATAATCAATGACACTAATCTTGGAGTAAGTGTGAGTGGCTGAGGCATCCCCAGTTATGGGTGGAGAGTCCTCTTCAGTGAGTTCACTCGTCTGCTTGAATCAATTTTGTCTTTTCTGAGGAAATAGTATCCATGTGGCTTGGTTGAGATGTTAAAACTCTGAGAGCTCCACAGCACCAGGAATTGCAAAGGCAGAGGGCTCCTAGAAAACAGTAATTATATTGATGATTCATGATGGCAATCGCTAATTTTCAAATAGCTTAAGAGTTCAGGCACTAAAGTGTGAGTTACTCATGTAAATTCTTATCACCACTCTAAAGATGTTGTCCAAACTGGCTTCATGGGCATGTTAACTTCTACAGTTGCAAATGGCCCTGCACCCAGAAGAGCCCCACACTTGGTTCAATGCTCTGCTATCACTATCTGGAGATTGTTAATAATTTTTGAACAAGAGACTCCGTATTTTCATTTTGCACTGGCCTCACGCATCATGCAGTTGGTCTGATAGAATGTCTTCAGACTTTTTCTGTAGTCAAGAAAAGGAAACAATTCTTTCCCATACTCTGGAGTCTATCCCTTGTTCAAGGTATGTTTGGTGCACAGGGATTGCTTCCCAATCCCTCTTCTGGTGTTTAGGTGGTAAAAGTGAAGTGCAGGGAAAAAAATCAAGAAAGGATTTTTTTTTTTTTTTGCCTTTTTTTTTTAGAGAGGATATATTTTTAAAAATAGATCACTGAACAATAAGAAGTCATGTATGGCTGGACATGGTGGCTCACCCCTGTAATCCCAACACTCTGAGAGGCCAAGGTGGGCAGATCACCTGAGGTCAGGAGTTCAAGACCAGCCTGACCAATATGCTGAAACCTCGTCTCTACTAAAAATACAAAAAAAATTAGCCAGGCTTGTTGGCGCTGCCTGTAATTCTAGCTACTCAGGAGGCTGAGGCAGGAGAATCACTTGAACCCAGGAGGCAAAGTTTGCAGTGAGCTGAGACAGTTGCCAAGCTCCCAGCTTGGGCAACAGAGTAACACCCTGTCTCAAAACAAAACAAAACAAAACAAAACAACACAAACAAAGAAGTCATGAATGAGCATTCATGATCAGAAATCAAAGACAAAAAGGGGTAGGTTGCATGACTGGGTGTTGCTATAGTTTCCACATATTTGAGAACTTTACAGAAAAAGAAAAAAAAAACAGAGAAAGTAGCTTTATCCACTTCCTGGGAGGTTAACTCTCCCTCTTCGGCCTCACAGAATCCAATGATCACTCACCAGATAGCAGAAATAGAGCATAGCTGAATGAATTTATGAAGTAAGGAAACTTAGAAGTGACTTTTGTTGGGTCAGGTCCCCAACTTACTTCCAAAATTTGTACATAGTGCATAAGTAAGGAGAAGAACACAAAAGTACCTGTCAACCCAAAAAAAGGAGGGAGAGATCAATCTGCTAATTAGCTTATCAATACTTAAAAGATTTAACTGTAGTATTATGATCAGAGAACCAAATTATTTCATCACCTCCCCTCATTCTTCTTCTCCCTCCTTTCAGACCATTTTTTCTCCTAGCTTTTCCTTTTCCCTTGTACCCTCCTGAAAAATTTTTAAGAGGCTAATTAAGCCTCTTCCACCCTCACCCCAAGGCTAAGACATTCGGAATTATTCCTGCCTCTGTTTACCTGTGACAATGCAGATGGATGCACAGAAAATATACCGTTTCTGGGTCTCAGGGAATAACTGAGGGAAGGTCAGCAACAAAAATTTCAAGCAGAATGAGAGGAGAAGGGCACTAATCATAGAAATTCCACCCACTATGAAGTTGGCTAAAGACAGAGAGAGAGGGGTGTAAGTTCTTTTCAGGGCTATCTCTGGTTTTCGGAGTTCCCCAGTTCTAAAGGTCACATAGTGAAGTTTGGTGGATGTCAGCAGGAAGAAGTAGTTGTGAGGGAAATGAGGGGAAGGAGTAACGAGGCTAAGGTTAGTAATGACATTTAGCCCTCCCTTTTTTAATCCAGGACTTACTTGACTTGTGTTTGGGCATCCAACACATCATCTTACCACTGCAGTCCATGAAAAGTGCACTGACAAGAACATTGGGATCTCTAGGCAGTTCTATTTCTATCCAGGAAGAGATGAAGGAAGACCACCAAAGCAGAGTGGCAGCCAGGAAATTACAGATAAGGATCATGGCACTGTTCAGTTTCTTCATCCTACACCACTCATGAAGAAGCATCGCCTAAGAAGAAAGTTGGGGAAAAGGGAGGAGTTTCTTTAAATTCTCCACATTTACTTCTCACCCTTCAAAAACAATTCCTAATGATCCCTCATTTCTAAAACTCTCTTAAGTCTTCCATTCAAGCCCCAATATCCTCTCTACAGTTTAACTCCTTACTCATTTAACAAATACTTACTGCATGCCCATAATGTGTCACGCCTTAAGTTCTGTTATATTGTCTTTTAACTGACCCTAGTAATTATCCCCACAATTCTAGACTCCAGATTAACAGCACCTCCCCCAAATAAGTTTATCAGGCCCTTCCCCAGCTTAAAACTCCCCTAACTCCTTTTGATTACCTCTAAATATAATCCTTGGGGTAATATCCAAGCCCTTCCTTATTCTAGCCTCAGTCTATCTTTCCAATTTTATTTGTCTACTTCCTTCCTCTAATTCAACCTCTTTGCCAAAAAAGGTCATCACATTGCTTCCCAAATCCTATATAGGCAAGATTTTCTGGAATGGGCTCCATTTTAAACCTTCTATTCCACTGCCCACTAAGTACCATCCAAATATCCTTCATTCATACAGTAAATGAACATGTTTTGAGCACCTACTATGTGTCCACAGTGCTTACATTGTTCTAAGTACCTGAGGCTGGTTTGCAAAAGAAATACGGTTACCATTTAGACACATCCCCAGAGTGGCACAAACCTTTGCCAGAGCACATGTCCATCTACTAGCTCCTTCCTCTTCAGTCTCTCCAATGGCCAGTATAAATCTACCCTTCAAGGCCCAAGCTTGGACTAGAAGCTTACTCAACCACAGTGTCCAAACAGTTCACTTTGTGTGAACACATATGACTGTGATTGACTGCTCAATTTCACAGTCAATCATGTATCACTTCATATATTTATCTTTTCCTCTGTGAATGTTTTGACTTCCTAACTAAATCAGAGACAGTCCCCATTCTCGTAGTACTTGCATTCTTATGGATGTAGACAGTAAACAGACAAATAGAGAACAATGGAACAGGATGGAGGTGGGACCAGAAAGTAGCCATAGTGTTAACTATTTAATATAAGATGGTCAGGAATGATCTTATAATGCCACATTTGAGCAGAGACCTAAGAAAGTAGGAGACTGAACTGAGCAGATATCTGGGAAAACCTCATCCAAAGACCTAGAGGCAGAAGCAAGCAGGAAGGCCTGCATTACAGCTGGAGTGGACTGAAGGAGGGTGCTAGAGTAAAGAAGCTGGCAGGAACCAGATTGTGTAGGACCCTGTAAGCAGCGCTAAGGAATATTTTATTTACTTATTTATTTATTTTATTTATCTATTTAATTTTTTTTTTTTTAGACGGAGTCTCGCGGTGTTGCCCAGGCTGGAGTGCAGTGGCGTGATCTGGGCTCACTGCAAGCTCCACCTCCCGGGTTCACGCCATTCTCCTGCCTCAGCCTCCTGAGTAGCTGGGACAACAAGCACCTGCCACCATGCCTGGCTAATTTTTTTTGTATTTTTAGTAAAGACAGGGTTTCACCGTGTTAGCCAGGATGGTCTCGATCTCCTGACCTTGTGATCTGCCTGCCTTGGCCTCCCAAAGTGCTGGCATTACAGGCGTAAGCCACCACACCCCGCCTGCGCTAAGGAATATTTTATTTTGAAAAGACTTTGGAGGGTTTGAGCAGAGGAATGACATTATCTAATTTACATTTTTATGGACTCAGTTGCCATGTTAGGATTGGACTACGAACCTAGGATTAATTTAAGCA
This sequence comes from Mandrillus leucophaeus, assembly GCF_000951045.1. Lineage (NCBI taxonomy): Eukaryota > Metazoa > Chordata > Mammalia > Primates > Cercopithecidae > Mandrillus > Mandrillus leucophaeus. The sequence goes on along the minus strand of NW_012104165.1, from coordinate 793,925 downwards.
GGAAACTCAGTAAAATTTTACCATAATGCTGTAATATGAGACAATGGTGGTTTGGAACATGCCTTTTTTTTTTTTTTCCCCCTTGAGACAGAGTCTGGCTCTGTTGCCCAGGCTGGAGTACAGTGGTGTGATCTTGGCTCACTGCAACCTCTGCCTCGCGGGTTCGAGCAATTCTCCTGCCTCAGACTCCCAAGTAACTGGGATCACAGGAATGTGCCACTATGCCCAGCTAATTTTTATACTTAGTAGAGACGGGGTTTCACCCTGTTAGCCCAAGTGATTCTCCTGCCTCACCCTCCTACAGTGCTGGGATTACAGGTGTGAGCCACCACGCCTGGCCTGGAATATGTTCTTAACAGTGAAAGGCAAGAGGAGTCTCACCCTGTGGGTTTACTTTGCAGGGAGAGCTATTGGACTTAATGATGGATTAGACATGGGATATGAGAGACAAGAGTCAAGAATGGCCTCAAGGATTTTGGATCCAAATCTGTAAAGACTGAGTTGCTGTTTACTAATATGGGTAAGACCATAAGAGAGGCAAATAGAATGTACAAGAAGGGAGTTAGAGAAGTTTGATTTTACACATGTTACATCTGACATGCTGATCAGATATCTAAAGATGTTAGTAACTATACAAAATAGCATGGTCATCAGGGAAGAGGTCCAGGCTACGAGTAAAAGGAGTAAAAATTTGGGAAATATCCATAATACATGAGAATTAAAACCATAAGAGTGAATGGGATCACCCAGGGCATAAGTGTAAACCAAGGAGAGAAGTGATTCTAGGACTTAACTCTAAGGCTTTCCATTATTTAGAGGTCCAGAGATGAAAAGTACCCAGCAAAGAGGACTAGGAAGGATTAGCCAGTGAAGCAGGAAGAGCTCAAATGAGAGTGGTGTACCTTGGTTTCTCTGATTTTCTTGAAGATACAAGAAAAGAATTTTTTTTTTTTAAAGAGAGTGGTATAGCAGAAGCCAAGAGAAGAAAATATTTGAAGGAGAAAATGTCTAACTGTGTCAAAGGTTATCAATCGGGCAGGTTAAGATAAGACATGACCAGGTGTTGTGGCTCACACCTGTGATCCCAGCACTTTGAGAGGCCAAGGTGAGAGGATGGCTTGAGGTTAGGAGTTCGAAACCTGAGCAATATAAGACTCCATCTCTACATAATAAAAATAATAATAAAAAAAGGTGAGACGTGAAAATCTATCACTGGTTCAGCAAAGCGAAGGTCACTATGACCTTGATAAAATCTTTTTTAGAGGAGTGCTAGGGACAAAAAGCCTGACTGGAGAGGAAGGTTCAAGAAAGAATGGATGGAAGCCCAGGCGCAGTGGCTCATGCCTGTAATCCCCGCACTTTGGGAGTTTGAGGCAGGCAGATCACCTGAGGTCAAAAGTTCAAGACCAGCCTGGTCAACATGATGAAACCCTGTCTCCACTAATAATACAAAAAAAATTAGCTGGGCATGGTAGTGCATCCCTGTAATCCCAGCTACTCAGGAGGCTGAGGCAGGAGAATCTGGGAGGCGAAGGTTGCAGTGAGCGGAGATCATGCCATTGCACTCCAGCCTGGGCAACAGGAGCAAAATTCCATCTCAAAAAAGAAAAGAAAAG
>NW_012104165.1:790110-791682 GCF_000951045.1 Mandrillus leucophaeus | reverse complement strand
AAAAAAAAAAAAAAAAAGGAAGAAAGAAAGCAAGGTCATAGCTGAGGTGAGCATAGGAGAGGAGGTATTGGAAGTTTGTGAAAAGATAAGTGAGAAAATGTTATCTACCAGAGTGGAGAAGTGAAGGGGCTAGGTCACTGTATGGGATTACAGTGAACACTAAGGACTCACTCAAGGTTAGTGGTCATGAAATTACAGTTGCATCAGTGTGGTGTTTTTCTCCAATTATGTTCACCTAGATAGGTATGACCAATGAATAAATAGACATGTGGATTTATTTATTTATTTTTTTGAGACGGAGTCTCACTTTGTCACCAGGCTGGAGGACACTGGCACAATCTCAGCTCACTGCAACCTCGACTCCCTGGTTCAAGTGATTCTCCTGCCTCAGCCTCCCTAGTAGCTGGGATTACAGGCACATGCCAACATGCCCAGTTAATTTTTGTTGTATTTTTAGTAGAGACAAGGTTTCACCATGTTGGCCAAGATGGTCTCAATCTCCTGATCTTGTGATCCACCTGCCTCAGCCTCCCAAAGTGCTGGGATTACAGGCGTGACCACTGTGCCAGGCCTGAAATGTGGATTTTTACAAGGATTAGAATTTCTTTTTCTTTTTCTTTTTTTTTTTGAGATGGAGTCTCGCTCTTTTGCTTAGGCTGGAGTGGTGCAATCTTGGCTCACTGCAACCTCTGCCTCCCAGGTTCAAGCCATTCTCCTGCCTCAGCCTCCCAAGTAGCTGGAATTACAGGTGTGCGCCACCATGCCTAGCTATTTTTTTTGTATTTTTAGTAGAGATGGGGTTTCACCATGTTGGCCAGGCTGGTCTCAAACTCCTGACCTCAGGTGATCTGCCTGCCTCAGCCTCCCAAAGTGTTAGGATTACAGGTGTGAGCCACTGTGCCCAGTCAGGATTAGAATTTCATAAGACAAGTATGATGAAGCAAGTGGGATGACAATGTAAGCAAGAATGACTGTAGTCACAGACCATGGAATCTAGTTTGGGAAAGGAGGAAAGTGAAGACATGAGAAGGGTGGTGGACAAGACACAGGTGTAATAGACTGTAAGCACGGTGGGGTCAAAGTGTTGGAGCTGAGGCCCTACAGGGAGTAAGCTGAGGGACAGGAGGTAAGAGGCAGAGCAAGATGCTTAAGGTTGAATTGCGGAGTGGGTCTGATAAAGTCTAAGGCAGTTTTTAAACCTGCAATTCTCAGAGCAGAAAAACATTAGTGGATTGAGAAATCAGCTTTGGAGATAAGAACCAATTTATTTTTGTTGTTTTTCTATTCTTTTAGGTGCTTTTGTTTTTGTTTTGAGACGGAGTCTCATTTTGTTGCACAGGCTGGAGTACTATGGCGCAATCTCTGCTCACTGCAACCTCTGCCTCCTGGGTTGAAGTGATTCTCCTGCCTCAGGCTCCCGAAGAGCTGGGATTACAAATGCCTGATACCAGGCCCGGCTAATTTTTTGTATTTTTAGTAGAGACGGGTTTTCACCATGTGGGCCAGGCTAGTCTTGAACTCTTGACCTTGTGATTCGCTCATCTCAGCCTCCCAAAGTGCTGGGATTACAGG
>NW_012104165.1:778512-788140 GCF_000951045.1 Mandrillus leucophaeus | reverse complement strand
TAGGCGGATCACTTGATGTTAGGAGTTCGAGACCAGCCTGGCCAACATGGTGAAACCAAAAATATAAAAATTAACTGAGCATGGTGGTACATGCCTGTAATCCCAGCTACTTGTGTGGCTGAGGCAGGACAATCACTTGAATCCAGGAGGCAGAGGTTGCAGTGAGCTGAGATCGTGCCACTGCACTCTAGCCTGGGCGACAGAGCAAGATTCCATCTCAAAAAAATAAATAAATAAAAATAAAATAAATAAATAATGAAAAAGTTTATAAAGTAAAAGTTATAGTAAGCTAAAGTTAATTTACTATTGAAGAAAAACATTTTTTACAAATTTACTGTAGCCTAAGTATAGTGTTTATAAAGTCTACAGTAGTGTACAGTATTGTCCTAGGCTTTCACATTCATTCACCACTCACTGACTCACCCAGAGCAACTTCCAGTCCTGCAAGCTCCATTCATGGTAAGTGTCCTATACAAGTGTACTTTTTTGTTTGTTTGTTTGTTTGTTTGGAGATGGAGTCTCGCTCTATTGCCCAGGCTGGAGTGCAGTGGCATGATCTTGGCTCACTGCAACCTCCACCTCCCAGGTTCAAGTGATTCTCCTGCCTCAATCGCCCAAGTATCTGGGATTACAGGCACCCACCACCACAATGGCTAATTTTTTTGTATTTTAGTAGAGACGGAGTTTCACCATGTTGGCCAGGCTGGTTTCAAACTCCTGACCTCAAGTAATCCACCTGCCTTGGCCTCAAAGTGTTAGTATTACAGGTGTGAGCCACTGCACCCGGCCAGGTGTACCATTTTAAAAAATCTTTTATATCGTATTTTTACTGTGCCTTTTCTATGTTTAGATATGTTTAGGTACACAAATACTTATCACTGTGTTACAATTGCCTATAGCACTCAGCACAGTAACAGGCTGCACAGGTTTATAGCCTAGGAGCAATATGCTATAGCAAACAGCCTAGGTGTGTAGTAGGCTGTACCATCTAGGTTTGTATAAGTGCACTCTGTGAGTCTGCACAAGGATGAAATCACCTAACAACACATTCCTCAGAATGTATCCCTGTCATTAAACAATGCATGACTATTTAAATATGATTAAATGCATATTTAATACTAACTTTATACTTGTACTTATAAGTAGCAAGGGAAAGGAGTGGATTATGAAACCTTCAGTTATAAATTCATATACAGTCAGGAGTCAAGATGTAAACTGTATTTATTACTGTGAGCTGAAGAAAAAGAAGTTGGAAAACATGGCTCTAAATGTTGGTCACATGAAGGGGTTGCAAAGAAAGCGTGGAAAAGAAGATCACCAGATGAGAGAAGACTAGAGAATCTTATGATAGATTATTATGTGATTTTTGGCACGCAATATGGAAGCTAGAAAAATTAGAACTGCATTTCTATTTCAAAATTCCTTTCATCCCTATCTACTTGTGTGAACACAATTTCTCATATCCATAAGAATGACAAACAGACATAGAGCTGATTTTGACCTCTGGTCTCATTCTAGCAGTGAGGAATATTCTGCCATGGAAACATGACTTAGAAAATATTAGTCCCAACGTGCCCAGTGGCTCACGCCTGTAATGCGAACACTTTGGGAGGCCGAGGCAGGCAGAACGCTTGAGCCCAGGAGTTTACGACCAGTTTGGGCAACATAGTGAGATCCCCTGTCTACAAAAAATTAAAAAAAAAAACTTTAGCTGGGTGTGGTGGCATCTGCCTGTGGTCCCAGCTACTTGGGAGGCTGAGGCAGGAGAATTGCTTGAACCTGGGAGGCAGAGGTTGTAGTGAGCTAAGATTGTGCCACTGCATTCCATCCTGGGCAACAGAGTGAGATGGTCTCAAAAAAGAAGGAAAAAAGAAAAAGAGAGAGAGAAAGAGAAAGAGACGAAGGAAGGAAAGCAGGGAGGGAAGGAAGGAGGGAGATATTTGGGGAGGGCAGATGGAAAAGAATAGAAAAGAAAGAGGCTAGGAGCGGTGGTTCATGCCTGTAATCCCAGCACTTTGGGAGGCAAAGGTGGGCGGATCACGAGGTCAGGAGATCGAGACCATCCTGGCCAACATGGTGAAACCCCATCTCTACTAAAAATACAAAAAAATTAGCAGGGAATGGTGGCACGCGCCTGTAGTCCCAGCTGCTCAGGAGGCTGAGGCAGGAGAATCGCTGGAATCTGGGAGGTGGAGGCTGCAGTGAGCCAAGATCGCGCCACTGCACTCCAGCCTGGGTGACAGAGTGAGACTGTCTCAAAAAAAGAAAAAAAAAGAAAGAGAGAGAGAGGAACGGAGGAATAAAAATCTGAGTTCAAGTAAAAAAGAGAAAGATGGCCGGGCTCAGTGTCTCATGCCTGTAATCCTTGTACTTTGGAAGGCCAAGGTGGGCAGATCACTTGAGGTCAGGAGTTCAAGACCAGCCTAGCCAACATGATGAAACCCTGTCTCTACTAAAAATACAAAAATTAACTGGGCATGGTGGTGTATGCCTGTAATCCCAGCTACTCAGGAAGCTGAAGCAGGAGAATCGCTTGAACCTGGGACGTGGAAGTTGCAATGAGCCAAGATCGTGCCACTGTGCTCCAGCCTGGGCGACACAGCGAGACTCCATCTCAAAAAAAAAAAAAAAAAGAAAAAGATGTAAAATATCTAATGTTAAAAAAAATTTTTTTTAAAAAGCTTTTTTTTAATTTTTTTTTTTTTTTTTTTTGATGATAAGTTTAAATCACTATCATCATATCAAATTCAGGACACACAAGTTGCTGTGTCCTGAATTTCAGCCTAGCAATAATACTTGGAGATTTGTGTTCTGTGACCGAAGAAACCAGAAGGGTTTTTAAAGATGAGAGGCAGTAACTGGATTTATTTCTGGGGTGTCTGAAAGACTGCCTAGTTCAGGAGTAAAACCTAAACACTTTAGAAACCACTGGATATATCTAGAGGAGTAATGGAACACATTTTAAAATGTCATAATTCACAATATACTGGAAATCACATTCTTTACAACTGTTTAAACTTATGATGTGAAATTTTTAGATGTCAACTTAAAAATGTAGAAGTGGATACAAAATTTTTCAACAGGATATGCTTTCAAAGTTTGAAGACCACTGCTCTAAAGTAGTTCTTACATGTGATGGGCTTCAAGGAGTCAGTCTTGCTAGTTGTGTGACACTGGCAAGTGACATAAATTCAGCTGTCTCCTTATCTGTAAAATGGGGATAGTAACAATACCCTATCTCAGTAGCTGTCCAACTTTAGTATTCATCAAAATAGCATGGAGGGCTTTTTAAACAGACTGCTAAGTCCTCACCCCTAGAGTTTCTGATTCAGTATGTCTAGGGCCGGGCCCTAAAATTTATATTTCTAACAAGTTTCCAGGTGATGCTCATGCTGCTGGTCCAGGGACCACACTCTGAGAACCTATGGCCTATCTCATAAGGTCATTGAGAAAATTTAAAACATTAGTAGATAAAATGCTTAAACTGTACTGGGACATAGCAGGTGCTAATATTTATTAGCCAATATCATCAATTAGGACTGGATTCACTGTAACAGAAAATTCTACTCCAGTGGATTAAACAGGAAAGAGTACTATCTCATTTAATAAGAGGTCCCAAGGTAAATCATCCAGTGGTGGCACTACTGTCAAGAACGTCCCCAGTTCCTTCTGTCTTCTTGCTCAGTTGCCTTTGTTCCATGGCTTTTATCATCACAAATGTATGATAGCTGCTGTTCCTCCAGGAATTCTGTCTGCATTCCTGAGAGGCAGAAAGAAGGGCAAAAATGCACAGGGCAAAGAATTGATGGAGTGTTCCAGCCAAGCTGCTCCCTTTTAAAAAATGTTTCCCGAAGCCCCCACAGTGACACTGACTTGAATCACAATGATCAGATCCAGGTCACATGCTACCCCAACTACAAAGAAATCAGAGAAAGAAAGAATTTTTAGTTCTCCAGCCACTGTGGTGGAGGAAATCAAAGGAGAATGCAGTTTGAGACAGACAATATATTTCACTTGCCTAAAGGGTACCCATGAACACCAAGAAACTCATGCAGAATATCAAGTGTATGTATATTTTTCTGAAGAGTCAGTCCACAGCTTTCATGAGATTCTTAGAGTCCAAAAACAAGGGCTTTCAAGCCCTAGTTTCTTGACTTGAAGGCCTAAGTATTTTCATAAAAAGGATGTCCATTCCTCTTCATCCCCTCTGTCTGCCATCACGTTAAATCATAAAACCTGAGGGCATGTAACTCTCTTAATTGCTGTATCCTTTCCTTTTTTCTAAAAAAAGGTTCTGAAATCGTTGTAAATGCTGCTTATACTATTACATATTTGTCTATAATTTGTCCTTAAGTATATTCTTTGGTGTGTGTATGTTCTTAATGTGATTTCCCAAATAGATAATATACTTTTTTTTTTTTTTTGTGAGACAGACTCTTGCTCTGTCAACCCAGGCTGGAATGCAGTTGCACCATAATGGATCGCTGCAGCCTCAAACTCCTAGGCTCGAGCCAATCTCCCACCTCAGTAACCTGAGTAGCTGGGACGACAGGCATGTGCCACTATGCATAGCTAAGTTCAATTTTTTTGTAGAGATGAGGTTTCACTATGTTGACCAGGCTGGTCCTGAACTCCTGGGCTCAAGCGATCCTCCCACCTTGGACTTCCAAAGCATGTCCTTGTATATTTTCTTCCTTTGTTGTTTGCATAAAGTTGGGAAGCAAGGAGCATTAACATCCGAAATAAGTTACTGTGTCCTGAATTTCAGCCTGGTAATAATACTTGGAGATTTGTGTTGTCTGACTGAAGAAACCAGAAGGGCTTTTAAAGATGAGAGGCAGTAACCGGATTTATTTCTGGGGTGTCTGAAAGACTGCCTAATTCAGGAGTAAAACCTAAACACTGAAGGATTTGCATTCTTCAACATATGACTTTCACATAATGGGAAGACTTATCAACAAAAATCTTTACTGGGATCATCTGGAATCTCACCCTGAAAACACTGAGATCAAAAGTACTAATTGTGAAGTATCAGCTGAACAGTGTATAAAACAGGTTGGAAATAAGTTCTAAAATTATTAACATGGTAGAATTGAGAAAGTTTAAATATATTTGAGAATAGCACATAGGTTTATATCCTGGGTAAAATGCATTTAGAAAGTTAACATTTGCTACTCCTGACAGTAATGGGTCTGAGTTTGGTAGAAAGAGCCTTCCCATTTACAAACCAGCCAAGAGAATGTTCCACTGTGCAGAGAAGAAGCGATTTACAAGAAATGGGGAATACTTTTTAAAAGAACAAGCTAGGCTGGGCGCAGTGGTTTAAGCCTGTAATCCCAGCACTTTGGGAGGCTGAGGCGGGAGGATCGCTTGAGCCCAGGAGTTCAAGACCAGCCTGGGCAACATGGTTAAAACTCCATCTCTACTAAAAATACAAAAAAAAGGAAAAAAAAAAAAAGGAGCAGGGTGTGGTAGTGCACATCTGTAATCCCAGCTCCTTGGGAGGCTGAGGTACAAGAATCACTTGAACCCAGGAAGTAGAGGTTGCAGTAAGCCAAGACCGTGCCACTGCACTCCAGCCTGTGGGACAGACCGAGACACTGTCTCAAAGAAACAACAACAAAAAAATAAAATAACAAGCTAAAAACCTTATGAAAGTCAGTATTTCAATAAAATTAATTTTTGTTTTGTCCCAACAATGTTATATTTAACGTAATTTTGTACCACTTTTCACAGTGAATCATTTTTATTTTTTTTGATATCTAACTCAAGCCCCAATTTTTTTTGCAGTTCAGATAACCTGACTTTCAATCAGTAGATGTATTAGCTCCCTTTTGTTGGCCTTAACTTATTTATGGGTTAAGAAAATTTGGAAAAGGTAAATGGTCATTTCCAAGTTAGGCTCTCTGATGAGAAGAATTCCTGAAATTTGAAAATACACTGATCCAGTTCAGAGTCTCAGCTTTTGGTATCTCTGCTCTTTAAACATCAAAAAAGAGAAGAGTGACAAATTGATTTTGGGCGGCCATAAAACCATGTTAAATGTTAATATGAATGGTTTCCTTAAATATGGAGTTCCCTGGTGTCAAATGGGATGTTAGAAACTGGTTAGAAATTAGTCATATTTGCAAGCTCCCTTATTAGCAGATATCATGGGTTGAACTGTGTTCCACCAAAATTCATATGTTGCAGTCCTAAAACTTGGCACCTCAGAATGTGACCCTTATTTGGAGACAGTGCCTTTAGAGAGTTACTGCTAGGCCAACTGAAAGTAGGTCATTAGGATGTGATCGAACCCATCCTAATATGGCCAGTGTCCTTTTAAAAAGGGAAAATTTGGATACAGACATACACAGAGAGAAGACAATGTGAAGGGACATAGGAAAGAATGGCTATCTACAAGCCAAGGAGAGAGGCTGGAACAGATCTTTCCCTCATTGCCTTCAGAAGGAATCAACTCTATTGAAACCTTGATTTTGGATTTCTAGCCTCCAGAACTGTGAGACAAATTTTTGTTGTTTAAGTCACTTGGTTATGATATTTTGTTATGGCAGCATTAACAAACTAGTACAGCAGGGATTCTCTGATGTCGTACAAGTTTTCTTTCACTCCTCCCATTCAAACACCGCTCTCTTCTTTCCCCATGGAAGGACACTGATGTACAGGAAAGGCTGAGCTTTAGCTGAAAAATTTCCCACTCTTAATGCTTATAAACTCTTTCCTAAATATGTGGCATCTTTGATGTCAGAATCTCCCAAGTTTTAGCTTAACATAGAATGTGAGCCAAAGTGTTGCATGCAACTTTCATTCTGTCATTGCTTAAAAGGAAGCTGCCGGGTCACAATATTTTCTTTCCCCTTCCTGCAGGCTGTGATTCTCTTTCACCCATGTGAACAAGGCAATCCCCAGGAGGTCCAAAAGCAGCAAGAAGAACACAGACCCCTGGAGAACTTTGTGAAGAAAGGCTTCTAGAAGTCTCTGGTTTGCCCTTCAACAGCACATTTATATGACATAGAAAATTTTTTATCTTGCTTAAATCGTTGTTACTTGGTCTTTATGGTACTAATCAAATAAACATCCTAACTGAAAGAAAACAGAATAGAATTAAGGACTGATAACTAAAGAGGGACCAAAGTTTACACACACCTACCTAGATTATTCCGAGAGTCTCTTGACTGATTTTACTGTTTTTGGTCTTGTCCCTGTTCAATGCATTCTCCACATTATAACTATAATCTAAGACATAATCTGGTTATGCTACCTGCTTGTTAAGAAATCACTGCCTAGAGTTGATTTGTATTGTCTTATACAGTAGCCACTAAAATGCAATAAAAATTCAGTAGTACTAGCTACATTTCAAGTGTTTTTGTTGTTGTTTTTTGTTTGCTTGCTTGTTTTTTGTTTTTTGTTTTTTTTTTTTTTTGAGGCAGGGTCTCTCTCTGTCACCCAGACTGGAGTGCAGTGGTGCAAATATAGCTCACTGATGCCTCGAAGGCTCAAGTGATCCTCCCACCTTAGCCTCCCAAGTAGCTGGGACTATAGGGGCATACCACCATGCCTGACAAGTTTTTGTATTTTTTGTGAAGACAGGGTTTCATCATTTTGCCCAAGCTGGTCTCAAACTCCTGAGCTCAAGGGATATGCCCACCTCAGCTTCCAAAAGTGCTGGAATTACAGGCATGAGCCACCGTGCCCAGCCTCAAGAGTTTAATAGTCACAGGTAGCTAGCGATTACTGTGTTGGACAACACAGATACAGGATAAAGTTCTATTGGTTGGACAGTATTGGGCTAGGAGATGCATGTCCAAGTCCCCCACATGTCCTGTAAAACTTTCCAGACTTACCTGCTGTCACCATACACTTAGTCAAGGCCACCATGCTATTTCTTAGCCTTGCACTTGTTCATAATGCTGCTGCCAAGGAATTCTCTCTCCTCCACCTTATCCACCTAGAAAACAATTTTTTTTAAGTATTACCTTATTTACACACACACCCAAAAAACCCCAGAAGCATTGAGTAGTTCAAGAATTAAATTTGAATACATCTTCCCTTTTATCTACTATCCCTACAAAGATTAGCAGATCCAGAGAAGGGTCTTCATTTTAAAAATAAAAGATTTATAACTTAACAAAAAAACATAATCCAATTAAAAACTAGACAAAAAACTTGAATAGGCATTTCTCCGAAGATATGCAAATGCAAAGAGATGCACAACATCACTAATCACTAGGGAAATGTAAATAAAAACCACAAAGAGATACCACTTCACACTCACTAGGCCACCTACCTTTAAAAAAAAAAAAAAACAAGCAGAAAATAATGAATGTTGGCAAGGATGAAGAGAAACTGGAATCCTTGCACACTGTTGGTGAGAATGTAAAATAATATAGCTGCTATGGAAAACAGTATGGCAATTCTTCAAAAAATGAAAAATAGAATTACCATATAACCCAGTAATTCCTTTTTTGGGTATACTCTAAAGAATTAAAGGCAGGATCTCAAAGAGATATTTATAAACCCCATGTCCGTAGCAGCATTATTCAAAATAGCCAGAAGGTGAAAGCAAACCAAGTGACTATTGACAGATGAATGGATAAACAAAATGTGGTATATACATATAGTGAAATATTGTTCAACTCTAAAAAGTAAGGGAACTGACATGCTACAACATGAATGAAACTTGACAGCATTATGCTAAGTGAAACAAGCCTGTCACAAAAAGACGAATACTGTATGATTCCGTTTATCTGAGGTACCTAGAGTAGTCAAATTCATAGAGACAAAAAGCAGAATGGTGATGTCCAGGGGCTGAAGGGAGAGGGGAATGGGGAGTTATTGCTTAATAGGTACAGTTTCCATTTTATAAGATGAAAAGAGTTTTGCAGATAGATGGTAGCGATGGTCGCACAACAATGTGAATGTACCTAATACCACTGAACTGAACACTTAAAAACAATTAAGATAGGGCCGGGTGCGGTGGCTCATGCCTGTAATCCCAGCACTTTGGGAGGCCGAGGTGGGTGGATCATGAGATCAGGAGATCGAGACCATCCTGGCTAACATGGTGAAACCCCGTCTCGACTAAAAATACAAAAAATTAGCCAGACGTGGTGGCGGGCGCCTGTAGTCCCAGTTACTCAGGAGGCTGAGGCAGAAGAATGGCGTGAACCCGGGAGGCAGAGCTTGTAGTGAGCTGAGGTGGTGCCACTGCACTCCAGCCTGGGCGACAGAGCAAGACTCCCTCTCAAAAAAGAAAAAAAGATAGGCTGGGCGCGGTGGCTCACACCTGTAATCCCAACACCCCAACACTTTGGGAGGCTGAGGGGGGCGGATCCCAAGGTCAAGAGATTGAGACCATCCTGGCCAACATGGTGAAACCCTGTCTCTACTAAAAATACAAAAAAAATTAGCTGGGCGTGCCTGTAATCCCAGCTACTCGGGAGGCCGAGGCAGGAGAATCGATTGAACCCAGGAGGCAGAGGTTGCAGTGAGCCTAGATTGTGCCACTGTACTCCAGCCTGGCAACACAGCAAGACTCCGTCTCAAAAACACAAACAAACAAACAAAAACCATTAAGATGCTAAATTTTATGTGTATTTTATTACAATTGTTTTAAAAATATCCATAT
>NW_012104165.1:772096-773147 GCF_000951045.1 Mandrillus leucophaeus | reverse complement strand
AAAAAAAAAAAAAAAAAAAGTGAAAAACAGGCTTTGATGTTATACAGACATGAATGCAAATCCTTGGTTCTGCCACTTACTAGTTGTGGGATACTGGATTTATTACCAGGTTAAACCCTCTGAGCCTCAGCTTTACTGTGGTAAAATGGATATAACAATATCCAATCTCTCTAACAGAGTTGTGAGGATTAAATAACAAAATCTGTAAACCATTTAATAGTACTGGGCATATAACTCCTCAATAAATGTTATTACAATCACTGTGACAGAACAAAGATCACTGGAGGGATATTTCCAAATCATTAGAGGTTTTAAGATCATCACAACTGTAATCCCAGCATATGGGAGGCTGAGGTGGGCGGATCACTTGAGGTCAGGAGTTCAAGATCAGCCTGGCCAACATGGTGAAACCTCGGTTCTACTAAGTAGCTGGGTGTGGAGGCACAAACCTGTAATCCCAACTACTTGGGAGGTCGAGGCAGGGAAATCTCTTGAACCGGGGAAGCAGAGGATGCAGTGAGCCGAGTTGGCACCACTGCACTCCAGCCTGAGTGACAGAGCTAGATACCATCTCAAAAAAAGAGCAGCACGGAACTTTGTAACATTAACTCCTGACAGAAAAGACACTAGACATTGGAATTCTATGAGCCCCCAGCAGTGTCAGAAAATCCTTTTATATGGATTTTGTTTTTTGTTGAAGAAAAAACTTCTTAAACAGAGAAATAGTGCTGGATTTCTTTCTTTTTTATGTATTTATGTATGTATGTATGTATTTATTTATTTATTTATTTTGAGATGGAGTCTGCTCTGTCGCCCAGGCTGGATTGCAGTGGCGCCATCTCGGCTCACTGCAAGCTCCGCCTCCCGGGTTCACGCCATTCTCCTGCCTCAGCCTCCCGAGTAGCTGGTACTACAGGGGCCCACCACCACGCCCGGCTAATTTTTTGTATTTTTAGTAGAGAGGGGGTTTCACCGTGTTAGGCAGGATGGTCTCGATCTTCTGATCTCATGATCCGCCCGCCTCGGCCTCCCAAAGTGCTGGGATTACAGG
>NW_012104165.1:767476-768939 GCF_000951045.1 Mandrillus leucophaeus | reverse complement strand
AAAAAAAAAAAAAAAAAAAAAAATTATTCTATCATTCTTTTTTTTTTGCAGCAGATTCCCGGAAGTCAGCTTTCTTCTCCTTTCACTAGCTTTTCTCTTCTCCTTCCCTCTACCATGAGCACATACATACAAGATTACTTTCAATGTCACTAAAAATATTCTTTTAAAAGCCTACTTTGAAAGAGGTTCCTTTTTTTCTTTTTTCTTTTTTTTTCTCTGAGACAGGGTCTCTGTCACCCAGGCTGGAGTGCAGTGTAGGGTACGGGCCACCATGCCTGGCTAATTTTTGTTTTTAGTAGAGATGAGGTTTCACCATGTTAACCAGGATGGTCTTGAACTCCTGACGATCTACCCTCCTTGGCCTCCCAAAGTGCTGGGATTACAAGCATGAGCCACCACCTGAAAGAGGTTTCTTTTAAGAGTCTGTTTTTACCAGCCAATGACAACTTTCTTCCTGTCATGAACTCTACCCCTTCCTGGCTAGATTCCGATCATCCTGGTGTATTTGTCACGTACCAAAATACAAATTTCTGGTCAACAGTATAGGGCTCTTGATAGCTTCCAAAACTAGGCATATTTCCTGCCTAGAATGTTCCTTCCCCAGAATCCTCGTGATTCACTCCTCATTCGTTAGTCTTTGCTTAAATAATGGTAAAGCCTTCCACATTCATCCTATTTAAAACTAACACCCATCCCTCACTCTACCCTACACTATATTGCCCTTCTCTGATTTCTTTTTCTCCACAATACCACCACCTGAGAAACTGTATTTTCTTCTAGAATAAACTCCACAAAGATGGAGATGTTTGTCTTAAATGAATAAAGCCATGTCTATTCAAAACCAATTAGTCAAAATTAGTATCATATTCTTAGTTACTATTTTTTCATAAACTGTCAATTTGGTGCAATCTGGTTCTCATATCCCATTCCCCTTTTCGAGACATTTCTTTAATCAACATACTACGGAAGCTTTCCTTTTCTTTGTAATAATTAAAAAAACCCAGGTCTTTGTGATTGCAATGTTTGCTAGAGGCATCATGCAGGAAATGGCAGAAAATGGGTCCTCTTATATGGTGAATCAATAGTTCATGGAATGGTTGTGTGGGGTCACAGATCTTGTAATCTGAAGTGTCCCACTGACTTAAAAGTAAAAAACACGTGGCTGGGTGCAGTGGCTCATGCCTGTAATCCCAGCACTTTGGGAGTCTGAGGTGGGTGGATCACCTGAGGTCAGGAGTTTGAGACCAGCCTGGCCAACATGGTGAAACCCTGTCTCTACTTAAAATACAAAAAATTAGCTGGGCATAGTGGTACACACCTGTAATCCCAGCTACTAGGGAGGCTGAGGCTGGATAATTGCTTGAACCCGGGAGGTAGAGGTTGCAGTGAACCGAGATCACGTCGTTGTACTCCAGACTGGGGGACAAGAGTAAGACTTTGTCTCAAAAAAAAAAAAAAAAAAA
>NW_012104165.1:763690-764916 GCF_000951045.1 Mandrillus leucophaeus | reverse complement strand
TTTTTTTTTTTTTTTTAAGAGACAGAGTCTTGCTCTGTCACTCCGGCTGGAGCATAGTGGCACAATCGTAGCTCACTGTAACCTCAAACTCCTGGGCTCAAGCAACCTTCCACCTCAGCCTCTGGAGTAGCTAGGACTATAGGTGCAGGCCATCACACTCCACTAATTTTTTTTATTTTTTGTAGTTGGGGGAAAGAGGGATGGGCTGGGTATTCTTGCTTTGTTGCCCTGGCTGGTCTCCAACTCCTGGCTTCAAGTGATCCTCCCACCTCAACCTCCCCCGAAGTGCTGGAATTACAGGCATAAGCCACCAAGCCTGACCTATCCCATATTCTTAAAATATACCCCATGATCCTGCTTTTCCAAAGAGAAGAGCACACATGCACAAAAATGCATACAAGGAATGTATGACCAGCCTGGACAACATGGCAAAACTCCATCCCTACTAAAAATACAAAAATTAGCTGAGTGTGGTGGCATGCGCCTATAGTCCCAGCTACTCACCAGGCTGAGGCAGGAGAATCACTTAAACCCAGGAGGCAGAGGTTGTAGTGAGCAACACTGCACTCCAGCCTCGGTGACAGAGCAAGACTTTGTCTCAAAAAAACAAACAAACAAACAAACAAAAGCGTGAGAAGATTCATAAAAAGATGGTTACGCTTGTTTAAATAAGGTTGGAGAGGAATGGAAAGAAGGGTAAGTGTAAAGTGACAGTTAAGAGAAAAATCTGCTGGGCAAGAAACATCTCATTCATTTATAGAAGGGTCTTGCAATTCCTGAGTGGATGCATGTGACTAGTGGTGTGCTAGGCAGGCTCTAGCCCAAGTGAAGGAGATTGGGGCAGCTGCCATGAAGCATGCAGATCTTTGAAAGGCAGGACATTACCTAGGACTCAACTCTGACATTTGCTGCAGCATCACCTGGTCTCCTGATCTCCCTTTCTGAGCAAAGCAGGTCTATAAAAAGAGAAAGAAGTTGTCAGGAATAACCTAGTGCTAGTTCTGCTCACCCAGGCCAACTCCCATAAAAGTCCTTTCTGCACAATTCAGCTGCAAATAAACCTTCTCTCAATATATTAGCACCATCCAAATCCACCACCCAATACAAAGTAAATGCAAAATGCTCAACAAGGTGGCAGGACCAATATAAATTTAAACATGAATGGAAGAGCAGATATGTTTACAATATGTTAGCTCATCATACAATACAATTTTTTTTTTTTTTTT
>NW_012104165.1:756592-759845 GCF_000951045.1 Mandrillus leucophaeus | reverse complement strand
ATCCGCCCGCCTCGGCCTCCCAAAGTGCTGGGATTACAGGCGTGAGCCACCGTGCCCGGCCAGTGCTGGATTTCTTAGATTAGATAAGGAAAAAATGAGAACTACCTTACTCTACTCGTTCCTTGTATTATTCAAGATTCAGTACTCTGCTGGTAAGTTTCATTCAGCGAATCCAGCATACATGAATTAAGTGCTACTTAAGGTATAATGTCTCCAACAGGCACGGTGTCAGAATAATGGTTTCTGTCCATCAGAACAAAGGGTGAGATGCGCCTCTTAGATGTGACTGTAGCCCAATGGTCATCATCCCTGGCTGCACATTAACATTATCCAGGAAATTTTAAAGCTCTATAGGTGATTCTAAGGAAGAGGAGGACTGAGAGGCCGACTGCTGAGATGCACTGCTACTGTCCGATGAGCACACACTCATCTATAACCTTATACATTTCCTATTCACCTGAAGCCCAGAATCATCAGTGTATTCAACACAGTCCCGCCATTTCTGTTTTCCAGGTGACTGTCTTCCACAAGATAGTGTTATCCAGAGCAGGTAAACTCCCTAGCACCTGTCGCTCAAGAACTTAAATCCCTCCCTGTACCCAACCCATCAACAGTGACTTACTACCATCCACAAGCCAGGCTGCTTCCCGATGCACCTTTTCTGCTGGGGAGTGCCCAGACAAAAGGCATCTGCTCCTGGACCAGAGGAGTCCCTGCAGAGTCATCGACTTCCTCCTTTCCAAAAGCCCCGTAGGTTGCATTGGAGTCCGGAGGCGAAGCGCCGACACATGGGTGCCTTCATCTGCCCGTCACCTCCCGATTTTTGCAATGTGTTTCTTCTGAACAAGAATGTGTGCCCTGGAAGCCAACTCAAGTCCCAGACCTAGGTATCTCGACATTTCTCCAAGTCCTACCTGGGTCAGGTTGTAGGCTCCGGGGCCCGGCCCCTTTCGATCCGCATCAAAGAACCTGGCGATCCCGTTTGGGCACAAAAGCTCAGGGCGTTGGTCCCCGCGATCGCGAAAGCCCACTTCCAGAAAAACTTGACCACTAACGGTAAGCTTCATGGGCAGCAAAAAGGGGAAGAAGGGTTTGCAATCCCTGGCGTCATTTCCGGGTCCGCTCTAGAAACCTCGGAAGTTTCCGCGTCTCTGTCGTTTATTCCGACTGTTAATGCTCCATGTGTCTTTGACTCTCCTCAGCTTCCCTTCTAAATAGGGGGAGAAGAAAGGTCCAGGTTTCCCAGAGAAATTGTGCGGAAAAAGTTTCAAAGTATATATACAAAAGTATACAGAATAGTACAGTGCATGTGGTAGAACAGTGCTAATCATAGAGAAACAGAGTACCTACCTCTGTACTCCCTGTCACATGAGATGTATTTCTGTCCTAAGCCAATTGGATTATTCTTCCTTTTTCCCATTTTTATTTTTTATTTTGCAGTTGAATAATGCATTCTAACTTAACATTCTTAACTACAGCTCCTCACTTATTTCCATGTTGAAGGAATATTACCATGCATGCAGATATGTCAAGCCACATTTCTTCCAGAATGATTAACAGTCTTACCACTTACCAAGTTCTGAAATCTATTCTGCATGATCCCCTCCTCTCTAATAAATCTCCTTCTCTGAGTCCTTTAGCTTCCTGCTCCCGTATGGATTAGTTGCATTCTAGGTTTCTTGAATAGCTGTCATCCTGTGGTTTTTCATTTTTGAGCTCCTAGATTGGATCCATCATTTCCTGAGTTCCATGTCTTTCTCTTTCTTCCTCCCTATTCTCCCTGTAGTATATATATTCAGTTTGCTTCTTAAAATGTAGGTCAGCTTTTTGAGTCGCCATAGGTTTATAAATGTCTTTATTCCAACTTCACATTTGATGTTATGCATAGCTATGGAATTCTGTGTTAAAACATTTTTCCTCCAGATTTTGAGACATTATTTTGTTTTCTCCTAACATTCATTCAAGGTTGCTGATGAGACGTCTGATGCAGAAAGAGTGTCTTTCTCTTGTAGACTAATAACTTGCCCACCACCACTACCTCTGAAAGCTGTTATAATCTGATGTAGTTTGCTATCAGTCTTATGCCACCGTGGGCAGGTCTATAAAAGTCTACTCCTGAAGGCTGAGGAAAGTGAGAGGCCAAAGAAAGAGGCTGACAATTCAGTTTGTCAGAAAGAAACATTTAATAACAGAAGCCATGTCTTGAGTGGCAGCTAGACAAGATGATGGATCCCCACATTTTCACGGGCGAAACCCAGGGCTTATGAACCACATGGGGATTTGCCTAAGGGCAGGATTTTTTGTTTTGTTTTGTTTTGTTTTGTTTTTGAGACAGGATCTCCTTCTGTCACCCAGGCTGGAGTGGCCAGATCTTGGCTCACTGCAACCTCTGCCCTCCCAGGTCAAGCGATTGTCATTCCTCAGCCTCTGGAGTAGCTGAGACTACAGGCACGCCCCACCATGCCAAAACCAATTTTTGTGTTTTGGGTAGAGATGGGGGTTTCACCGTGTTGGCCAGGCAGGTCTCAAACTCCGGACCTCAACTGATCCGCCCACCTCAGCCTCCCAAAGGGTTGAGATTACAGGTGTGACATACCTCGTCCAGCCTAAGGGCAGGATTTACGTATAGTAAGTATGTGATTACAATAACATCAAGGTTGTTTTCACCTAATTGCAGGATTTATTTTATCTCAAAGTAGAACTCTTAGAGGCATTCCCAGAACTGGGGTTAATCAGAAGTCAACATGGTGGATTAACATCCAAGATGGAGTGGCTTTCAGCCGGGCATGGTTGCAGTTGGCCAAGATCATGACACTGCACTCCAGCCTGGGCAATAGAGCTAGACTGCTAGCTAGCACACACACATATATACAGATATATAATATTCATGCATGCACATCTTTTTGTACTCTGTTACTTAGTATTATTTCCTTCATATTTTTTCACCAGAGACAGCAGATTGCCATAGTGAAGAGTGAGAGATGAATAAATATTTATTGAAATTATATGTAATGTCCTTTGATCATTGTACAGCTTGGGAGCCCATATTCAAACCTCTTTGATGATCATATGGTCTAGGAAAGAAAGTGCTTTGTTTACGTTACGAGATAAAATTAAGGATAGCATCTTCACCATCCTCTTTCCTAGGATGAAAAAGCCTGCATTTTGTACAGTGTATAAGAAGAATCTAGATTCAACTCCTGGCTAGTAGGATCAACTCACTTGAAAATAAGCTCTAATTTTTTTTTTTTTT
>NW_012104165.1:752426-755657 GCF_000951045.1 Mandrillus leucophaeus | reverse complement strand
AAAAAAATATTTCTGCTTTGTATAATAATACGGTGTTTTTATTTTTTACAAAACTCTTAAATTAGAAAAATATTTTTAAAGGTGTGTATCCTGTTCTTGTTGGAATAAGTGTTCAGAGTATATAAAACAAAGATCTTTGTCATTGTTATTATTGAAGTTTTGGAAATTTTTTCTATCTCATTTTATAATCTTGTTTTCTCTTAGACTGAAAAGAAGAAAACGGAATGACCCAGCATGAATGATATAAATGGTAGGTGGTTTTACATGTGTTTTTTTTTGTTTTTTTTTTTTTTTAGGTAATCAAATAATTCAGCATTTTACTTCAAGAAAACTTCCCCAGGCAGAGGAGGACAAGAATCACAAAGCCTCCAATCGTACCTCTGCCACTGTAAGATGCCTTGTAAGCCCTTTTGTTTTGTGGGTATGCCTTGGAGGGGAGGGAGAGAAGCTTCCCAGACCAAATTACCTGCTCTTGAGTAAGGGAGGGCGCACCAAATTCACAAACTCGTTTTGCTGGCGCAAAGTTAAGCCTGGGGGAACACACAGTTATACGTTTGTTAGACGTCTGGGATACCAGTGATAAAAACCACAGTGAACAATTGGCCCGTACGGGGATCGAACCCGCGACCTTGGCGTTATTAGCACCACGCTCTAACCAACTGAGCTAACCGGCCAGATGACAGAACGCCGTACTTCCACATTATAAATTACTATCAAACGGCATGTATTATTGAAATTTATCTTCTAATAGATAATTACATTCATTTTGTTTTCCACTTTTCCTTCACCCGGGCTGGGAGTGGCGGAGCTCCACATTGAACACCGAAGAACCCTGTTTCTTACGGGGAAACAGCTTTTCTTATCCTGCTAATTCTGATCCGTGAAGATTCAGGACAAGATTCCCAATCCGGGCTTCCTTCCTTTTGCCTGGGGTGAATCCGAAGTTGCATCCAAGCTTGATATCTTGGCCAGCGGATCAGGGAACCATTGGCCTACGGAGCCGTCTCATCGTTGAAAGGACGCGGCTCCCGAGTGAGTGGCGCAGTGTCCTCTCTGTTCTTGGAGACCCTTCAGGACAGGTCGGCTCTCCCCGAAGGTTTAGGGATCCGGGAACTGCACCCTCTCCCCTCCTAGCCTTGGGTGGTTCCTCTGTCACTACGACCCTGAAGTCTCAGCGGCGCTTCCCAGGCCTGTGACGCTGCGCTCAAGAAAGTCACACATTTGCCGCTGCAGTTCCCGTCACAGGACAGCTAGTGGCGCTCGAGAGCGAACTGGGATCCCCTGAGGCAAAAGGACGGTGGAGACAGCTTCTCTTGAGCATCTGACCTGGCCTCGTCCCTGGCAGAACCAAACCCCCCAAACAATAATAGGGATTACGGAGCCAGGGCGCTTCCGGAGTAAGGGCCGTTATCTGCAGGGGAGAGAAATCCTACGATCTGAAAAGGGAGAAGGAAGCGAGGCCGGGATTCGACAACTCAGAGGAAGCAGGCGTGAAACATTTGCCTCTGCGAGGTGCCCCGCTTCCAGACGGAGCCTGATCCTCCTGCTGGCAGGTGACAACCCAGGGAGGGGCCACTGGAGCAGCTAATCATGATTTACTGTCTGTTTTCTTGACAAGATTCTACTTTTACCCTCTTCCTACCATGACTGTTTCTGTTAGTTAACGGTAATAATATTTTCAAAAGTTAATTGGCCTATGTACATTTTAATGCGCTCCTTATGCCCTCCCCCTCTATTTACACGTATATGCATATACGTATTTATATATATGTAAATTGTAAAGTCTTATCTTGGATATGCACTATTAGTATATAATGCGTTTAATGCTTTATATTCATGTCTTTGCCTTGGAAATGAGAATCACATCCTTTGACTAGCCAAATTTGCCATTTATTTTCTAACTTTACATTTCAACTCTTTGATTAGGAAAAATTAAAATTAGTTTAACATCATTAATAATAAATCACCTTCCTGTCCTTCAGCTCCTTTCACTAACTTTGTACTTTTTTTTTTTTTTTTTTGACAGGGTGTCGCTCTGTTGCCCAGGCGAGAGTGCAGTGGCGTGATCTTGGCTCACTGCAACCTCCGCCTCCCGGGTCAAGCGATTCTCGTTACTCAGCCTCCCGAGTAGCTAGGATTACAAGTGCACGCCACCATGCCCGGCTGATTTTTGTATTTTTAGTAGAGATGGGGTTTCATATTGGCCAGACTGGTCTTGAACTCTTGTCCTCAAACGACCCGCCAGCCTCGGCCTCTCAAAGTGCCGCGATTACAGGCGTGAGAGCCACCGTGCCCGGTCTGTACATCATTTTAATCAACTAGCAGGTGTCTTCCTTTGTTTTGTTCTGTAGTGAAATGCTCAAAGTTTGTGGCACAGATTATTATTATCATTATTGTTTTACTAGGACACTTGTTATGGTAAATGATTCCTGAAAGACTGGGCCACATTTAGACTTACTTTGACCTCAAGAGACCACCGTAGGCATCAGTCGCTTGCTTTTTGTCATCGGTCAGTTCCCTAGGAAACAGACACTGAGATGGAGATTTGTGTGCGGGAAGTTTATTGGAAAGGCTCTCAAAATCAGCATCTGTGAGAGGGTGAGGTGAGCAGGATTGAGAAAAGGCAGAAGCTGAATTCAATACAGGTGCAACATACGTCCGGCCCCTCTCACAAGTGTATATAAATCTGGAATGGTTCTTCACAAATGTCCTTAATTATAGTGGGGAGGCGGGAAGGGCAGACCTATGAATTCCTCCATCAACAGTCATTTGATTTGAGCTGCTCCAGTGGTGGAGTGTGACTTGGAGCAAGTGACTTCCCTTCCACTGAAGGTAGGTCCCAGAGTCGGACCCAGATATGAGCCATCAGTAGTTAATATTCCTGTCGTTGAGGAATGAGTGCCACCACCCGGGGGAGGGGGGAATCTACACTTGATCTTAGTCAAAAGGCCGAGAAGCGATAGGAGGTGGGGATCTGATAGATGCAGCACATATCCTCATAGTTCTTTTCCTACAGCAACCATGTGTCAGATATGGGTTAACCTTCCACCAATAACCCCTGCTTCTCCACACTAACAGAGAAGAGAACAGGTGTGGTTAAAACAAAATGATGGTTAATAAAAAGCCAATTCATTTTTCCTTTGAGATTCAGCAAAATTCCCTACCTGGCCACCAGAGCCTATAGTGAGTCTAGCGGCCCTCATGTTGGGACAACTTTTTCCTTCCTTCCTT
>NW_012104165.1:749425-750125 GCF_000951045.1 Mandrillus leucophaeus | reverse complement strand
CCCAGACAGAGTCTTGCTCTGTCACCTAGGCTGGAATGCAGTGGCACGATCTTGGCTCACTGGAGCCTCGGCCTCCTGGGTTCAAGCAATTCTCCTGCCTCAGCCTCCCAAGTAGCTGGGACTACAGGCACCTGCCGCCACACCGGCTAATTTTTGTGCTTTTAGTAGAGACAGTGTTTCACCATGTTGGCTAGGATGGTCTTGATCTCCTGATCTCGTGATCCGCCCACCTCGTCCTCCCAAACAAGCTCTGATTTTAACAGTGTACAAAGTTGAAAAGTGCAATTTAACACATCTAAAATACATTAAGAAAAAGCATAAACGCAAAACAACGAGTAAATAACTAAGCTCTCTTTTGTGTGAAAAAGAGGAACAAATAATCAATATAAATGCAGTATTTAAATAAAGAAACCCAGTACGGATATACGAAAAATTAAGGACAGAGTTTACCTATAGAAGGTGGTGGTAAGAATTGAGCTGATGAAGAATAAAAATGGAAGGAAAGGCTGGGCTCCGTGGCTCACGCCTGTAATCCCAGCACTTTGTGAGGCCTAGGCGGGTGGATCTCCTGAGCTTGGGAGTTCGAGACCAGTCTGGCCAACATGGCCAAACCCCGTCTCTACTAAAAATACAAAAATTAGCCAGGCGTGGTGCTGCACGCCTATAATCCCAGCTACTCGGGAGGCTGAGGCAGGAGAAT
>NW_012104165.1:746743-747740 GCF_000951045.1 Mandrillus leucophaeus | reverse complement strand
TCCCAAAGTGCTGGGATTACAGGCGTGAATCACTGCGCCCGGCGGGGCACTGAATAAACTTTAATAAATTCATTTGAATATTCCTGAAAAGGTGAAAGGTATGGCATGGCGATGATGGAAAATGTTGGGAAGGAGAAATAGTCTTAGGAGGCATTTCCATCTGGTATCCATCCAGAGAACTTTCAGCGTGTAAGGCGAACGTGTTAACAACTACATACAGAAAACAACTTCCTAACATTGTTATTCGACAGACTCGGCAGAGATTTTTCTAGAGTCCACTGTTCTTATTACCTTCTATAGTACTTTCTTCTCTTTGTTAAGACTGTTTAATGCTAACGCTGTGTCCACAATTCCACATAAGCAGCACACCACTTAGGAATGTCCAACACTCACAGATTGTTTTAAGTTTTCTGAACCTTGACTAAAATCTAAACCATGATCACACATGAAAAAATCTCAAGAATCTTGCCACTTTTCAGGACTGACATTGACATCTTGACTGGATTGTGGAGTCAGTCATTTTAATTTAGTAGAGACAGGATTTCACCCTGCTGGCCAGGCTGGTCTCCAACTCCTGACCTGGAGTGTTCCGCCTGCCTCTGCCTCCCTAAAATTTCTTAAATCTTTGGTTTCAATCATTTTTATATAATTTGAGCAGTTATAGTTTTCTTTATGTTTATCTTTGTTGGCATTTGTTGATGGAATTAAATTTGTGAGTTGATGTCAAATGTGTTCATTGACTAGTACACCTTAATACATTTTTTAGAAAACCAAGAAACCAAAACTCTTCACTGGACGACATCTACAAGCCAAGAATTAAAGACTAGTTCCCAACCTCTCCAATTTCTCTCATCATTTTCAGATTAAAACATATCTTCCTCTTTTGGAGCCACCTCCCTTCTTCCCTGATCCAGCCCATATATTCCCATTTAGTCTAATTTCTTTCCAAGCCCTGCTTCAAATCCTTGGATTTCCTCCCTAAGATTATGACCACTCC
>NW_012104165.1:733527-743323 GCF_000951045.1 Mandrillus leucophaeus | reverse complement strand
TTCCTTCCTTCCTTCCTTCCTTCCTTCCTTCCTTCCTTCCCTCCCTCCCTCCCTCCCTTCCTTTCTTCCTTTCCTTCCTTTCCTTCCTTCCTTTTCTTTCTTTCTTTCTTTGAGACGGAGTCTCGCTCTTGTCGCCCAGCCTGGAGTGCAGTGGCAAGATCTCGGTTCACTGCAACCTCCGCCTCCCGGGTTCAAGCGTTTCTCCTGCCTCAGCCTCCTGAGTAGCTGGGATTACAGGCACCCGCCACCACGCCGGCGAATTTTTGTACTTTTAGTAGAGACGGGGTTTCGCCATGTCGGCCAGTCTGTTCTGGAACTCCGGACCTCAGGTGATCCGCCCGCCTCGGCCTCCCAAAGTGCTGGGATTACAGGTGTGAGCCACCGCGCCCGGCCGGGACGACTTTTCAAGGGGAAATAGTCATTTCAATCCAGCCCATGTGTTAATCCTTTCAAAATAAAGTTATTTGGTTTTCATTGAGACCTGGATGTCTATTTTTGTTTTGAAGCCGTCTAACAAACTAGTTGCTGGGGTTTTTTCTAATTATAGAAGTGTGAAATAGTTTTCAAATAATATATAATTCAGGTTTTGTTCAGCTGCGGCTCCGTGGCTTAGCTGGTTAAAGCGCCTGTCTAGTAAACAGGAGATCCTGGGTTCGAATCCCAGCGGGGCCTGGCTTTCTGTACATTCCACGTTTTGTAATTTCACCTGGTGCAACTGAATTTACCACCAATAAATCCTGTAATATTCAGGCTTTTAAAAACCTTGCCAGAAAACAGTGGAGATACATTAGGCGAGAAGTGTAAAGTGCAACAGTTTCATGACAAGCTTTCATGTTATCTTTAAGATACAGTATTTGTCCTATTGTAAGGCTAGGTAGCCTAACATAGCTGAGGTTAGCTCCTTTGCCCTACCGTTTGAGATCAAATGATGCAGATTCAACAGCTTTAGAAATAGGCACTTTTGGCCGGGCGAGGTGGCTCTCGTTTGTAATCCCCGCACTTTGGGAGGCCGAGGAGGGCGAATTACCTGAGGTCAGAAGTTCGAGACCAGCCTGGCCAATATGGCGAAACCCCGCCTCTACCCAAAACACAACAGTTAGCCGGGCGTAATCCCAGCCGTAGCTGTAATCCCAGCTACTCCGGAGATTGACGCAGGAGAATCGCTTGAATCCGGGAGGCGAAGCTTGCAGTGTGACGAGATGGCGCCACTGCACTCCAGCTTGGGCGACAGAGAGACCCCTGTCTCAAAAAACAAAACAAAACAACAAAAATCCTCAACGCTATTGGAATAGAGATGGCACTCAAAACGTTTTTACAATAGACCACTAATGACTTTTCTAATTTTTTTTTTTTGAGACGGAGTTTAGCTCTGGTTGCCCAGGCTGGAGTGCAATGGCGCCATCTCGGCTCATCACAACTTCTGCCTCCCGGGTTAAGGCAATTCTCCTGCCTCAGCCTCCCGAGTAACTGAGATTACACGCATGCACCACCACGCCCGGCTAATTTGGTGGGGTTTCTCCATGTTGGTCATGGCTAGTCTCGAACTCCCGACGTCGGGTGATCCGCCCACCTCGGCCTCCCAAAGTGCTGGGATTACAGGCATGAGCCACTGCGCCTGGCCTTAGACTTTAAATTGATTACCATAATAGCTATTCCTCTTTGAATGATTCTGCACTTAGGATAACACCAAAGTTTCTGTAGAGACTGTGATATCATCTTAAATAATTATTAATGACAAAACTGATAAACTATTAATCATAGACTAGAGGCGAATGAAAAATGCATTTTAATATCTGAAGTCTTTTCTAGGCAGATTTTCACATAAAAGATCTGAGAAAAACACCAAACCCTAAAGAGTAAGGTGTTTCTGTCTTATCTGCTCTGTTTCTTTGGGTATTCTAAGACATATTAATTATATGTCTATCTTTACTCACATAGGTACATATTCTTTACTCAAAAAGACTTTCCTTCTTCAGGGGCAAAATGCCACTTTTTCTAGGATCCTCAAATGGACAGCTCTGTGTGTGTGTGTGTGTGTGTGTGTGTGTGTGTGCGCGCGCGCGCGCGCGCGCGCTCTCTCTTTTAACGTAAGCCTTGTGTTGCCTTAAGCTAACTATGTGGTTCTTCTTCATATCCAGGTGTTAAATCCTGATACTGAGCACTAAATAAACTTTACTTTATTTTATTTATTTTTGTGTGTGTGTGTGTGTGTTTTTGTTTTTTTTTTGTTGTTGTTGTTGTTGTTGTTTTGTTTTTTTTTGAGACGGAGTCTCTCTGTTGCCGAGGCTGGAATGCAGTGGCGGTCTCGGCTCACTGCAAAATCCACCTCCCCGGTTCTCCTGCCTCAGCCTCCTCAATAGCTGGGATTACAGGCGCCCGCCACCAAGCCAGGCTAATTTTTGTATTTTTCAGTAGGGAAGGGGTTTCACCACGTTGGCCAGGTTGGTCTCAAACTCCTGTCCTCATGTGATCCGCCCTCCTCAGCTTCCCAAAGTGCTGGGATTACAGGCGTGAATCACTGCGCCCGGCGGGGCACTGAATAAACTTTAATAAATTCATTTGAATATTCCTGAAAAGGTGAAAGGTATGGCATGGCGATGATGGAAAATGTTGGGAAGGAGAAATAGTCTTAGGAGGCATTTCCATCTGGTATCCATCCAGAGAACTTTCAGCGTGTAAGGCGAACGTGTTAACAACTACATACAGAAAACAACTTCCTAACATTGTTATTCGACAGACTCGGCAGAGATTTTTCTAGAGTCCACTGTTCTTATTACCTTCTATAGTACTTTCTTCTCTTTGTTAAGACTGTTTAATGCTAACGCTGTGTCCACAATTCCACATAAGCAGCACACCACTTAGGAATGTCCAACACTCACAGATTGTTTTAAGTTTTCTGAACCTTGACTAAAATCTAAACCATGATCACACATGAAAAAATCTCAAGAATCTTGCCACTTTTCAGGACTGACATTGACATCTTGACTGGATTGTGGAGTCAGTCATTTTAATTTAGTAGAGACAGGATTTCACCCTGCTGGCCAGGCTGGTCTCCAACTCCTGACCTGGAGTGTTCCGCCTGCCTCTGCCTCCCTAAAATTTCTTAAATCTTTGGTTTCAATCATTTTTATATAATTTGAGCAGTTATAGTTTTCTTTATGTTTATCTTTGTTGGCATTTGTTGATGGAATTAAATTTGTGAGTTGATGTCAAATGTGTTCATTGACTAGTACACCTTAATACATTTTTTAGAAAACCAAGAAACCAAAACTCTTCACTGGACGACATCTACAAGCCAAGAATTAAAGACTAGTTCCCAACCTCTCCAATTTCTCTCATCATTTTCAGATTAAAACATATCTTCCTCTTTTGGAGCCACCTCCCTTCTTCCCTGATCCAGCCCATATATTCCCATTTAGTCTAATTTCTTTCCAAGCCCTGCTTCAAATCCTTGGATTTCCTCCCTAAGATTATGACCACTCCATTCAGTTCCTAATGACAAAAAATCGCGTTCTTCGTCTAAGAGCTACAGAGGGAGGAAAAAAAAAAAGCTCATTTCCAACCTATCTACAACCATCATTCTTCTTTTTATCTATCAAGTCTCAGATCTGGCGTCGTTTTCTCTAGGAGGTCTTCCTTGATGGGCACTGGTGCAGTTTTTAGTTTTTTGTTTGTTTGTTTGTTTGAGACGGAGTTTGGTTCCTTGTTGCCCAGGCTGGAGTGCAATGGCGCGATCTAGGCTCACCGCAACCTCCACTTCCGCCTCCCGGGTTCAAGCGATTCTCCTGTCTCAGACTCCCGAGCAGCTGGGATTACAGGCATGCGCCACCACGCCTGGTTAATTTTTTTTTTTTTTTAAGGTAGAGACGAGGTTTCTCCATGTTGGTCAGGCTGATCTCGAACTCCTGACCTCAGCTAATCCGCCCGCCTTGGCCTCCCAAAGTGCTGGGATTGCCGGCGTGAGCCACAGTGCCCGGCCCGCAGTTTTTTGACAACACGCTGCGCTGAACACTCCAAACAATATAGTCGACATATTTGGCGAACGCATTTCTGCTCGTATCTGTCATCGGTATGTGACATTGGTGATTCCAATTAATGAGAAAAGTGAGAGTGAGAACAATAGTACAATGGAAAACTTTTCTACAAAGAAAGAACAAATCCAAAATTTCTCAACTTGGGGCAATCAGGGAATTATATACTTTTACGTTTCAAGGTAAGATGGCAGTTATACGAGGTTTCCGTACTGTAGTGGTTATCACGTTCGCCTAACGCGCGAGAGGTCAACGGTTCAAAGGTCAACTATTCAAAACCGGGCAGAAACACGTGGGCTAGAATAGGGTTCCGTGGGTGCCTTCTACCCACGAACCCGTTTGCGGTTCTGGACTTTAAAAATACACAATTCTGAGCTCGATTTGTGGTCCAGAAGTCTAAAATGAAAGATTTCTGACGCCACTGGCACTGAAGCCCGTGTCTCCCCACCTCCTCTCGCCCCAGTAGGTTTCCCGTCCCTTTCCTTCCTCTTCTGGGCTTCAGAACCCTAGGAGGTGTCAATGCCTAGGAGACGCCCACAGTCCAGGACTTGGCCCACGCCACTTAGGTAAGATTGGCTCCCTTGGAATCCCATTTTAGATCTCTGGACCACAAACAAATCGAACTCAGAATTGTGTATTTTTAAAGTCCAGAAGCCCAAACGGGTTTGTACGTGTAAGAGGGAATAGAAACCAAGCAGCAACAAAAGTTAATCCCAGTCCTCGTGTTCCCGCCCGGTTTCGAACCGGGGACCTTTCGCGTGTTAGGCGAACTTGATAACCACTACACTACGGGAACCCTGCGTTAGTTGGCACTTACCTCACTAAATTTCGGGGGTTCCCGTAATTCGAAATTCCGCAGCGGCCGCCACCGAGTGTCAGTTAACTGATAACAGACGTATCGGGCAATTAGTAGTAGTAGTACTATCGGTACTGTTAGTGCCACACAGTATTTCTAAAACCCATCAAGTGTGCACCAGGAGGAAGAGTTGTGAGGAGAGAAGGGTAAAGGAGTAAATAAGAAGATATTCCTGCCCTCAGCGGCATGGATAATCTGTATTGGACTAACAGACTTGAATTTTCGTGACCGCCTTTTCCCCTCAAGTTTCCACCGCCCGAGAAGATCCTCTGGGACTTGATTCTCAGCGAGGCTTGACCTTAGACATTTCAATTCCAGTGCGTTCCTCCCAGTGGGAATTCGGGGCCCGGCTTCGTGCGCACTGGGGGGACTCCCGGCCCGGCTCGCTGCCAGGAGCCTTCTGTACAAACGCGACCTTCTTCCAAGACTCAGCAATGAGCGTTCAGCTGGGTTCGAAGCGAGCTCCCAGCAGGCAACCATCGTGAGTGAAGGAAGAGAACCCGACCGTTTCTGGAATCAGCTTAGTGTTCACGCCGTTTGCGAGATTTCTCTGAAATAAGAAAGAAAAACGAAAGGGTTAAAAAGTTTAGCGACTTTGTGTGTTTCGTCGCCTATTTTAGTAAAATTCGCGAACTTTAGGACAGTTTTTCTTCTGGGAAAGACATACACTCGAAGGGCGTTTCTACTTTCCTAACCTACGTTCAGAGAGATTATGTCCTCATTTTGTCTTCTAGTGTTAAACTCAGTTAACACCCTGCCTGCAATAAGTGACTCCCCGCAAGTGGCAAAGACTGGGCTCTCCTGATGGTCGATCGCCAACCCCCTACCCCCAGTGCACTAAGAGAACTCTCATGATCATGCTGATACATGAATTATTTCAAACTTATTGAAGGAAATTTAATTGACTTCCTTAGAGGTTAACTCACACCAGATCTCAGATTCTGGTTATTTTATATTTTGAATCGGAATTTCACTCTTGTTGCCCATGCTGGTGTGCAATGGCACGTTCTTGGCTCATTGCAACTTCTGCCTCTCGGTCCGCCTCTCAGGTTCAAGCGATTCTCCTGGCTTAGCCTCCCAAGTAATCCCAAGTAATCCTGGGATTACAGGAATGTGCCACCACGCCCGACTAATTTTTAGTAGAGACGAGGTTTCACTATGTTAGGCTGGTCTCGAACTCCTGACCTCAGGTGATCCACCCGCCTCAGCCTCCCAAAATGCTGGTATTACAGGCGCGAACCACCGCGCCCAGATTCTGGTTATTTTGACAAGATAAAGGAAAGAGGAAGCAGAAACTAACATTTTAAGAATCTGGGCCGGGCGTGGTGGCTTACACCTGTAATCCCAGCACTTTGGAAGACCGAGGTGGACAGATCATCTGAGGTCAGAAGTTCGAACAGGGCGAAACCCTATCTCTACTAAAAATACAAAAATTAGCCGGGCGTGGTGGCTCACGTTTGTAATCCCAACTTTGGGAGGCCGAGATAGGCTGATCACCTGAGGTCAGGAGTTTAAGACCAGCCTGGCCAGCATGGCGAAACGCCATCTCTACTAAAAATATAAAAAATAGCCGGGTGTGGTGGCACACTCCTGCAGTTCCAGCTACTTGGGGGGCTAAGGCAGGAGAATTGCTTGAACCTGGGAGGCGGTTTGCAGTGAGCCGAGATCACGCCATTGCACTCCAGCCTAGGCAACAAGAGCAAAATTCTGTCTCAAAAAAAAAAAAAAAAAAAAGAACCTGATATGTATACTACACATTTTACAGGTGTTATCTTCTATAACACTTCTTATATATAAATTCCTGAAATGCCCTGCGTGTCTAACTTTTAAATGCTTCTTCATCTGCAAATCATGGTTTGCTGTCTCTTGCAGTCTATGCCTCATACTCCGTGAACTCCACGCAATCAGTCTCTCTCACGACTGGACTTTGCACCTGAGGTTCCCTCTAGCTGAAAAGCTTTGCGCTTGGCTTTGCCTAGTTAGTTATCTTTAGCTGGTGATTGGATCTCAGGGAAACTATTTTTTCTTTAGGAAAGACTTCCTTAAACTGCATTAATGAAAGTCCTATATTCCTCATAGTACCATGAGCTTTCTTCCCTTGCCAATTTTACATTTGTAAGTGTAAAAACTAGATTGATGTCGGTCTCCCTGGAATGTAAGTTGCATTTGGACAGGAACAGTGTCTGTTCTTGCTCGTCAGTGAATCCATACTGCTTTGCCCTCAATGAATACCTTTAAATGTAAGCCTGAGCCCTTACCACGATTCTCTGAGTATTCTTTTCCTAATTTTAAGTTGAAGCACCGAGGCTTGCAGCGACCATCTGTCTTGCCTAAGAGTGAAGGCAAGACAATGTACAATGGTACATTCCTTAATGTACCATTGGATGTGGGTATATTTTTTAACAAATCTCCAAAGTTCTGATCTTTGTAATTCCCTAGAAACTAATAATGGAAATCACTAGAACAATAGTAATATCTACAATTTATTACCAGCCATTAAATCAAGTATTTAATGATTTTTCCTACGTAAACGAACAAAGCAAGCCTCAGGTGTAGGTGTAATTGTTACTTACAATCATTTGCCTTTCTTATAGATGCAGAGGTTGAGGAGTGGGGAGGTTAAATAATATAAATAACTTCCTCAAGCTCACACAAGTTATAGAACTTGGAACCAGTATTTCTATCCATGTGTGTCTGAGGTCAAAGTATTCCTCACAGTCGGTCGCGCTGGCTCACACCTGTAATCCTAGCACTTTGGGAGGCCAAGGCTAGTGAATCACGAGGTCAGGAGTTCGAGACCCGCCTGGCCAACATGATGAAACCCCGTCTCTACTAAAAATACAAAAAATTAACTGCGCGTAGTGGCGGGCGCCTGTTATTCCAGCTACTCGGGAGGCTGAGGCAGGAGAGTAGCTTGAACCCGGGAGGCGGAGGTTGCAGTGAGCCAAGATCGTGCCACTGCACTCCAGCTTGGATGACAGAGTGAGACTCCATCTCAAAAAAAAAAAAAAAAGTATTCCTCATTATTTCAGTTTTCTGGAAAAAGGAAGGGTCTATGAAAATACATGAGTATTAATAGGGTGAAACTGAGCATATAATATGAAAGTGATTTTTACAGTATAGGGAGAGGCAGAAAAAACTCAGTATAGAGACACTCTGAGGACATGGGGAGTTGCCAGAGATAACTGTTACAAATATTATGCTTGTAATTGGTACTACTTCCTGGAGAAAATGGGAAGTGCATATTTCAGAGTAAAAGGAGGATGTTTTTCATTTAAAAGAATTTGTATGAACAATGGTACCAATGCCCAGGAAATATTCCCTAATGCAAATTAAATGTATTGCTACCCTTGGATGTGGGTATTAGAGAAATTCTAGTCTGCCAGGCGCAGTGGCTCACACCTATAATCCCAGCAATTTGGGAGGCTGAGTTGGGCAGATCATCTGAGGTCAGGAGTTTGCGATCAACCTGGCAAACATGGCAAAACCAGGTCTCTATTAAAAATACAAAAAAAATTAGCCGGGCTTGGTGGCACTAATTCCAGCTACTCAGGAGCTGAGGCAGGAGAATTGCTTGAACCCAAGAGGCAGAGGTTGAAATGAACGGAAATCACACCACTGCACTCCAGCCTGGGCAACAGGGTGAGACGCTGTCTCAAAAAAGAAAAAAGAAAGAAAAAAAGAAAGAAATTCTAGTCAGATACATGGTTCTTTTGGTGACAGCTGTTTGTTTTGGTAGCAAGAACCATTCCACTTCCCTTAGAGTCCTTTCCCTTTCCACATTTCAGCCTAATTTGCCTCCTTGCCCTCCTCAACTACACTGTCTTCCTCTAAGTCTCCCTGGAAGATCTAGGCAGGAAATCTGAATATCTGAGCTTCACTCTTGGTGTTTATTGTGTTGTGTCCCTGGGAAACTCAATGACCTCTCTGAATTTTATTTTCTAATCTGTGAAATGGGATAATGAAATCTGTATTCTAATGTATTTTCAGCAAATATTTATTGAAAGTCACCCATATCTCTTCTAGGTATTAGTAATCTGACAGTAAACAAATATCTTGCCCTCATGG
The DNA here is from genome assembly GCF_000951045.1 of Mandrillus leucophaeus. NCBI lineage: Eukaryota > Metazoa > Chordata > Mammalia > Primates > Cercopithecidae > Mandrillus > Mandrillus leucophaeus. The sequence continues at coordinate 734,368 of NW_012104165.1, read as the reverse complement.
AGTTTGCATTCTCATAGGGAAGACAGACAATACACAAAATAAATAAGTTATATAGTGTGTTTTTAAAATGATCATAAGTGGGCCGGGCATGGTGGCTCATGCCTGTAATCCCAGTACTTTGGGAAGCGGAGGCGGGTGGATCATCTGAGATCAGGAGTTCAAGATGAGCCTGGCCCAACATGTTGAAACCCTGTCTCTACTAAAAATACAAAAATTAACAGGGCGTGGTGGCAAATGCCTGTAATCTCAGCAACGCAGGAGGCTGAGGCAGGATGCTTGCTTGAGCTCAGGAGACAGAGGTTGCAGTGAGCCGAGATCATGCCACTGCATTCCAGCCTGGCAGACAGAGCAAGACTGTCAAAAAAAAAAAAAACCCAAAAAACCAAAAAAACAACAACAACAAAAACTGAACCCTGAGATATCCTCATAGAACGATGAAGGAGAGCAGGAAGAACCAGCAAAAGAGAAGTTGAAGGAGACAATAAGTGGTGAAAAAACAGACAAATAGATCAATGACAAATAATAATGACAAATAGATCTAGAGAGACCAGAAATAGACCCGCACAAATATAGTAGTCAAGTAGTCAATCTTTGACAAAGAAGCAAAGTCAACACAATAGAGCAAAGCTAGTCTTTTCAACAAATGGAAACAATCGAACAACTGAACTTCCACATGCAAAACAGTGAACCTAGACACAGACTTTACACCTGTCTCTTATACACATCTAGATGTGTATAAGAGACAGGGTCAGGAGTTCGAGACCCGCCTGGCCAACATGATGAAACCCCGTCTCTACTAAAAATACAAAAAATTAACTGCGCGTAGTGGCGGGCGCCTGTT
>NW_012104165.1:729365-733477 GCF_000951045.1 Mandrillus leucophaeus | reverse complement strand
TCACAAATATTAACTCAAAATGGATCATAGCCCTAAATGTAAAATGCAAAACTGTTAAACTAAAATGTAACAGGAGAAAGCCTAGATGAAAATGGGTATGGCAATGATATTTTATGTTATTTTATTACTCAATTAGGAAATTTTATTGAAACAATGTGAGTGAATAATTTTTGCTGCAAGTTTACAACTATTTACAACTAATAAATTTTGCTGCAAGTTTACAACTATTAAGATATGATTATGAAAATGGGTTGATCACTAATGAATGGGTTTGTCATTAGAGACCAACCCATTTTTTAAACATAAAATGAAGGGTCAGGCATTCATTTTATGAGGTAGTTTAGTGAGCATAAACTACCTCAGTATCAATAAAATATATATTTAAAATCAGAAATAATTAAAGTGACGCATATCTATTTTGTTTTTGTTATTAACTTCATGGGCACCCATGAGAGGATTCTTAGGATTCTAATAATCTTACGATTGTCAGAAGTAATATATGGAGGAAGAAATAAGACAAAAGACCTACAAAAGGCCGGGCGCGGTGGTTCACGCCTGTAATCTCAGCACTTGGGAGGCTGAGGCAGGCGGAACACGAGTTCAGGAGGTCGAGACCATCCTGGCTAACACGGTGAAACCCCGTCTCTACTAAAAATACAAAGAATTAGCCGGTCGTGGTGGCATATGCCTGTAGTCTCAGCTACTCGGGAGGCTGAGGCAGGAGAATTGCTTTATCTGGGGGGGTGGATGTTGCAGTGAGCTGAGATCTCGCCACTGCACTCCAGCCTGGGCGACAGAGCGAGACTCCGTCTCAAAAAAACAAAACAAAACAAAACAAAAAACAAAACCTAAGACAGTTGCTCATAAAGAAAGCAACAAAGCTAAGACTCCCACTCAGAGAGTGGGCAGTAGTCCTCTCGTTGGGGGCAGGGCAAAAGGAGGACTCCCATGGAACCTAGCTTGGGTCCCAGTTGGCAGAACAATATAAACAGATGTTCTGCTGGGTGACTCGAATAATTCTTATTTTTATATGCAATCTTTCAGAAAAGAACTATAATAATTATGATGTGATATTATTCTAGAGAATAATTGATATTTTTACTTTATTAACCTTTTTCTTGTGTGCATACGAACATGCACACATACACAGTTTTGGAGGAAAAGACAGTTATAGTTCATAGTTTACTACAAATGCATATTATCCAACCCGATAGAAATTTACCACAAATGCATATCATACAATTCGATAGAAATCTATGTGCTCCAGAATGTACAGAAGGTATGCAATGTTCCAGAGAGTGTCATTGTCAGCTCTGGTTTTTTGTTTTGTTTAAAGACAAGGTTTCATTCTGTCATCCTAGTGCAGTGGTGTGATTAGAGCTCACTGAAACCTCTGCCTCCCAGGCTCTAGCCATCCTTCCACATCAGCCTCCCAAGTAGCTGGGGCTACAGGTGTGTTCCACCACACATGGCTAAGCAATCACTTTTTAGATAAAACAGCAAAGGTATATCCCATGAAAGAAGTAATAAGCTTCATTAAAATTTAAAATTCTACTCTGCTAGAGACAATATCAAAAGAGTGAGAAGACAAACCACAGATTAAAGAAAATATTTGCAAAAAGCATATGTAATGAACAACTTATTCAAAATATGCAAAAGACTCTTAAAACTAAACAGCAGGAACACAACCCAATCAAAAAATGGGCTAAAGACCCTAACATATACCTTGCTAAAGAAAATATGCAGATGGCCAATGAGCATAAGAAAAGATGCTCCACATTATATGTAAACAGAGAAATGCAATATTGTTTTAATCGTATTATACCATTTACTACCCACCTATTAGAATGGCCAGAGTCTGGAACACTGACCACACCTATGCTGGTGAGGATATGGAGCAACAGGAACTCTCATTCATTGCTGGTGGGAATGCAAAATTGTATAGCTACTTTGGAAGGCAGTTTGGTGGTTTCTTACAACACTAGACATATTTTTATTATATGATCCAGCAATCATACTCCTTGGCAACTATCCAAAGGAGCTGAAAACATGTCTACACAAAAACCTGCACATAAATGTTTATAGAAGTTTTATTCATAATTGCCAAAAGTTGGAAGTAACCAATATGTCTTTCAGTAGGTAAATGAATAAATATACTATGGTACATTAGATAATGGAATATTATTCAGCCCTAAAAATAAATGAGTTATTAAAGCATGAAAAGACGTGGAGGAATGCTTATTACTAAGTGGAAGACAAACAGGAAAATTGTTACCCTAAAGTCAATTGAAGAAAGTGTTGTAAGAAGGAGAATGTATTAAAAGCTGCAGCTATCCCAAGTAAGGTGAGGACTGGGAAATTATTTTAGCCATGTGGAGATAATTGGCGACCTTGTCAAGGGATAATAGGATCACTGACAGTCCTTCAGGGGCTGGTAGGTGGATGAATGTGGTGATAGATGTGCGTGGAAGGTCTCTCCTGATTGTGAAGTAGGAAATAAAGTCATCAATTGACCACAAGGATGGGAGAGGAGGTGTTGGAGCACTGGGATGAGAGATATGAAATAGTGACAATTTTTTTTTTTTTTTTTTTAGACGGAGTCTCACTGTCTGTCGCCCAGGCTGGAGGGTAGTGGCACCATCTCAGCTCACTGCAACCTCCATCTCCCGGGTTCAAGTGATTCTCCTGCCTCAGCCTCCCGAGTAGCTGGGATTACAGGCACGCACCATCACACCTGGCTAATTTTTTTGTATTTTTAGTAGACACGGGGTTTCAACATGTTGGCCAGGCTGGTCTCGAACTCCTGACCTCAGGTGATCCCCACTCCCCCCCCCACACCGCCCCCGGCTCGGCCTCCAAAATGCTGGGATTACAGGCTTGGGCCACTGCATCTGGCTGAAATAGTGACTTAGAACAAGAGGATTGGGAGTGGACTAATCCAATTGCGTATGGTACAATTTGCCTGGTAGCCTTGAGGACCTACTTGAGATTTATTGTCATGAATTTAAAGTGAGATCTGTCAACTGATTTTATGTTTTTCTTCCGCCATGTTTAGCTGCCCTGGTTGTGGCTTTGCCAAAGGAGTACAAAGTGGGAGAGGCAGGGAAATTGACAGTGTAGCAATCCAACAACTGAACTTCCACATGCAAAACAGTGAACCTAGACACAGACTTTACACCCTTCACAAGTATTAACTCAAAATGGATCATAGCCCTAAATGTAAAATGGAAAACTGCTAAACTAAAATATAACAGGAGAAAGCCTAGATGAAAATGGATATGGCAATGATATTTTATTTTATTTTATTACTCAGAAAATTTTATTGAAACAATGTGAGTGACTTTAATATGTGCTGGGTAAGGAGAGAAGAAAAAGCATGAACCAGAGGGAGGAACAGGGAACAGACAATTGAGTCTCTGGGGATTTGTTCCAGCAACAAAAGCAGCCACTAAACACCAAACAAATTTTCGATGCATAGTCAGATAATAGGTAAAGATTAAGACACTATTATGTCTCCCAGGAGCTTCTTGTTGAAAGAGAGAGACAAATATATAAAAAGTGACAAACACAAACATGGAGGCATTAACCCTCTGTGGGAACCTTAAAGAGTGAGAGAGTCAAAGAGCTTAACACGACTTACTAAGAGACGAAGCGGGTTTCCGAGGCTGTGATGGCCGAGTGGTTAAGGCGTTGGACTCGAAATCCAATGGGGATTCCCCGCGCAGGTTCAAATCCTGCTCACAGCGTCGCTGTTTTCTGGTTGGGTTTCCAATTTGCTACTTTCATCATTCCCCGCTGTGAGTGCTATCGCTGTGGCTTTTACAGCGCGCACACTTGTGAAAATGTACATCAAGAAGTATGTTACTCGGAGCCTGAGGCAAGAGAATCGCTTGAACCTGGGAGGCAGGCGAAGGTTGTAGTGAGCTGAGGTCGCGCCACTGCACTCCAGCCTGGGCGATAGAGTGAGACTGTCTCAAAGAAAAATAAAATATTGGTTGTCTTACGTCTAATCATAATGGCACAGACAAGACAGGTGCAACGTTGAAAATATAAGGAATACGATTTCCCTTTTAGATTAATAGTATGACAGCTTTCTTAAAGCACTCTCAGGC
>NW_012104165.1:727540-728455 GCF_000951045.1 Mandrillus leucophaeus | reverse complement strand
ATGGCCCCAAGAGTATAATACAACATAATTATGAAAAGAGTAACAGTAAAAACAAGTTACGGGCACGGGCCAGTGGCGCAATGGATAACGCGTCTGACTACGGATCAGAAGATTCTAGGTTCGACTCCTGGCTGGCTCGCTTGTGCTCACCATTTTCCTTCTTCAAAGCCGTATTAGCAATCCTGTGAATGTCCTTGTCCAGAGTGGTGCTGTTACTTGAATGTGAAAGAGACAAGAGTCGAAGAAGCCAACCTACGAGATTTTGTTGCTGTCTTTCATCTCTTTCTCAACTTGAGAAGGGAGAAAGGAGAAAAAGACCATTAGAAAGCTTAAAAATCAAAGAAACTTAAAAAAAATTTTTTTCCACGTAAATCTTCTTCATCAGTGTTTTTTTTTTCCATTGGGAGAGGTCCACACTCCTGGCGTCTCTGAGGCACAGCTCTTTCCCTGGGCATGACTGTTGTCAAAAAGAAAGGGGACATCTGAAGAAACGTTGAATCATAAAGACAGGGCTGTGGCGGATGCGGGATGCAAGCTGCTCCTTGCGTCAGTTGGGCCCCCTACACAGAGCTCAACTATGAAGTCGGTGGACCCAACTCAGCCTCAACATCGCCCCCATCCACCACTCCCGCCACGGGCCTCTAACCCGCCTCTCAGGTCTCCACCACTTTTCCTCCGCCCTGAGATCCTCAAGAAATAGAAGACAGGAGAATCGGCAGGGACAAAGATAGATAGACAGACAGATGATTGATTGATAGATAAATAAATAGATAGATAGATAGATAGATAGATAGATAGATAGATAGATAGATAGATAGATAGACAGACATCCCAGAAGATGAGTGTGGAAGGTGGCAGCTTTGGGGCGGTGTCTGAACAGATGGACCTCCTTTCTCAGCGACGAGGAAGATGGTG
>NW_012104165.1:721014-722000 GCF_000951045.1 Mandrillus leucophaeus | reverse complement strand
TCGCGCCACTGCACTCCAGCCTGGGCGATAGAGTGAGACTGTCTCAAAGAAAAATAAAATATTGGTTGTCTTACGTCTAATCATAACGGCACAGACAAGACAGGTGCAACGTTGAAAATATAAGGAATACGATTTCCCTTTTAGATTAATAGTATGACAGCTTTCTTAAAGCACTCTCAGGCAGCAATCTTTACTTCGTATTTGTCCTGATCACACAGCTGGTGGGAGCCAAAAAATTTAGGATGATAACAATCCATCATATGTATTAGCTGCTCTTCAAAGCGTTTTGTATCAACGAGGAAACGGAGGCACAAAGAGGATACATTTTGGTTTCTGACTACCTTCTTAAACCCATACGAAACTTCGTCTCCTTATAAAAGCACTTCGTCATTTTCCACTACTTTGCCTACTTTGCCTACTTTGAACAGCTATGCAAGTAAAGTTCCTTGTTTCTAAGTTTCCATGTCAAATGTAATTCTGAAAAAAGTGTACTTTCCTGAATTCTTGCCTCCTTGTTAAATTTGAGTGTCTTCATCTGCTACTCTGAGTTGTAATACCGTTTTACAATAAACTTCTCCCTAGTGAGTGAGTACTTGTTTTTTTCCTTTTGGATAAGAGGAAAAAACTATGACTAATGCCTCCAGAAATGTATTACAAAGCACTTTACTTTTTGCAATATCTAAATTTAAAATAATACAGATTGCTCATTACTGATCCACATACATCGTTAGTGCCCTATGTAAGTATATTAAAAATGAAGTTCAGGCCAGGCGCAGGGGCTCACGCCTGTAATCCCAGCACTTTGGAAGGCCGAGGCGGGCGGATCACCTGAGGTAGGAAGTTCAAGATCAGCCTGACCAACATGGAGAAACCCCGTCTCTACAAAAAATACAAAATTAGCCGGGCATGGCGGCACATGCCTGTAATCCCAGCTACTTGGGAGGCTGAGGCAGGGGAATCGCTTGAACCCAGGAGGCAGAGGTTGC
>NW_012104165.1:713270-719251 GCF_000951045.1 Mandrillus leucophaeus | reverse complement strand
ACATCGCCCCCATCCACCACTCCCGCCACGGGCCTCTAACCCGCCTCTCAGGTCTCCACCACTTTTCCTCCGCCCTGAGATCCTCAAGAAATAGAAGACAGGAGAATCGGCAGGGACAAAGATAGATAGACAGACAGATGATTGATTGATAGATAAATAAATAGATAGATAGATAGATAGATAGATAGATAGATAGATAGATAGACAGACAGACAGACAGACAGACAGACATCCCAGAAGATGAGTGTGGAAGGTGGCAGCTTTGGGGCGGTGTCTGAACAGATGGACCTCCTTTCTCAGCGACGAGGAAGATGGTGGAGGAGAGAGAGGCTGGGAGGCAACCAGAGTCAAGCGGGGGAAAATTCCTCAAACTAAACCAAAAGAGCATCTTAATATGTGGCTCGGTTTCCGAACGTATAGCTTGGATCTTCGCTCTGCATCTCAGGTGAGTTTACTGAAGTTACTTACCAGTGTGCACTGTCAGCGGCATTGCGGGTAAACAAATGAAACCACAAACCTGGTAGTCCAGGTGTGCTGGGCTGTGGACGGGTCGAACGGAGAATTGGCGATTCTTTAAACACCTCATTCACTTCCATGCTCTTTAAACTAAAGGGGGGAAATTTTTCGTGAGAGCCAGTGGCAGCCTCACGTGGAGTGGACATTTATTTGCCTTGGAAACTGCCTGGGGTCAGAAAAAAAGAATGAAGCACAGCTGTTACGGGAAACAAAACCTCGCATCTTGCTATACTATGAGTACCACACTCTCACCGAGTCACTGGCCACTCCGAACCTGCTTCCCTTTCCCTACCGAAACTCGTTTAAAGCGTCAAAATAATATCGTCTCCCTTTGAATATTGAGAATGAAAAAAAAATTGAAAAAAGTATATATTGCTTCCTAACGTTTCACTAAAAACTAATCAGGCAATTGTCATACCTCTTCTTAATTTCCCATTCCCTAAAACACACCCATCTAGCTGCCACACTACTCCAACACTATTTTCTTCAATACATTCTTCCTAATGCTTGCATCTTTTCTGTTGTTCTTTGTTTTGGGACGGAGTTTCGCTCCTGTTGCCCAGGCTGGAGAACTATGGCGCGGTCTCATCTCACTGCAACCTACGCCTCCCGGGCTCAAGTGATTCTCCTGCCTCAGCCTCCCGAGTAGCTGGGATTACAGGCACGAGCCCAGCTTATTTTGTATTTTTAATAGAGACCATGTTGGTCAGGCTGGTCTCCAACTCCTAACCTCAAAAGATCCCCCCGCCTCGGCCTCCCAAAGTGCTGGGACGATAGGTACCAGCCCCTGCGACCGGCCTGTTCTTTTTACTTTTTACAATAAAGGGAAACGAAAAATAGCCTTCTCGCTGGATGAATAAGGCAGTGTCTTAATTTTGGATTCACGGCAGCGGTTATTCGACAGGCTTAAGTTAAAAGGTCCATCATTACGGTAATCTAGTGGCCCGTACGGGGATCGAACCCGCGACCTTGGCGTTATTAGCACCTCGCTCTAACCAACTGAGCTAACCGGCCACACGCCTTTGCTGGGTTTTGAGGGAAGACATATATAAATTAATTGACATTTTTGTTTTTCTAAATAAAATAGCTTCTTTTTTCTTTCTTACTCCTTTCAAAAGAGACCTTTAAGACCATATTCACAGACTTTAGCAAGGAAGTCCAAACTATTTTAACTCTGAGCCAGACCAGAAAATCTGCGGAGAATCCACGGAGAAATTTTTGACAGACGATGTGGAAAAAGCACTATAATAGGATTTTCAATGGTGAGTGAAGGTAACCTCCTCTTTTTATTTTATTTTTGTTGTTGTTAGGCAGCAATTTATTTTATTTTATTTTTTTTTTTAAACAGCACTTCTCCTTGCGGGGTATGGCTAATTCAAAGGCAGTACGCCCAGAGTAGGCAGCTGTCTCTTTTTAGAGGCACGTCAGCGTACTGGATCGCAAGTTGCAAACTTTCCTTTAGTGACTTGTAACTTAAGGACCTATTATTTTCAAGTTGGTTCAAGAAAACGCCGCTGAAAGGAAGGTGAATGGGGTTGAGGGAAGGAGCCGCGCCTTCTCGGTGTCTCTGAAGTCACAAACGTAAGCATTGATGTCATCGGCGAAGATATCCAGGGGTGGAAACTGAGGTAGCCCAGCAGTACCGGAATCCCATAGTAAACCTAGTACGTTTTTTGAGGGTGGTAGAAAAGGGCTACAGAGGTTTGCAGAAGGGCAAGATTGTGGTGGCACTCCGCTAGGTATTAAGTCTCATTTAACAGCACTTGTGTGTCACTCAAATTCCAACTTGGGAACCGAAGGATTTCAGCCGGAGTTGGAGAGGCCAGAATAAGTGACATGCGCTCTTTCATCCTTGGTCAGGCTACTGGTTTTACCACCTGGATACAAGTTGAAAGAAACCTCCTGCAGCGTCAGGAACTCTCTCTCTACATGTCCTGGAGTTTCCTTTGTGTTTTTGGAACTTTCAAGATCACTGACTCCTAACAAACTTTTAACGAATATATTAGCAGTTAAATGAATCAACAAGTAACGATTTTGTTGATTCTAAAACTGACGCTGGCGCGAGGAAGAAGTGTTGGAATTCTAGTGTTACTCTTAATGTATTCAACGGTTACAGACCGAAGTACCACCAGGAGCTTCGATGTTTTATTCTTCTAGTCCTCAAGAGCTTTTATCCTAGGTGTCAAGAACTGAGGCTTCTACTTGCTCAAAAATAACCTGAAAGGAAACTCTCTGATACAGTTCCTTCAGTCACACATCCTCTTCACCCGTCCCAAAGAATTACATTCTGGCTTTCGAGGATCCCTCTTGCACATTCGGACTGGTGTTTATAGACCTTCGAAGTTCACATGTAAAGCCACAGCAAAGGAACGAACTTGTTACATATGACATCAACACCGGAAAGATTACCCTTTTTTCCTCCTTCGGACAAATGGGAGCTAATCTTCCAGCATTCCTGTACTCTGTTCTGAGACTTATTGGCAGGCAGAGCTCTTTCTGCTGTCCTGACTCTGACAGCACCAGCCTGGGTACTCGCTCTTTCTTTTGTAACCAAAAGCAAATACTATTGGAGAAAATCTGCACCTGGGACTAGAGAAATCACATTTTTTTTGCTAGTAACACCTAAGATTTAAATCTGTTCTCCTCACCCCACCCCCACCTTCAATTGTATTTCCCGATAGAGGGAAGGTCCCAGATCCAAAAACCGTATTATTCTTTACTTTCTTTAAATGAAATACTATGTGTTAACGTTACCAGTAGTGATTCCAGACAAAAAGAAGAGTTCAATACAAGGTTTTCTGTCCTTCCTTAACCGTAAACATGGTATAAAATGATGATCAAATCTCCCTTGATCTTAGATCCTAACTATCCCCATATCCTCCTCAGAGACTATCGAATTTCTTACTTTCTTATCTTCCCTAAAATAATCTATGCATAATCAAGCATATGATTACTATCTTCACCTACATTATTGGCAACACAGGGGAACATCTGTCACAAGTGTCTTGTAAGAGATATATATATATATATATATATATATATTTTTTTTTTTTTTTAAAGAAATGTGGATGACCTCGCCATGTTGCCCAGGCTGGCCTTGAAGCCATAGACCCAAGTGATCCTCTCGCCTCAGTCTCCCAAGTATCTGAGGACACTGTGCTTCAGCACCTGCCACTGTGCCCAGCTCATTTATTTTACAATGTGAATATATATATATATATATGCATGCACATGTGTGTGTGTGTATAATCACATATAACCTTAGTATTACTAAAATTCAGGTTATTTTTAATATGTCATCTCTTGCTTCTCTGCACAGTAAAAATGACTAATCATGCACTGGGACTGTCCCTGCAACTGAAAACAATTAAAATGCTGTATAAAACAAGCAAAACTTCTAAAAAAAATTCAAAGTGCTGACAATAATTTAAGGATTTCACAGACCAAATTCTGAGTGAAAGTAGAAACAGGGAGTTTAAGCATAGAATTGAAAGTGCTTGGCCAGGCTCGATGACTCACGCCTGCAATCTCAGCACTTTGGGAGGTCGAGGCGGCGGATGACCTAAGGTCAATAGTTTGAGACAAGCTTGGCCAACATGGCGAAACCCCATCTCTACTAAAAAAATACAAAAATTAGCCGGGGGTGGCGGCCGGCCCCTGTAATCCCAGCTACTCAGGAGGCTGAGGCAGGAGAATCTCTTGAACCCGGGAGTCGGAGGTTGCAGTGAGTCGAGATCCAGCCACTGCACTCCAACCTGGGCGACAGAGTGAGACTCTGTCTAAAAAACAACAACAACAAAAAAAAGTGCTTATGCCCTGATTTTTATGTGTTTCATACCATCATAACATGCGAGTGCAGCCGGGCACGATGGCTCACGCCTGTAATCTCAACACTTTGGGAGGCCGAGGTGAGCAGATCACCAGGTCAGGTGACCGAGACTATCCTAGCCAACATGGTGAAACCCCGTTTCTACTAGAAATACAAAAAAATCGCTTGAACCCAGCAGACAAAGGTTGCAGTTAGCCGAGATCGTGCCACTTCACTCTAACCTTGGCGACAGAGTGAGACTCCGTCTCAAAAACAAACAAAAAAACATGTAAGTGCACACTGAATGAGGTACTGAATAAGCTTGCTTTCTTCCCCTCAACGAATTACTAAAATCTGTGGAGGAGCTCAAGTTTATGGGCGTGGAACTGCGTTTTGTGAAATGACTTACAAGAGCCCTTTTCATTGTAAGGGCAAATGCACTATTCCTTACCATACAAATTAAATGTCAATACGGACTTACATATTGGTAGATGGCTGACATTTGGTGCGGGGCCAGTATTACACAGTTAACGTGGCCAAGCGTTAATTTAGCAGGGTCAACATGTACAAAAGAGTCCTGAAATGGCTGCTGAAACCCGGGATTGAACCAGAAGCCCGTAGATATTCAGTCTAAAGCTCTCCCAACTGAGCTATTTCAACCATCGGTAGGGAAGAACTTTTTTTTAAATTTTTTTGTCAGTTGCTTTCAAAATCGCCCTTCGTGAACACCCTCCTAGTTTCCTTTCTGGGTGCTATATTTCACAGAAAGTAAAACATATATAGTTCCTTAGGATATTAATTGGATGGGCGTAGGGATTTGGTGATTCAAAACTTCCTGCTGAAATGGGATGCTTCCTAGAATTGAAGACACCACTAGACACCACCATCCAGGATAATTTCTTTTCTTTTTCTTTTCTTTTTTTCGAGACAGTTTTGCTCTTGTTGCCCAGGCTGGAGTGCAATGGCACGATCTCGGCTCACCACAACCTCTGCCTTCCGGGTTCAAGCGATTCTCCTACCTCAGCCTCCCAAGTAGCTGAGATTACAGGCATGTGCCACTACGCCTAGTTAATTTTTTTTTTTTTTTTTTTTTTTAATACAGATGGGGTTTCTCCATGTTGGTCAGGCTGGTCTGGAACTCCTGACCTCAGGTGATCTGCCCACCTAGGTCTCCCAAACTGCTGGGATTATAGGCGTGAGCCACCGCGCCCGGCCTCTTACATAATGTAAAACTTTATACTGTTTAGTTATTGATAAAGCCAAACACAAACCTTCTTTTTTTTTTTTTTTTTGAGACGGAGTTCACTCTCTCTCGCAGTCTGGAGTGCAGTGGCACGATCTCGGCTCACTGCAAGCTCTGCCTCTCAGGTTCACGCCATTCTCCTGCCTCAGCCTCCCAAGTAGCTGGGACTACAGGCCCCCGCCACCACGCCCAGCTAATTTTGTGTATTTTTAGTAGAGATGGGGTTTCACCATGTTAGCCAGGATGGTCTTGATCTCCTGACCTCGTGATCCACCTGCCTTGGCCTCCCAAAGTGCTGGGATTACAGGCATGAGCCACCGCGCCCGGCCACAAACCTTCCCCTTTTGCCTGAACCTGCTGATAGGCAGACCGTTCCCATTTATCTCAGTTCTCTGCTTCATGAGTGATTAGCTA
>NW_012104165.1:707090-712340 GCF_000951045.1 Mandrillus leucophaeus | reverse complement strand
TGCAGTGGCGCAATCTCAGCTTACTGCAGCCTCCGCCTCCCACGTTCAAGCAATTCTCCTGCCTCAGCCTCCCAGGTAGCTGGGATTACAGGCACCCACAACCACACCTGGCTAATTTTTTGTATTTTTGTAGAGATGGGGTTTTGCCATGTTGGCAAGGCTGGTCTCAAACTCCTGACCTCAGGTGATCAGCCTGCACTGGCCTCCCAAAGTGCTGAGATTACAGACGTGAGCCACTGCACCTGGCCACCTTTTTTCTTTTTTTTTCTTTTTCTTTTCTTTTCTTTAAACTACAGCTGCTAGCACCTCTAAGAAATTGTGTTTACTTTATTATTCTTATTATTCTTTTCCTTTCTTGAGACAGGGTGTCTCTCTGTTGCCCGAGCTGAAGTGTAGCTCACTGCAACTTTGAACTCTTGGGTCAAGGAATCCTCCCACCTCAACCTCTTGAGTGGCTGGGACTACAGATGTGTTACTAACATTAACATCTTGCATTAATGTGGTACGTTGGTTGCAATTAATGAATCAATATTAATACAATATCAACCAGGCGCAGTGGCTCATTCCTATAATCCCAGCATGTTGGGAGGCCTAGGTGGGCCGAGTTTGAGACCAGCCTGGCCAACATGGAGGAACCCTGTCTCTATTAAAAATACAAAAATTAACTGGGTGTGGTGGCCGGTGCCTATAATCCCAGCTACTCGGGAGGCTGAGGCAGGAGAATTGCTTCGACCCGGGAGGCAGAGGTTGCAGTGAGCTGAGATCATGCCACTGCACTCCAGCCTGGGCAACAGAGCAAGACTCTGTCTTGAAACTAAAAGACAAAAAACAAACAAAATATGCATGTAAAGTTCCTCTATGTCTTTTAATGACTTTATAGCTGATTTCTTTTTGTCACTGAACAATATTTCATTGTATAGATATACCATAGCTTGTTCATCTATTCACCTATTGAAGGATAGCTTGGTTGCTTCCAAGTTTTGAAAATTATGAATAAAGTTGTTATAAACACTCATGTGCAGGTTTTTTGTGGACTTAAGTTCTTTAATTCTTTGGGTAAGTATTAAGGAGTGCAATTGCTGAATTTTATGGTAAAAGTATATTTAACTTTTTAAGAAACTGCTAAATTGTCTTTCAAAGAAGTGGTACCATTTTGCATTTCCACCAGCAATGAATGAGAGCTGGTGTCGCTCCACATCCTCACCAGCATTTGGTGTTGTCAGTGTTCTGGATTTTGGCCATTTTAATAGGTATGTTGTGTTATCTCATTTTTTTAAAATTTGAATCTCCCTTAACATATACTGTGGAGCATCTTTTCATATGTATATTAATCACCTATGTATCTTCTTTGGTGAGGTGACTGTTAAGGTCTTTGGCCATTTTTTCATGGGATTGTGTTCTTACTGATGAGTTTTAAGAGCTCTTTGTGTATTTTGAATAACAGTACTTTATCTGATATGTCTTTTGCATGTATTTTCTCCCAGTCTGCGGCTTGTATTTTCATTGTCTTGGTGTTATAGTGTTTTTGATCACTAGCAGGTCTTTTTGGTTCGTTCTAAGAATTTCCATCTCTCCGCTTACATTGCCCATGTGTTCTTGTATGCTGTCATCTTATTCTTGGTATCTTAATCAGTTGTTTCAAATTCCTGGTCTGAGAATTCCAACATCCCTGTCATATTTGAGTCTGGTTCTGACGCTTGCTCTCTCTCTTTAAACTGTGTGTTTTGTCTTTTTTTTTTTTTTTTTAAATGTCTTGTTATTTTTTTCTTGATAGCAGGACATGCTGTACTGGGTAAAATGAGCTGCTGCAAGCAGGCCTTTAGTAATGTGGTGACAAAGTGTGGAGGGAGAAGAGCATTCTGTAGTCTCACAAGTAGGTCTCAGTCTATTAGTGAGCCTGTGTCTCTGAACTGTGAGCTTTAAACATGCTTTTTAGGTTTTTTCCCACTTTCGGTGGTACTGGATGGCTAGAGTGGGCTGGAGTTATTTCCCTTCCCGTAGATCCATCCAGCTCTTGATAAAACCCCAGCAGGTTAGATTGAGATTAAATGGTTTCTCCTGAGGGCAGACCTTGTTAAGAATAACAGAATGGGCCCAGCGCAGTGGCTCACGCCTGTAATACCAGCACTCAACCCCGTCTCTACTAAAAATACAAAAATTAGCCGGGCGTGGTGGCAGGTGCCTGTGATCCCAGCTGCTCAGGAGGCTGAGGCAGAAAGAACTGCTTAAAACCCAGGAGGTGGAGGTTGCAGTGAGCTGAGATTGTGCCGCTGCACACCAGCCTGGGTGACAGAGCGAGACTCCGTCTCAAAAAAAAAAAGAACAGAATGCTCTGGCCTGTTGCAAACTGGTTCTTGCCCCACCTGCTACCAGAGGGGATTTTTCTCTCTCATTGTGAGAACCTGGTTGAGCTCCCGACATAAAGTTCACAAATTTATAGCTGGAGATTTTTCCTTGAGATTTGTCCACAGAAAGCCTCGAGCAGTTTCTTAATTACAGCTCAGGTGTCCCTGCTCCAGCACTGATTCACATGGAGGATTTTGCTCTTTGGGTTTCTGGTCTGGTAAGTTGTGGTACTCTGTATTTGCCTTTCTGTCTCTCCAGTTTTGGGGGCAGTGGTTTGCCCTGTGACCTCACACGAAGTATGGAAAACCTTAAGCCATGAGTGTGGATTTTCCTGTTTTTAGTTCCAGTGTGGTTTTGTTGTTGTTTTTCTTTCACTATTTAGTTCCTGTGAACCATCAGGTCTTCTTAAGCTGTAATTTTGAAATTATAATAGGTTAACAAGAAGTTACAAAGAAAGTAGAGAACTCCCCTGTACCCTTAACCCAGTTTCCTACAAAGATTACTTCTTTTTTTTTTTTTTTTTTTTGAGACGGAGTCTCGCTCTGTCGCCCAGGAGGGAGTCCAGTGGCGTGATCTTGGCTCACTGCAACCTCCGCCTCTTGAGTTCACACGATTCTCCTGCCTCAGGCTCCAGAGTAGCTGGGATTATGGTCACCCACCACCACACGCGGCTAATTTTTGTATTTTTAGTAGAGACAAGGTTTCACCATGTCAGCCTAGCTGGTCTTGAATTCCTGACCTCAGATGATCCACCCATCTCAGCCTCCCAAAGTGCTGGGATTACAGGGGTGAGTCACCCAATGTGCTGGCCCAATGGTTACTTCTGATATAACACAATATCAAACACAGGAATTTGACATTGGTATGACATGTGTGTATGGTTCTAGATAATTTTTATCACGTGTAGATTTGTGTAGCTAACACTGGAAACCAGACACGAAACAATTCCAGCACCACAAAGATCCCACTGTGAATGCCACCCCTTAATTAGTCATACCTACTTACCTCTCCTCTTGACAAAAATTATTTATTTATTTATTTTTTTTTTTGAGATAGAGTCTCGCTCTGTTGCCCAGGCTGGAGTGCAATCTTGGCTCACTGCAACCTCTGCTTCCCCATTCAAGTGATTCTCCTGCCTCTGCCTCTGCCTCCCAAGTAGCTGGGATTACAGGTGTCAGCTGCTAGGCCTGGCTACTTTTTCTATTCTCAGTAGAGATGAAGTTTCACCATGTTGGCTAGGCTGGTCTCAAACTCCTGACTTCAAGTGATCCTCTTGCCTTGGCCTCCCACAGTGCTTGGATTACAGGTGTGAGCCACTGTGTCCAGCCTTGACAAAAATTCTACAATTCTTTTTCATTTTGAGAATGTTATAGATATAGAATCATATAATAGATGACCTTTAAAGATTGGCCTTTTCCACAGCCTAGTTTCCTCAAGATCCATCCAACTCGTGATATCAATAGCTCCTGACTTGTTATTGTTGAGTATTCCATGGTATGGATGGGCAACTGTTTATTTAACCATTCATATATTGAAAGACATTTTGATGCTTTCTAGTGTTTTGCTATTACAAATAAAGCTGCTATGAACCATTTTATACCAATTTTTGTGTGGATATAAGTTTTCACATCATTTTTGGTCTATATATTTTGAAACTATGTTATTGAATGCATACACATTTAGAATGTTTATGTTTCTCTTTTATAAAATGTCTCTTCCATCACTATAAAATGCATCTCTTATTGTTATGAAATATCTCTGTGGTAATGCTTCTTGTCTTAAATTCTACATTTTAAAAAATATTGGCCGGATGTGGTGACTCACACTATAATCCCAGCACTTTGGGAGGTTGAGGCGGGAGGACCACAGGAGGTCAGGAATTTGAAACCAAGCTGGCCAATATGGTGAAACCCTGTCTCTACTAAAAATACAAAAATTAGCTGGGCATGGTGGTGCACACCTGGAATCCCAGCTACTTTGGAGGCTGAGGCAGGAGAATTGCTTGAACCCAGGAGATGGAAGTTACAGTGAGCTGAGATCACGCAACTGCACTCCAGCCTGAGTGAGAGTATGAGACTCCATCTCAAAAAAATAAATACATACATACATAAATAAAGTTAATATAGCCATGCCAGGTAAAAAAAAAAAAACAACTAAAAATAGAGTTAGCTTTTGTTTTGTATATTTTTAACATTTCTCTTCTAGATCTCTTACTTTATATCCTTATGCATACTTTCCCCCATGGCATTTTTTAAATTGTGGTAAAACATACATAATATAAAATTTGCCATTTTTATTATTTTAAGAGTACATTTTGGTAAAATTAAATACATTCAGTGTGGTGGAACCATCACCATCATCCATCTCCAGAACTTTTTTAGCATCCCAAACTGAAACTCTATAACCATTAAACAAA
The DNA here is from genome assembly GCF_000951045.1 of Mandrillus leucophaeus. NCBI lineage: Eukaryota > Metazoa > Chordata > Mammalia > Primates > Cercopithecidae > Mandrillus > Mandrillus leucophaeus. The sequence continues at coordinate 707,578 of NW_012104165.1, read as the reverse complement.
AACTCCCCATCTGCTCCCCTTCAGCCCTTGGTACCCATTGTCTGTCTCTATAAATTTAGCTTGTGTTTTTATGTATCTAATAGAAGTAGATTATACAATATTTGTCCTGTTTGGCTTTTTTCACTTAGCTTAATGTCCTCAAAGTTCATTCACGTCATGGTATTTATGAGAATTTCATTTTTTCTAAGGCTAAAGTATATCTCATTGCTTGTATATATCGCACATTATTTATCTGTCAGTGGACATTGGGTTAAATATATCTTTTTTGGGGGGAAGAGGATGACAAGGTCTCACACTGTCACCAGGCTGGAGTGCAGTGAGGCTGGAGTGCAGTGGCAGCTAATTTTAAAATTGTATTGTAGAAGTAGTGGTTGCATTTTGCTCAGTCCAGTCTTGAACTCCTTGCCTCAAGGGGTCCTTCAGCCTCAGCCTCCCAAACTGCTGGGTGTGACCCAGCAGATGTGACCCACCATGCCCAGCCCCATCTT
>NW_012104165.1:688690-707040 GCF_000951045.1 Mandrillus leucophaeus | reverse complement strand
TTTTTTTTTTGAGATAGAGTCTCGCTCTGTTGCCCAGGCTGGAGTGCAATCTTGGCTCACTGCAACCTCTGCTTCCCCATTCAAGTGATTCTCCTGCCTCTGCCTCTGCCTCCCAAGTAGCTGGGATTACAGGTGTCAGCTGCTAGGCCTGGCTACTTTTTCTATTCTCAGTAGAGATGAAGTTTCACCATGTTGGCTAGGCTGGTCTCAAACTCCTGACTTCAAGTGATCCTCTTGCCTTGGCCTCCCACAGTGCTTGGATTACAGGTGTGAGCCACTGTGTCCAGCCTTGACAAAAATTCTACAATTCTTTTTCATTTTGAGAATGTTATAGATATAGAATCATATAATAGATGACCTTTAAAGATTGGCCTTTTCCACAGCCTAGTTTCCTCAAGATCCATCCAACTCGTGATATCAATAGCTCCTGACTTGTTATTGTTGAGTATTCCATGGTATGGATGGGCAACTGTTTATTTAACCATTCATATATTGAAAGACATTTTGATGCTTTCTAGTGTTTTGCTATTACAAATAAAGCTGCTATGAACCATTTTATACCAATTTTTGTGTGGATATAAGTTTTCACATCATTTTTGGTCTATATATTTTGAAACTATGTTATTGAATGCATACACATTTAGAATGTTTATGTTTCTCTTTTATAAAATGTCTCTTCCATCACTATAAAATGCATCTCTTATTGTTATGAAATATCTCTGTGGTAATGCTTCTTGTCTTAAATTCTACATTTTAAAAAATATTGGCCGGATGTGGTGACTCACACTATAATCCCAGCACTTTGGGAGGTTGAGGCGGGAGGACCACAGGAGGTCAGGAATTTGAAACCAAGCTGGCCAATATGGTGAAACCCTGTCTCTACTAAAAATACAAAAATTAGCTGGGCATGGTGGTGCACACCTGGAATCCCAGCTACTTTGGAGGCTGAGGCAGGAGAATTGCTTGAACCCAGGAGATGGAAGTTACAGTGAGCTGAGATCACGCAACTGCACTCCAGCCTGAGTGAGAGTATGAGACTCCATCTCAAAAAAATAAATACATACATACATAAATAAAGTTAATATAGCCATGCCAGGTAAAAAAAAAAAAACAACTAAAAATAGAGTTAGCTTTTGTTTTGTATATTTTTAACATTTCTCTTCTAGATCTCTTACTTTATATCCTTATGCATACTTTCCCCCATGGCATTTTTTAAATTGTGGTAAAACATACATAATATAAAATTTGCCATTTTTATTATTTTAAGAGTACATTTTGGTAAAATTAAATACATTCAGTGTGGTGGAACCATCACCATCATCCATCTCCAGAACTTTTTTAGCATCCCAAACTGAAACTCTATAACCATTAAACAAAAACTCCCCATCTGCTCCCCTTCAGCCCTTGGTACCCATTGTCTGTCTCTATAAATTTAGCTTGTGTTTTTATGTATCTAATAGAAGTAGATTATACAATATTTGTCCTGTTTGGCTTTTTTCACTTAGCTTAATGTCCTCAAAGTTCATTCACGTCATGGTATTTATGAGAATTTCATTTTTTCTAAGGCTAAAGTATATCTCATTGCTTGTATATATCGCACATTATTTATCTGTCAGTGGACATTGGGTTAAATATATCTTTTTTGGGGGGAAGAGGATGACAAGGTCTCACACTGTCACCAGGCTGGAGTGCAGTGAGGCTGGAGTGCAGTGGCAGCTAATTTTAAAATTGTATTGTAGAAGTAGTGGTTGCATTTTGCTCAGTCCAGTCTTGAACTCCTTGCCTCAAGGGGTCCTTCAGCCTCAGCCTCCCAAACTGCTGGGTGTGACCCAGCAGATGTGACCCACCATGCCCAGCCCCATCTTTTGACTGTTGTGAATAATGCTGCTGGGAACAATTGGTGTGCAAGTATCTGAGCTTCTGCTTTCTGTTGTTGTTTTTTTTTTTTTTTTTTTGAGATGGAGTCTCGCTCTGTCACCCAGGCTGGAATGCAGTGACTCGACCTTGGCTCACTGCAAGCTCTGCCTCCCGGGTTCAAGTCATTCTCCTGCCTCAGCCTCCCTAGTAACTGAGACTGCAGGCACCCACCACCATGCCCGACTTGTATTTTTAGTAGAGACAGGGTTTCACTGTGTTAGCCAGGATGGTCTCGATCTCCTGACCTCGTGATCTCCCTGCCTCAGCCTCCTAAAGTGCTGGGATTACAGGCGTGAGCCACCGCGCCCGGCCGAGCTTCTGCTTTCAATTCGTTTAGATAAACACCTAGAAGTGGAATTGCTGGACCATATAGTAATAATATGTTTACTTTTTTTAGAAACTGCCATACTGTTTTCTACAGTGGCTATACTATTTTACATTCCCACCAGCAATGCACCAGAATAATAATTTTCTATATCCTTCCTGGTATTTATTTTGCTTTTTGTTTTCTTTTTCTTTTTTTCTAATAGCCATCCTAAGGGATCTCAGATGCTATCTCACTGTGGTTTTGATTTGCATTTTCCTAATGGTTAGTGAAGTTGAACATTTCTTGATGTGCTTATTGGCTATTTGTGCTTCTATCGTCTTTGGAGAAATGATCCAAGTCCTTTGCCCAATTTGAACTGGGTTGTGTTGTTGTTGTTACTGTTGAGTTGTAGTAGTTCTTTACATATTCTGGATATTAATCCTTTGTCAGACATATGCTGCGCAAATATTTTCTTCCATTCCATGAATTGTCTTTTCACTCTTTTGATTGTGTCCTGACTAATTCAATAAATAATTCAATAAAATCTGACTAAACAGTGCCCTGACTATAAATGTTTTTATTTTATTTTATTTTTATTTTTAAATATTTATTTATTTATTGTTTGAGACAAAGTCTCGCTCTGTCGCCCAGGCTAGAGTGTAGTGGCACAATCTTGGCTCACTTGAATTTCCACCTCTCAGGTTCAAGTGATTCTCCTGCCTTGGCCTCCCAAGTAGCTGAGACTACAGGCGCAGGACACCACACCCAGCTAATTTTTGTAATTTTAGTAGAGATGGGGTTTCACCATATTGGTCAGGCTGGTCTCGAATGCCTGACCTCAGGTGATCCACCCGCTTCGGCCTCCCAAAGTGCTGGGATTACAGACGTGAGCCACCATGCCCAGCCTACAAATGTAACTAATTCGATGAAGTCTAATTTATCTATTTTTGTTATTGTTCTCTGTGCTTTTGGTATGATATCCGAGAAATCATTGCCAAATGTCATGAAGATTTTCCCCAAGGTTTTCATCTAAGAATTTTAAAGTTTTAGCACCTATGTTTAGGTCTTTGATCTGTTTTAAGTTAGTTTTTACATGTATTATAAGGTGAACATCCAACTTCATTCTTTTGCATGTAGATATTCAGTTTTCCTAGCACCATTTGTCGAAAAGTCTGTTCTTTCTCCATTAAATGGCCCTGGCACCCTTGTCACAATTCAGTTGACCATACAAGCCACAGTTTATTTCTGGGCCCTCTATTCGCTTGTGTCTGTATGTCTCTCCTTATGCCAGTACCATACTGTTTTGATTACTGTAGCTTTAAAGTAAATATTGAGATCAGGAAGTATAAAGCCTCCAATTTTGTTCTTTTTCTTTTTCTTTTTTTTCTTTTTGCATAAAGACAAACTTTATTGAGCCCCTAGCTCTCTTTATTGAGCACTAGCTCTCTTTCTCCTGCACAGTCTTGGTTCCTCGGAGAAGTCCAGTCGGGTGGGCAGCAGTGAGACCCACTTTGCAGCCAGCAGGGGCATCTCTGCGGATGATGGAGGGCTTGCCAATGTGCTGGGGGTTACCACCTTCAAAAGGATGCTCCACAGGGTTCCACTACTCGTGGCCAGCAATTCCTCTTTGCCTTATATTTGTAGTAGGCCCTGCCAGCCTTCAAGATGGGTTTGTCAGTTCGGCCACCTCCAGCCACCACACCAACCACAGCTCTGTTGGCTGAGGAGATAACCTTCTTGGAGCCAGAGGGCAGCTTCACATGGGTCTTCTTGGTCTCAGGGTTGTAGGAGATAACGGTGACATAGTTCCCTGATGCCCGGGCCAGCTTGCCACGGTCTCCAGGTTTCTCCTTCAGGCAGCACACGATTGTACCCTCAGTCATGGGGCCCACAGGGAGCATATTGTCAATGTTGAGCTGAGCCGTCTTGCCGCAATACACAAACTGGCCTGTGTGAATGCCCTCGGCGGCAATGAATAGCTCCGTTTGCTTTTTAAACCGGTACGGATCTCGGAAAACCACCTTGGCGAGGGGCGCGCTGCGGCCCGGGTAGTGGATGACGTACTTCAGAGTGCCCTTGATGTAGCCGTGCCGCTCCGCGAAATCTACGGCGTCCAGGCACGCGGAGCCTTAAAGGTGCTTCACTTGCGCGGGGAACACAGACCCGGCGCCCTTCCTCTGCCCTTTGATCACGCGGCCCATGGCGACGGGTCCTGGTCATGAGCGTGGCCGAAAGAGCTGTTCTTCTTTTTCAAGATTAATTTGGCTATTTAGGATCCCTTGAGATTCAATACGAGCTTTAGAATGGATTTGCTTATTTCTGTAAAAAAAACATTATTGGGATTTTGATAGAGTTTATGTTGAATCATAGATAGCTCTTAGTGTTAACTAATTGAACATCAATGTCCTTCCTTTCATTGCTGTCTTCTTTCAATCCTTTCAGCTATGTTTTGTAGTCTCCAGCATACAAGTCTTCTTCCTCCTTGATTAATTTTAATCCTAAGTATTTTATTCTTGTTGATCCTATTGTAATTGGAAATGTTTTTCTTTTCTTTTTTGGAGACGGAGTCTCCTTCTATTGCCCAGGATGGAGTTCAGTGGCGCAATCTCAGCTCACTGCAGCCTCTGCTTCTCCTGCCTCAGCCTCCCGAGTAGCTGGGACTACAGGCGCGCGCCACCATGCCCGGCTAATTTTTTCGTTTTGTTTGTAGTTTTAGTAGAGACGGGGTTTGACCATATTGGCCAAGTTGGTCTCGAACTTCTGACCTCGTGATCCGCCCCTCTCGGCCTCCCAAAGTGCTGGGAGGATTACAGGAGTGAGCCACCGTGCCCGGTGGGGAAATGTTTTCTTAATTGTCTTTTCAGATTGTTCATTAATAGTGTATAGAAATGCAACTGAGTTTTATATCCTTCAATTTTATCGAATTTGTTTACTGGCTGTAACTTTTTTGTGTTTATATATATATATAAAACATCGAAGTTTTTTATATATAAAATCATCATCTGTGACAGAAATACTTTTACCTTTTTTTCCAGTTTGGATGCCTTTTATTTCTTTTTCTTGTTTGGTTTTTTTTTTTTCCCCCCTCTATCTAGAACTGCCAATACCAGCTAAATACAGTAGTAAAAGTAGGCATTCCTGTCTTGTTCCTGATCTTACAGAAAAAACTTTCAGTCTTTCATTATTGAGGATAATGTTCATAAAAAGTCTTTATCATATTGAGAGAATTTCCTTCCATGTGTACTTTATTGAATTTTTTTTTCTTATCATGAAAGTGTTTAAAGTTTGTCAAATGCTTTTTTTTGTATTAATTCAAGACTTTTTTCTTTCATTCTGTTTATGTATACATTATGTTAATTACTTGTTTTGTATGCTGAATCTTTCCATTTCAGGAATAAATCCTACTTTGCTGTGGTGTAAAATCCTTTTAATATATTGTTGAATTCAGTTTGCCAGTATTTTGTTGAGGAATTTAGCGTTGATAAAAAAATATTAGCCTGTAGCTTTCTTTTTGTAATCGCTTTGTCTGCCTTTGGTACCAGAGTAATGCTAGCTTAATAAAATGAATTAGGAAGTGTTTCCTACTCTTCAGTTTTGTGGAAAAGTGTGAGAAGGACCGCTTAATTATTTAAATGTTTGATAGAATTCATCAGTTAAGCCAGCTGGTCTAGGGCTTTTTTTCATGGTAGGTTTTTGATTACTGTTTCAATATCCTTACTAGTTATAGGTCTTTTCAGATTTCTAATTCTTTATGATTCAATCTTTGTAGATTGTGTGTTTCTAGGAGTTTGCTCATTTAATCTAGGTCATCCAATTTGCTGGCATACAATTTTCATAGTGTACTCTTATAATTCTTTTTATTTTTGTAAATTTAGTAATAATATCCCCGCTTTCACTTCCAATTTTAATACTTTGAGTCTCTTTTCTTTTCTTTTCTTTTTTTTTGTTTTTACTTAGTCATTCTAGCTAAATGTCAAGTTTGCTGACAATGTAGACAACTTTTCAAAGAACTTCTGGTTTTATTGAATTGTCTGTATTGTTTTCAGCCTGCCTTTTCTGATGGCCTGTCTTTTATTACAGCCTGCCCTATGGATTTAACACTTTCTAACCAGTCTCTACAACTCAACTGCATAACCCTATTACTTCTTCAATTTATCAGTCTCTCCCTGTGCACCTCTCTCCCAATCTCTCCCTCTCTCTCCCTCTCCCTGCCTCCTTCTCCGCCTCTCTCTCCCACCTTCCCCGCCTCTTACACACGCACACACACACACACACACACACACCCCTTGATGAGTACACATAAAATGAACACACCTGGTAAACCAGAGCATTTCCAGTTCCTTTTCAGCTACTACCCACTCTTCCCAGAGGGAAGCACTATTGTGACTTCTGGCTGGACAGCGGAATGTTACCTGCTTTATAATTTAAATCAGTGGAGCCACAGAGTACTGTCCTTTTCTGTCTGGTTTATTTTAGCCAACATCTCCGTGAGATTCATCTACATAGTTGTAGATTGTTCATTATTGTTGCAATAGATTATTTCATGTGAATTAATTCATGCATCTGCTGATGGGCACTTGCGAAGTTTCCAGTAGTTTTTATTATTCTGAATACTTTACTGGGCATTCTGGTAAATATATTTGGTGAATATATGTACCAATTTGTGGTAGGCAAATAACAACGGTCAGGATGTGATATCTTTGATTTTAATAAGTAGAAAGTCTGAAATATATGGAAAAAACTACCAGGAAAAAAAAATCTGAGTAGAACATAGAGATTTTCTAAAGCCAAACCTGGATTGTCTCGCCCTAGGTGCCTCAATTCCAATATCTTCCAGCAGGGTTGTTTCCGTAGTGTAGTGGTTATCACGTTCGCCTAACACGCGAAAGGTCCCTGGTTCGAAACCAGGCGGAAACAAGTGGTCCCCTTTCTTAAGTTTTGTTCCTGAGAGTCTCCATTTGAACTAGATAGGACCTTTGTATATGATCAAGCACCTAAATCAAAGGATCTCATATCCTCCTTTTTTTTATTTTAGCCACCTCAGGAACAATTTTGCTCCCTCTTTTGTCCTCAGCCGCGGTGAGGCCCACATCACCCCATCTTGCCGCGCCCCAGCATGTCGCTCTCCCAGCTCCCTCCCCTTATGCTCTGTGTGGCCTGTAGGTTCTAGGGCCCAATGGCGTCAACTCGAGTAGGCTGTAGTGGTGCAGGATCCTGCCTATACTATGCAGGTGAGATTGGCTTCCTTGAAATTTCCAGAGCCACTTGTGCAGGTTCTTTGCCAAGAGATTTTCCTTAGGGGTTTCTAAAAATAAGCAATGCTTAGGACCCAGGTCCGTGAGAAAAAAATAAAAAAAAGAAACAGGGCCACGCTTTGAGCCAAGTGAATAACTGATATTCTATTGACTTCCCTTTACCCCTAAGTGAAGAGAGAATTTTTCATAAAATAGGTAAGAGGCAATTTCATGTGGATACTTAGAAACTGTCAAGTATTTAAAAAAAAAAAAAAAATTATATACTGGCCTGGCCTCTATGAGTACTCAACGCCAGATGTTGGCATTATGGGTAAGATGCGCCAATCAACTGAACTCATCAGTAACAAAAGAAACTGATTTCTTTCTTAAACTTAAGAGTGTGCTAGGCTGGGCACGGTGGCTCAGGCCTGTAATCCCATCACTCTGGGAGGCCGAGGCGGGCGGATTACTTGAGGTCCGGAGTTCAAGACCAGCTTGGTCAACATGGCAAACCCCTATCTCTATAAAATTACAGAAATTAGCTGGGTGTGATGGCACACACCTGTAGTCCCAGCTACTTGGGAGGCTGAGGTGTGAGAATTACTTGAACCTGGGAGGAGGAGGTTACAGTGAGCCAAGATTGTGCCACTGCACTCCAGCCTGGGCAACAGAGTGAGACTCTGCCTAAAAAAAAAAGTGTGCTAAACCAGCATTGTCAGTTTAAATTTCACTGTAATAAAGCAGACAATTCCTTAACTTCTAATATCCACCTTCCGTAATCTACCTGTAGTGCCTCAATGAGTTTTTTAAGAAACTCTCCAACCAAATGGTTATAAATTACTTGTTTTAACAACAAAACCAAAGAGCAACAACAACAAAAAAGCTTGATATAGGGAAAAAGAGAAGGACCACATTCATGTAACTTTAATTACAGTATATTGTTATAATTGTTATACTTTATTATTAGTTGCTGTTATTTACCCTGGCTATTTTATCAGTTAAACCATTATAGGTATGTGTTGTAAACCCAAAATATCTGAGACAGATCTCAACCAATTTAGAGAGTTTATTTTGCTAAGGTTAAGGATACACCTGTTACACAGGCTCAGGAGGTCCTGACAACCTGTGCCCAAGGTGGTCAGCGTACAGCTTGCTTTTATACATTTTAAGGAGACATGAGACATCAATCACTATGTGTAAGATGTACATTGGTTTGATCCAGTAGGACTGGACAACTCAAAGTGGTGGTGGGGTCTTCCAGGTCATAGGTAGAAAAGACACAAAAGACAAAGGTTGCATTCCTTTGAGTCCTTGATCAACCTTTCACTGAATACACAATTTAGTTTGGCTCAGTGAATCTGCATTTTTACATAAACAATAGGGCGGAGGAAACAATCAGATATGCATTTGTCTCAGGTGAGCAGAGGGATGACAGTTCGGTTTTTTGTTTTGTTTTGTTTTGTTTGAGACAGAGTCTCACTCTGTCACCCAGGCTAAAGTGCAGTGGTGCGATCTTGGCTCACTGCAACAACCTCCTCACTGCAACAACCTCCGCCTCCTGGGTTCAAGCGATTCTCCTGTCTCAGCCTCTCCAGTAGCTGGGATTACAGGCGCATGCCACTACACCTGGCTAATTTTTGTATTTTTATTAGAGACAGGGTTTTGCCATGTTGGCCAGGCTGGTCTCCTGACCTCAGGTGATCTGCCCACCTTGGCCTCCCAAAGTGCTGAGATTAGAGGCGTGAATGACCCACTGCACCTGGCCAGAGGGATGACTTTCAGTCCCACACCTGTGAAGGTAAGCTATCAGTTTACATTGCCAGGGTGAAATTCAACAGAATTGTTTTAGGATAAATACCTTAAGGCCTTCAAGGAATTTCCTTGTGGGCAAATTGTGAGGGAGGTATGTAGCTCTTTTATCTTTTTAACTATCTTGTTTAGGAATAAAATGAGAGGCAGGTTTGCCTGTAGTTCCCAGCTTGACTTTTCTGTTGACTTAGTGATTTTAGGGTTCTAAGATTTATTTTCCTTTCACAGTGTGTATAGAAGAAAAAACAGTTATGTATAGGGTTTAGGACTATCAGCAGTCTCAAGCATCCACTAGGGGTCTTGGAATATATTCCCCATGAATAAAAGGACTATTGTATCTGAAACTGTACCAAACTAAGAAGAAAGGTATGAGTCTGCACTAATGGGACATCCACAGTTGGGGCCCAGGTTTTTTCTAGGAACAGAAATACAGAGAAATTCACTGATCTTCCTCACATGCAGAAGAATCTGTTATAAGATTCTATGAAACAGGTTTTCCTACTTTACTCTGAAACTCTACATTGCTCTGAAATGACCAAATCATAAAATATTGAGATTGTTAAAAAAAGTTTTCCAGGTCACTAAATGTAACTGCCCAACGGGTTCATCTTGCCTGCTGCCTAGACAGAGCCAATTTATCAAGACAAGGAAATTGCAATGGAGAAAGAGTAATTCACGCAGAGCCAGCTGCGTGGGAGACCAGGGTTCTATTATTACTTAAATCAGTCTCCCTGAGCATTGGAGCACTGGGGGATGGTAATTTTAAAAGATAATTTAGCAGCAGGCACGGTGGCTCATACTTGTAATCCCAGGACTTTGGGAGGCCGAGGTGGGCAGATTACTTGAGGTCAGGAGTTCAAGACCAGCCTGGCCAACATGGTGAAATCCCACTTCTACTAAAAATACAAAAACTAGCTGGCCATAGGGGCGGAAGGGGAGCCTGTAATCCCAGCTACTCGGGAGGCTGAGGCAGGAGAATCACTTGAACCCGGGAGGTGGAGGTTTCAGTGTGCCGAGATTGTGCCATTGCACTCCAGCCTGGGCAACAATAGCGACAGTTGGTCTCAAACAAACAAAAATAAATAAATTAATTAAAAGATAATTTAGGGGGTAAGGGCCATGAGAAGTAGGGAGTGCTGATTAGTCAGGTTGGAGATGGAATCATAGCAGGTGTGGAAGTGAGGTTTTCTTGCTGTCTTCTATTCCTGGGTGGGATTGCAGAACTGGGTGGTGGTAGCTGATCCATCGAATGTAGGGTCTGCAAAACATCTCAAGCACCCATCTTAGGTTTTACAGTAGTGATGTTATCCCCAGGAGCAATATGGGGAGCTTCAGATTCTTGCAGCCAGAGGATGCATGACAGACCCCTAAACCATAATTTGTAATCTGGTAGCTAATTTGTTAGTCCTACCCAGGCAATAAGGGATTTTCTTTTGGGAAAAAGCTGTTATGGTCATTGTTCTAAACTATAAACTATAAACTAAGTTCCTCCCAAAGTTAGTTCAGCCTACGTCCAGGAATGAACAAGGACAGCTTGGAGGTTAGAAGAAAGATGGTTAGGTCAGATCTTTTTCACTGTCTCAGCTATAATTTTGCAGTGGCTGTTTCGTAAAGACAAAAAACAAGTTTAAAGTTTATTAATAGCAAAGAAGTCAGTCAACTTTAAAAGTTTCCTCTGCTCGGCCGGCACGGTGTCTCACGCCTGTAACCCCAGCACTTTGGGAGGCCGAGGCAGGTGGATCGCCTGAGGTCAGGAGTTCGAGACCAGTCTGACCAATATGGCGAAACTCTGCCTCTACTAAAAAAATTCCACGAAAATTAGCTGGGCGTGGTGGCGTGTCCCAGCTACTCAGTAGGCTGAGACAGGAGAAGCTTGAACCTGGGAGAATTGCTTGAACCTGGGAGGCAGAGGTTTCAGTGAGCCAAGATTGTACCACTGCACTCCAGCCTAGGCGACAGAGCAAGACTCCGTCTCAAAAAAAAAAAAAAAAAAAAAAATTTCCTCTGCTCAAAATACCTGTCCTTCTTCACCTGGCCTGGCATTTGTGAAGTATTTGGGTCACTGGGGAAACCTCTTCCTGGGTATTGGGTTGTGGAGTTTTGGTATTGTTGGTTTTGATAAATGGAAGATACGATGAAAGGAAAAACTTGCCTCAAATATGAAAATGCTCAAAGGAAAAAAATACATTTCACAATACTAAATATGGGACATCCAAGAAAACTCCATTTTAATTTTTAGAGGTGACTCGTGGGTATACAGTAGTTTCCATAGAAACTGGGCGGAAATATATCCTGTCAGTATTGTTTTTTTCTTCTCTCTCCACTTTAGCTTAGTTAATTCTTCTTTCACTAAACTCGACTCCAGTTGTCAACGCAAACGTCAACACCAAAGGTAAACACTGAACATTGTTGCAAAACTAGTATCGCTGTGGGGCCTTAACTTTGGTCTCTACACTTGCGTAGCTTCTGACCTGGGCTGAGGTGCAGGTGGTACAGGTCCCACCTACCTGGTGCACCTGGCCACTCTTCACAATCAGGAAAGAGTGAGGCTCTCAAGGTTTATAAAACGGAACAGAACTCCTTTTGGGGTTTGTTGTTTGTTTGTTTGGGTTTTTGTTTGTTTGTTTTCTTTTTGTTTTTGAGACAGGGTCTCGCTCTGTTGCCCAAGCTGGAGTGCAGTGACACAATCAGGGCTCACTGCTGCCTGGACCCCCCAGGCTCAAGCAATTCTCCCATCTCAGCCCCCAGAGTAGCTGGGACCACAAGCACATGCCACCATGCCAGGCTAATTTTTTAATGTTTTGTTGTGGGTGGGGGAAGGGGTGTCTCACTATATTGCCCAAGCTGGTCTCGAACTCAAGAGCTCAAGAGACTCTCCCGCCTCAGTCTCTCAGAGTGTTGGGATTACAGGCGTGAGCCACCACGCCTGGCAGAGTTTCCCTTTGAATCACATCTGTGCACATTTTATTGTGCTTTATATCATTGAGCCATATATATCACTTAAGAGTTATTTGCCAAATATTTGTATTGCAAATATCTTCTTATCACTTGAGTCTGGGAAACACTTTAATGATCTCTTGTGATGAAATTGTTAATTTTGATGGCACATGCCTATAATCCCAGCTACTTGGGAAGCTGAGGCAGGAGAACTGTTTGAACCTGGGAGGTAGAGGTTGCAATGAGCTGAGATCGCACCACACACGGTACTGTAGCCTGGGTGACCCAGCAAGACTCCGTCTCAAAAATAATAATTAGAAGAAGAAATTGTTAATTTTTATGAAGTCCAATTCATTTAACTTTGGTTTAGTTATTTTTGTGTCTCCCTAAGAAATTTTTCTTTCCCCAAGGTCACATAAATATTCGATTCTTTTTTATCCCCCTCATAACTTTATTTATTTTTCACTTTTAGAATTATGAGCAAAAAACCTGAACAGGCAATTCTAAAACAGAATATGTTAATGGCCAATGAGTACATGAGCATACGCTGTCACAGCAATAAAAAGTTTGCTGATTTCTTTATTTTAACTAGTGGTGACCAGACAAAACACCTCAATGGCCACTGGTAACATTATTTCCTTTCCAGAAATCTTTTCAAAACTCTTCTGCGAAGGTTGTGTTTTTCTGGGGGAGGGGCGGAAGCATGATTTGAGGTGTGTTGCAGATGGAGATAAGACAAGGTTTCTGCCTTCAGGATTTTCAGGAATATCTGCCCTTCAGAAGCTGTGCTTAATCTCCCTTTCTTTTTCAGTTTGCGCCATCCCTCCAATCCTGAGACTTAGTTCATAGCTGCATTTGATCTACATCTCTTCGGCTCCAGACGGTTTTACTAGGGGTCAAATGTGGGCTGCATCTCTCTGGGACAAAGGGAGGCCTACTAGAGTCAGATTACCCTCTCCAGCCAAAAGAGCCTACAAGTTAGGTGCTTGAGACATAAGGTCCTATCAGTTAGGCTCTCAGTCACTGCTAGGAGCCATCCTTCCTTCCTTAGTGGGTGGAATGGGAATTCCCCTGGGACTTGAAATTGCGGTCAATCAGAGGTGGGGAGTCAGAAATTCAAGACAGTCTAGAGCTGGAGGTGGGAGCCCAACCTTTTTGGCAGTTCCAGTGGTGCCTGTACACACTAGATTTGTGAGGCCCTAATTTGTGGGGCTAGTAGCAGAATTTATTGGAATTGAGGAACGAAATGAAGAAAAGATTTTAAGTTTTAGTTATTTGATGTAATCTGCAAGTATTATATTTTGCTAGAGAGTAAAAGTAAGTCCATTTTTTTTATTAAAAAAATTATTGAGGTAAAAAGAGCTTGCCATGAGATTTACTCTCTTGATTTTTTTTTTTTTTTCTTTTTTGGACATGGAGTTTTACTCTTGTCCAGGCTGGAGTGCAATGGCGTGATCTTGGCTCACGACAACCTCCACTTCCCAGATTCAAGCTATTCTCCTGCTTCAGCCTCCCCAGTAGCTGGGATTACAGGCATGCGCCACTATGCCAGGCTAATTTTGTATTTTTAGTAGAGATGGGGGTTTCTCCATGTTGGTCAGGCTGGTCTTGAACTCCCGACCTCAGGTGATCTGCCCGCCTCGGCCTCCCAAAGTGCTGGGATTACAGGCGTGAGCCACTGAGCCCAGCGACAAAAATTTAAGAGTACAATACAGTATTGTTAACTACAGGCACAATGTTGTACAGCAGATCTCTAGAACTTACTTTGCATAACTGAAATTCCCATTTTCCCCTTCCCCCAACCACAGGCAACTACCATTCTACTCTCTGATTCAATGAGTTTGGTTATTTTAGATATCTCAAGTGGAATCAAGCAGTATTTGTCCATTTGTGGGAAGCTCATTTCACTCACAATAATGTCCTCAAAGTAGTTGACCCATGCTGTTGCATATTGCAGAATTTCCTTTTTTTTTCTTTTGAGACAGGGTCTTGCTTTGTCTTTCAGGATCGAGTGCAATAGTATGATGTTGGCTCACTACAGCCTCAACCTCCTGGGCTCAAGTGATCCTCCCACCTCAGTCTCCCGAGTAGCTAGGACTGCACGCCACCATGCTTGGCTAATATTTTAATTTTTTGTAGAGACAGGCTCTCACTATATTGCTCAAGCGATCCCCCCACCTCAGCCTCCCAAAGTGCTGGAATTACAGGCGTGAGTCACCATGCCTGGCCAGAATTTCCTTTATTTTAAAGGCTGAATAATATTCTATCGTATGTATATACCATATTTTCTGTATTAATCCCTCCACTGATGAACATTTAGGTTGCTTCCACATCTTTGGTGTTGTGAATAATGCTGTAATGAATATAGGTGCACTAATATGTCCTTGAGATTCTGAATTCAATTTTTTTGGATATATACCCAGAAGTGGGGTTGTTGAATCATATATGGTAGTTCTAATTTTTTTTTTTTTTTGAGATGGAGTCTTGCTCTGTCGCCCAGGCTGGAGGGCAGTGGTGCGATCTGGGCTCACTGCAACCTCTGCCTTCTGGTTTCCAGCGATTCTCCTGCCTCAGCCTCCCGAGTGACTGGGATTATAGGCGGGCACCACCACACCCGGTTAATTTTATATTTTTAGTAGCGACGGGGTTTCACCATGTTACTCAGGCTGGTGTCGAAGTCCTGACCTCAAGTGATCTGTGCGCCTCAGCCTCCCAAAGTGCTGGGATTACAGGCATGAGCCACCGCACCCGGCCTGGTAATTCTATTTTTAATTTTTTGAAGAACCTTCATACTGTTTTCCACAGTGGCTGCACCATTTCACAATCTCATTAACAGGGTAGAAAAGTTCCAATTTCTCTACGAACTCACCAACACTTGTCTTTTGCTTTTTTGATAATAGCTATCCTAACAGGTATTAAGATGATATCTCACTTTTGTTTTGATTTGCATTCCCTTGATGATTAGTGACATTGAGCGTCTTTTCATGTACTTGTTGGCTGTTTGTATATCGTCTTTGGAGAAATGTCTATGCAAGTCCTTAGTACATTTTTATTATTATTATTATTTTTTGAGATGGAGTTTCACTCTTGTTTCCCAGGCTGGAGTGCAATGGAGCGATCTTGGCTCACCGGAACCTCTGCCTCCCGGGTTGAAGTGATTCTCCTGCCTCAGCCTCCCCAGTAGCTGGGATTACAGGCATACGCCACCAAGTCCAGCTAATTTTGTATTTTTAGTAGAGACAGGTTTTCTCCATGTTGGTCAGGCTGGTCTCAAACTCCCGATCTCAGGTGATCTGCCCGCCTCAGCCTCCCAAAGTGCTGGGATCACAAACGTGAGCCACCGCACCCTGCTCATTTTTATTTTTAATCAGGTTTTTGTTTTTATTTGTTTTGATTAACTACTGAATTGTAAGAGTTATGTATCTTGGAAATTAACCCCTGATCAGATATATGGTTTGCAATTGTTCCCCCCATTTAATAGGTTGCCTTTTTTTTTTTTTTTTACCGTGCAGAAGGCCTATAATCCCAGCACTTTGGAAGGCCAAGGTGGGCGGATCACCTGAGGTCGGGAGTTTGAGACCAACCTGACCAACATGGAGAAACTCCTTCTCTACTAAAAATACAAAATTAGCTAGGCATGGTGGCACATGCCTGAGGCAGGAGATCACTTGAACCCGTGAGGTGGAGGTTGCGGTGAGCCAAGATCGCGCCATTGCACTCTATTCGGGGCAACAAGAATGAAACTCCATCTCGGAAAAAAAAAAAAAAAAGAAGAAAAAAAAAAGAAACTCTTTTATTTGATATTAAGCCGTTTTTCTAATTTTGCTCTTGTTGGTTATGATTTTGATGTCACAGTCATTAAATCATTGCCAAGACCGATGTCCTAAAGCTTTCCTCCCAGAGTTTTATACTTGCAGATCTTAGATTTAAGTCATTAATCCATTTTAGTTAATTTTTGTGACTGCTGTAAACAAGGGTCTAATTTCATTCTTTTTCATGTGAATATCTGGTTTTCTCAACATCATTTGTTGAAAAGATTGGTTTTTTTTCCCGTTGTGTGTTCTTGGCAACCTCGTTAAAGATCAGTTGACCATATATTTATGGATTAATCTCTGAGCTCTCTGTCCTGTTATTTTGGTTAGTATACCTGTCTTTTTGCTAGTACCAGACTGTTTTAATAACTGTAGCTCTGTAGTATATGCTGAAATCAGGAAGTGTGATGTCTTCAGCTTTGTTGTTCTTTCTCAAAATGGACTTGGTGACTTTGGGTTCTTTGTAGTTTCATATGAGTTTTATATGAATTTTATAGTCTTTTTTTTCTGTTTTCTAAAAACTGCCAGAGAGATTTTGATACAGATTGCATTAATTGTACATCACTGAAAACTTTAACAAACATTAACAACATTTCACCTTCATGATTAAGTTTAATTCTTTCTTTAAGGGGGAGGGGTGCTACTATAAATGGCATTGTCCTTTAATTTTTCTTTCTATGTAGTTTATTGTTTATTATTTCATGTAGTTTATTGTTACTGTATAGTAATGCAAGTGACTTCTGAATATTGATTTTGTATTCTGCAAATATATTGAATTTGTTCATTAGTATTAACACTTCTTTTTAATGGAGTCTTTAGGACTGTCTCTATATAAAGTCATGTTATCTGCAAACAGACCCAATTTTACTTCTTCCTTTCCAATTTGGATACTTTTGGTGGTGGTGTTTTTGTCTTATGTTGAGACAGGGTCTTGCTTCAACTCAGTCTTCAGGTTGACTGATAATGCATGATTCAAATCACATGATTGGTATTTCTGATGAGGTTATGGGGTGTGGCCAGCCTCATCTTAAAAAAATACACTATACCCAAACGGGTACTTATAGTGCCAGCTACTTGAGAAGCTGAGGCAGGGGGATCCCTTCAGCCTAGGAGCTTGAATCCAGCCTGGGCAACATAGTGAAATGGTATCTGTTAAACAAACAAAACACTACTATTAGGTGGTCCAGTTTTTCATTACACAGGAAGAGATGGGCTCCTCCTCAGAAACTAATCTAGAATGACGTCTGACAAAGAACAGAACACAAATAATTCTGCTTTTCTAGGAAACTAATAACAGAAACCAATAGCCTGTTCTGAGGAAAACTGGGTGGCTAGGATATAAGAAAAATGGTAAGCTTTATACAAAAAAATTTTAAACAATACATATTATCTATGTAAAATTTTAAAAAATTAACACATTATTACATGAAATACAATTTAGAAATGACAAGAGATGGAAAAGACTGTATTTATGCTCTGGATAAAATCACTTAGGGGAGCATTTTAAGGATACAGATCTTCTCAGTTTATACCAGAAATAGAAATGGAAATATGGGTGAAAAGAAAGTAAACAAACAGTAAAGAAATCCAGAAGATCAAAATGGAAAAAAAAAAAAAAGAGGGAGAGAGAAAATTTTTCTACTATTGAAATTATATTCCATAAATAATCTAAAAAATTATTGGACTCATTTTCACATGAAGATGAAAATTTTAAAAGTAGATTACTTAGCCCCTTTTGGTGGTGGTATGATATCTCACAGTAGATATTACCCTACATGGGGACTAAAACAAACTCACTTCAAATTCTAGTTGTTAGCCAAGCATACATATCAATCTTTCATTTGGCAGGAGTATATGCCAAATCTAGGAGAACCTTGGAGTTTTAATGCTTAAAATTTCCAATATTCTCATCTGGAATAACCAAAAAGAAGTACATTTTACATTTTTTTCCCCTTCTCATCATCCACATCCAAATCACCTTATTTTTTCCTCCTTTCCTTTCTATTCTTCTTATCTCTCCCCATAGTTCTGACTTTACTCCACTGTACTGTTTTGACCTTCCAAGAATATTTTTGAGCATCTACTAAGTATCATTACATTGGACTAATTATTTGAAAGGTTTTGCTTTGTTTTGTTTTGTTTTTGTTTTGAGATGGAGTCTCACTCTGTCACTCAGGCTGGGGTGCAGTGGCCCAATCTCAGCTCACTGCAACCTCCGCCTGCTGGCTTCAAGCGATTCTCCTGCCTCAGCCTCCTGAGTAGCTTGGACTACAGGAACGCACCACCACGCCCAGCTAATTTTGTGTGTGTGTGTGTGTGTGTGTGTGTGTGTGT
>NW_012104165.1:665669-687765 GCF_000951045.1 Mandrillus leucophaeus | reverse complement strand
CCAGTCTGGAGTGCAATGGCGCAATGTTGGTTTACTGCAACCTCTGCCTCCTGGGTTCAAGCAATTTTCCTGCCTCAGCCTGCTGGGTAGCTAGGATTACAGGCACCCGCCACCACACCTGGCTAATTTTTTGTATTTTTTTTAGTAGAGAAGGGGTTTTACCATGTTGGCCAGGCTGGTTTCAAACTCCTGACCTCAAATGATCCTTCTGCCTCAGCCTCCCAGAGCACTAGGATTACAGGCCTGAACCACCATGCCTGTCCCACGCAACACTCTTGGGCCAATCAACGATCCCAACTCCTTGATCCACTCCAAATCCCTTAAAATCGCTACCTCGAACTCCTCAGGGAGGCAGATTTGAGGTTTTCCTCCATCTCCTTGTTGGGCTGTACATGATTAAACCTCTTCCTCTGCTGCAATCTGATGTCTCA
This sequence comes from Mandrillus leucophaeus, assembly GCF_000951045.1. NCBI lineage: Eukaryota > Metazoa > Chordata > Mammalia > Primates > Cercopithecidae > Mandrillus > Mandrillus leucophaeus. The sequence continues at coordinate 687,334 of NW_012104165.1, read as the reverse complement.
GTATATTGATTTGCCATGCATTGGGTAATGAATCTGATATGGTGACATTCTTCTTGATAAGCAAACTAGTAGGAAAAGCAGTTCTATATATAAATATATCTCTTTTTTTTTTTTACAGTGAAATAAATGTGAATTAAGTGTTATGAAGTTGTTGTTGTTGTTGTTTTCTTTGAGACAGAGTCTCACTTTGTTATTCAGGCTGGAGTGCAGGGAGAGTGATCATGGCTCACTGCAGCCTCTACCTTCTGGGCTCAGGGGATCCTCCCACCTCAGCCTCCTAAGTAGCTGAGACATGCCCAATTAATTAATTTTTTGTAGAGATGGGGTCTCCCTATGTTGCTCAGGCTGGTCTCAAACTCCTGGGCTCAAGGGGTCCTCCGACCTAGGCCTCCCAAAGCACTGGGATTACAGGTGTGAGCAACCTGAAGTATCTTATAATAAAAAACAAGAAATCATTGATTTTTCCCCCCTGGATTATGAAAAATGAGTAAAAATCTGTCGTGTAGACAAGATGAAGAGCATTCTAAGTGCAGAGAAGAACTGGAGACAGCGCGGCTACTACTACTTTATTATCTGCGCAAGGAAGCACCTTCTCTGACCTTTGACCTTCACATTCTTCAGTGAGAACCTACGCGATAGACAACAGCTCTTTTAATGTTCATTTCTCAGTACCTACATTTAACCTTTAGTTTGCTAAAAATAAATAAAATCAATGTTCATCCTAAGAGGTGAAAATGGGGGAGACAAAAGGTGTAAAGCAGTGGTCCCCAACATTTTTGGCATTAAGGACCGGTTTAGTGGAAGACAATATTTCCACAGCCTATAGGGGGTGGGGGCGGGGGCGGAGTATGGTTCCAGGATAAAACTGTTCCACCTCAGATCATCAGGCGTTAGATTGGCATAAGGAGCCTGCAACCTAGATCCTTTGCATGCCCAGTTCACAATTGAGTTCGCACTCCTATGAGAATCTAATGCCCCGGCTGACCTGACAGGAGGCAGAGCTCAGGCAGTAATGCTCGACCGCCACTCATCTCCTGCTGTGTAACAGGCCATGGACAAGCACCACTCTGCTGCCCAGGGTTGGGGATGCCTAGTATAAAGGATGCAAACAGTCTGGGAGCAGTGGCTTACGCCTGTAGTCCCAGCACTTTGGGAGGCCGAGGTGGGCGGATCACAAGGTCAGGAGATCAACACCATCCTGGCTAACAAGGTGAAACCCAGTCTCTACTAAAACTACAAAAAATTAGCCGGGCATGGCGGCGGGCGCCTGTAGTCTCTGCTACTCGGGAGGCTGAGGTGGGAGAATGGCGTGAACCTGAGAGGAGGAGCTTGCAGTGAGCTGAGATTGCGCCACTGCACACTCCAGCCTGGGCAACAGAGCAAGACTCCGTCTCAAAAAAAAAAAAAAAAAAAAAGGGTGCAAACACTTCCTGATATCACAGGTAGAGAGAATTCTGAGAGTTACAATTCATTCAGAGTGAGAAATTGAGCTTGGTACTGAAGAAACAAACACAATTAAGGTATAATCTTTCTCTTCCCCACCAAAGAGCTCATGATGCAATAGATGAGAGAGTGAAGTAAAAAGAAGACTAAAATAACGTATCAAGTACCTAGCACAACAGATAAAGCTCATAGGAGTGTGTCTGATCCAAACTGTTGGATATGAAGTTCCCACCATAACCTGAAGGATAAACAAGTGATCACCAGTGGAAGAAATGGAGGCAAACAAAGGGAAGCAAAGTGTAAAACAAAAAGTTCTGTCCCTCTGGAGAACCCAGACTAATATAGATTTTTGTATCAGGAGTGGTTCTAGAGGAACAGAATATTAAGGATGGAGTTCTTTCATTGGTTTTGGGGTTTCTGGAGTTGGCTGCTTAATATGATTCGACACAAAAATGCTAAGGACTGTACTTCTAATAGTGTGGAGAACACTGATAGTCCTTGGCATGAACTGTTCAGAGAGTTATGCAAAATAAATAAATTTGACACTCCTGATTCACCATTCCTGAGAAGCAAGTTTAGTGACTTTATACATAATACTTTTTACCATATGTGGAGAACCAAGGAACAAAATGAGGCTGGTTGGTTGCTTCTAAGTTCAGTGGACAAAGTGATGAAAGAAAATGATGAACTCAGGGATTCTATCTCCTGGCTTCAGAAGCAGATACTAAGCCTCAAATCTGCTAAGATTGCCCTGAGTGAGAGTCTCATCTCCTGTAGAGAAAGAGCTGACATTATGGAAAAACAGACACAAGCTCTTACCATGCGAGTGGCTGACCTGCAATGAAAGATGCATGCACAGCCTCACCAGGTGTCTACTATTAAAGTGAGGGCATTGATTGGAAAAGAATGGGACCCTGAAATTGGGGATGTGTAAGAAGACCCTGATGAAACTGGGGACACTGAGTTTGTAAACTCTGATGAACCTATTTTGCCAGAAAGAACAGCTTCCCAATCCCCAGTACTGGAAACATCCCCCCTCCGACCCACGCTGCCATCAGCCTGTCCACCTTTGTCTGAGGAGATAAACCCTGAGCTGCCTGAGGCAATAGTGATGGCCTCCCCTGAAGCAGTTGCCAGGCAAAATAATGTTGATTCTCCTCAGGAGAACCCCCAACACCCCTGTTTGCTTCTAGACCTATAACTAGACTAAAGTCCTGGTAGGCCCCTGGAGGTGAGATTGAGAGTGTAACTCATGAGGAGGTGCACTACACTTGAAAAGAACTGTTTGAGTTCTCTAATTTACATAAACAGAAATCTGGAGAACAGGCATGAGAATGGATATTTAAGGGTATAGGATGATGGTGGAACACAGAGTTGGATTGGGCGGAATTTATTGATTTGGGCCCATTAAGTAGGGACTCTGCATTTAATGTTGCAGCTCGGGGAGTTAAAAAAAAAAAAAAAAGGTTCTAATAGTTTATCTGCTTGGTTAGCTGAAATATGGATTCAAAGATGGCCCACTGTGAGCAAGCCGGAAATGCCTGATCTCCCTTGATTTAATGTAGAGGAAGGGATCCAAAGGCTCAGGGAGATTGTGAAGGTGGAGTGAATTAGTCACTTTAGACCTATTCATCGCAGCTGGGAAGGCCCAGAAGATATACCCTTGACCATGCTTTGCAAAACAGATTTGTGAGGGCAGCATCTGCATCTTTGAAGAGCCCTGTAATTGCTCTTCTCTGTATGTCAGATCTAACAGTGGGAACCACAGTCACTCAACTAAAAACTTAGATACAATGAGAATAATTGGATTGCAAGGTGGCAGGGGCCAAGTGGCAGTACTCAACTGTCGAAGACAAGGTGGGCATAGCTACCATAATGGACAGCAGAGTCAAAGCGGTAATCAGAATAGTCTGACTCATGTGGAGTCTGGCATTGGCTAATTAATCACAGTGTTCCTAGAAGTGAAATTGATAGGAAGCCTACTGCATTCCTACTTAATTTATACAAGCAGAAAACTTCTAAGTCGAATGGACAAAAGACTAATTTGAATTATAGAAACAGAATCATGGCCCCTCAATCAGTTTCCAGATTTGAGCCAGTTTACAGACCCAGAACCCTTTGGATAAAGGGGAGGCCACGTCCCCTCGAGGAAGGACCCCACTACATTACTGAGAGTTTATGCAGTGAATCTTTTTCCCACCCTTCCCCAAGAAGACCTCCTGCCTTTTACCAAGGCAACTGTGCATTGGGGAAAGGAAAATGATCAGACATTTCGGGGACTACTGGACACTGGCTCTGAGCTGATGTTGATTCCAGGGGACCCAAAACATCATTGTGGTCCTCCAGTTAAAGTAGGGGCATATGGAAGCCAGGTAATCAATGGAGTTTTAGCTCAGATCCGACTTACAGTGGGTCCCCGGACTCATCCTGGGGTCATTTCCCAAGTGCCAGAATGCATAATTACATAGACATACTTAGCAGCTGGCAGAACCCTCACATTGGCTCCATGACTGGTAGGGTGAGGGCTACTATGGTGGGAAAGACCAAATGGAAACCATTAGAGCTGCTACCTAGAAAAATAGTAAATCTAAAACACTCAATCATCAAAGGAAAGGTGAGTGTAGTGACTCTGATGAACTGAGGAGTCAAAGCAGCAATCAGAATAGTCTGAATCTCATAGATCTATGGCATTGGCTAGTTAATCACGGTGTTTTCAGAAGTGAAATAGATAGGAAGGACACTAAATTCTTTTTTTTCTAGCAGAATGATGTTTTTATTTTACCATCATGCATAAAAGGGAAGATAAATATGCCAATGGTGCATTTCTAATTTGTCACAGCAATTTCACAGTATTTATGCAATTTAGGAAAGAGACACATCAGTTATTATGTTGTTACCAGGGCAAATTATCAAGTAAGACAATCAACTACTTGATCTGTATAAACAGAGAACTACCAGATCAAGTGAACAAAAGTCTAACTCGATAAAAATACAGTCATGGCTTCCCAGACTGCCGCAGTTTGCACAGTTACTATGGGACTGAACGAGGAGGATGAACACAGAAATGAAAACTTAAAACAAAAGAAACTATTTTAAAGAAGGGGTCCGGGGAAGAAGAAGAGAGCTCCTTGCTTCTAGTGAGCAAAGGCAGCCCTGAGCTTCTACAGCCCTTGGTATTTATTGGGTAGAAAGAGCAGGGAGGAGGAGGTAATGATTGGTCAGCTGTTTGATGGGTCACAGGTTCACATTATCGCTAACAGGCTTCAGATGTGCCTAGTCACAAGAAACACTGCACTTGGGGCGTGACTGCCCTCAGCATTCCTGTTGAGTGGCAGACACAGCTGTCAGCTTGCCAACATTCTGCATTTATGAGAACAGTTTGCTGTTTGCTCATATAGCCTCCAGTGGTATACTGAGTTGATCACGACCCTCACTCTTTCAGCGTGCAACACCAGACTTGAGCCAGTTTATAGACTCAGAACCCTTTGAATGGAGTGGCAGTGGGGTCTTCTTGAGGAAGGACCTGGTACGCTACCAAAAATTTATACTATTAATCTTTTTCCCAGCCTTCCTCAAAGGGACCTACCATCTTTCACCAGAGTAACAGCACTGGGAGCAAGGAAATAATTAGACTCTTTAGGGACTATAGTTCTGAGCTGACATTGATTCCAGGAGACCTCAACATCACTGTGGTACTCCAGTCAGAGTAGGGGCTTATAAAAGTCAGGTGACCAATGAAGTTTTAGCTCAGATCTGACTCACAGTGGGTCCGGTAAGTCCCTGAATGCATCCTGTGATTATTCCCCTAGTTTCAGAAAGCATAATTGGAATAGACATACTTAGTATCTGGCAGAATCCTCACATTAGTTCCCTGACCTATGGAATGAGGGCTATTAAGGTGGGAAAGAACAATAGGAAGGCATTAGAACTACCTCTACCTAGGAAAATAGTAAATCAAAAGCAACACTACATTTCTGAAGGGATTGTAGAGATTAGTGCCACCATCAAGGACTTAAAAGATGCAGGAGTGATATTTTTGCTTTCCCACATCAGAGGTCCAGGTTCTCAGGCCTTCAGAATCTGGGACTCCAGAGAAGTCTCCCTTCTCCCTGGCCCACTGCTTCCTCAGGCTTTGGGAGACAGGCCTAAATCACACCACTGGTTTTCCTGATTCTCTAGCTTGCAGACAGCATATTGTGAGATTTCTTGCCTCCATAATCCTGTGAACCAATTCTCATAATTCCTCATATTTACTTTTACATATCCTAGTGGTTCTGTTTCTCTGGAGAACCCTGACTAACACAGAATGTGTATATCACTACATGTGTGGAAAGCTGAGGACAGAACTGTGGGGGAATATCCATATTTAAGGAACAGGAGGAAGATTCTACGAGACCAAATGAAATCCAGGAAAGACTGGATAAAAGCACAGCAACCTGGAATCATGTATTTCAGACCCTAGCATCAAGATGAATGTGTTTTTCCAAACAAGGCAGTTTGTTTACTTTTTGATGAAATTAGGAAGAAATACATACCCAGCCATTTATGTCTGATGTTTCACTGCTGGGGAAAAATTAGCATTTCTTGTTTCCCAGTCAGGTTTTTGTAAAGTAGACAGTGGAGCTCTACACAGAACACATTTAGGTTTCACAGGTGGAGTTCAACAACTTCACTGCCATCCTTGTAGATACCAAAGCTCAGGTACCTGGGAGTACTTTCTGCACATCGATGAACCCTGGTGACAGTTGCACGAATCGCAGAGAATAAAACCCAGTTTTTCCACCTCCTTGCTCAGTCCCCAAAGAGCTGAAGAATAGTTTTTAAGTGGAGGAGCAAGGGAGGGAGGAGGCTTCATTGAAGCAGAACAGCCTGGCTGTGAGGCCTCCCGACTGAGGAGAAATGAGTTTGCTGGATGAGTTCAATTTGGGTCTTGCTGGGTTTCTTCCCTTCTCTGAAATCTGCCAAGTATCCCCCTTGATCAAAGGAATCTTTATGTGCTCACCACGGAAAACTTATCCATTTTAGCATTTTACTTTAAAGAGAAGGGAAAAATGCATTATCGTGAAATGTCTGAAATCGCAATTGGAAGAAAACATGCTCCAGGTGAGGCTCGAACTCACAACCTCGGCATCACCCGCACATATACTGTTGTATAAGTACCGCGCGCTAACCGATTGCGCCACTGGAGCATGCTTTCTTTAGCTTGGCCATGCGTACTCTACAGAGCCATGAGCTACTGAAGCGCTCGACCCCGGCCTCGCGCCGGAGCGGGAGCGCGCTGAGCTGCAGGGGATCCTCCCTCGGCAGTCACTCGCCTCCTGTGTAAAACACAATTTGATCAAGATATCTGCGTCTCTCCTGGAAGATGAATGTGATCCTCCCCCCAAGCCATCAGGAGCCAAAATTTCCCGGGAATATGCGGGTGCTCTTTTCAGAAAGCCCGAGAAAAGCCCAGGAGAAAAAGGAGAGACTCCGGCTTCTCCTTGCCATCGTCCTAGCAAGAACATGGGTTTTTGTAGAAGACGCGAGCTACTTGGCTTCTTCGTAGTTTCACTGCGCACTGCCCCGCTGGCCTGTGATGCTTTCAGATCCAGGACGCGGAGAAGCGGAGCTCGCCGCCTGCCCCTCCCTCTGCGCGTCTCCCGACACCAGCGGCGCTCCTGGCTGCCCTCCCAGCCTCGCCTGCAGCGCGCCCGCATTCGCAGTCCAGCGTCTCTGGGCTGTCTATTGGGATTCCCCAAAACTCTCCCTGAGCCTGCCTGAAAACTGCATTCGAATTCACAGAGCCAACTGGTCAGGCACCTCTTCAGGGAAAACTGGCACAGCAACCACTTCTTATTTGTGCAGCAGGTTCCAGAGGTCAAGGCAGTGTGCACCCCCAGCGCTCCTCCCTCTGTCTTGACCTTTTCCAGTTGCAGAAAGTTTGCCGCTGTGACATATACCCGCTCAGTAACTTTATCTCTGGGGCCTCAATTTTAAGGCCAATTTTGTTTGTTACTTGATTGTTTGATTTGGTTGGGGGACGGGGGAAGACAGCTGTCAAAGTACACATACACACAAGATATGAAGTCTGTTGGCTTTTATAGAATAATTTTTGTCAACCAGAAGAATTGTATAAAAGGAATAGCCTGCCTATTCCTGACCATGGAACACTTAACAAACAGGACTGAGAGTAACAGACCAGTGACTAAGTTTCTCCATACTTTAAAAAAAAAAAAAAAAGGAAATGCTTCCATATCTTGATGTCTATTACATAGCTGTTTTGAGATCATTTCATGTGTTTAAAATAACACCTTAAGGTAAGGAGCAGGGAGAAGCAACACAGGCTCCTTGGTAGATGACCACCTCTCCTGAGAAGCTCCTACATTCTCACTACACAGTCCCAGAGGGAGCAACAAGGCTCTGCCTGAACCTCTAGAGATTGCTCCATCTAAATAACAGTAGCTCATAACAGTTTGTCAGAGCTTACCATGTTGCTTCGGTTTGAGTGTTTGTGTTTCTCCAAAATCATATTGAAACTTAACCTCCATTGTGATATTAAGAGGTGGGGCCTTTTGGGAAGTGATTAAGTCCTGAGGGTTCTGGCTTCCTGAATCGGATTACTGCCTATGTAAAAGAGGCTTTAGAGAGCTGCCTGGCCCTCTCATATCTTCTGCCCTGTGAGGATGCAGCAAAAGGCATCACCTTTGAAGCAGAGAGAGCATCCCTCACCAGATACAGTATCTGCTGGAGCCTTGATCTTGGACTTCCTTGTCTCCAGAACTATAAAAACAAATCTGTTCTTTACAAATTATCCAGTCAAAGGTATTTTGTTAATATAGCCCTAAAGTACTAAGACACATGGGTCAGGCACTGTTCTAAATGAGTTCTATAAACCTCATAACAATACTAATGATTTTGTATTCCAAAACCAGATCTAAATATGAACAGCCAGCATTTGGGGAATTATTGTTCTGAAGGGATGAAAACTTATAGGACTCACAGTATGTCACTGGATATTAACTCTTATCAGGAGGCAGGTCAGTGACATAATATAGGATTTGTAAGCATAAAATCATGATCGGAGAAAATGGTAGATGGAAAGCTGAATGTTTTGAATTGTTGATGTTAAAAAAGTGACTGTCTTCAGTTCTCTACCCACTGTGCTGTAGAAAGCTGACCTGTATGATCTATACCAATAGACGTCCCAGACCTCTGGTTTCAAGTTGAATTTTTTTTTTTTTTTTTTTTTTTGAGACGGAGTCTTGCTCCGTTACCCAGGCTGGAGTACAGTGGCAATCTCAGCCCACTGCAACCTCCGCCTCCCAGGTTCAAGCGATTCTCCTGCCTCAACCTCCCAAGTAGCTGGGGCTACAGGCATGTGCCACCATGCCCGGCTAATGTTTGTACTTTTAGCACAGATGGGGTTTCACTATTTTGACCAGGCTGGTCTCAAACTCCTGACCTTGTGATCCACCCGCCTCGGCCTCCCAAAGTGCTGGGATTGGGATTATAGGTGTGAGCCACCATCCTGGCCTCAAGTTGAATTTCATTAGTGGAAACACTAGCATTAGATCAGAATGAGATTGGAGAAAGAGGTTAGAGTATTTATTTATCTGAATCTCTTTCTGTGGGTCAACTCTGGCTAGTTCATCAAAGCGGACCTTTCCTCCAAATTTCAGTAATGGCTTTTTCCTCTCTCCTTCAGGTCTAGGGGCATTGACCACTCTACTATCAGTAACCCTAGAGTACTGCCCTCTTCTTTGTCCTTCCCGCAGCCTGCCCATACCTTTACTAGACACCTTTAGTAAACAGTCCCTTTATTAAATCCTTCTGAAATTATTGCAGTTTGAATAAGACACCTGTTTTCTCTTGGGATCCTGACTGATAGAAATCCTGGTACTATTGATAATGTCATTAAGAGTGATTAGAAGTAGTTTGGGGAGGCGAAGGAGGGGGTGGCTCACGCCTGTAATCCCAGCACTTTGGGAGGCCGAGGCAGGCAGATCACCTGAGCTCAGGAGTTCGAGACCAGCCTGACCAACATGGAGAAACCCTGTCTCTACTAAAACTGCAAAATTAGTTGGGCGTGGTGGCGCATGCCTATAATCCCAGCTACTCAGGAGGCTGAGGCAGGAGAATCGCTTGAACCTGGGAGGCGGAGGTTGCGGTGAGCTGAGATCACGCCATTGCACTCCATCCTGGGCAACAAGAGCCAAACTCCATCTCAAAAAAAAAAAAAAAAAAAATGTAGTTTTGGGAGTAGCAGTTAATATTATGTTTTGGCCAGTTTTGGGAGGCCGGCTGGGGTGGCTCAGCCTGTAATCCCAACACTTTAGGAGGCTGAGGCAGGAGGATTGTTTGAGGCCAGGAGTTCAAGACTAGCCTGGTATAGTGAGAACCCATCTCTGCAAAAAAATTTTTTTAATTAGCCGGGTGTGGTGGCAGTCATCTGTGGTCCTAGCTACTCAGAAGACTAAGGTGGGAGGATCACATGAGCCTGGGAGGTCGAGGCTGTAGTGTGCTGTAATTGTGCCACTGCACTCCAGCCTTCCAGCCTGGGCCACAGAATAAGATTTTGTCAAAAAATATACATATATGTTTTCTTTCTTCTTTTCTTTTCTTTTTTCTTTTTTTTCTTTTTTCTTTTTTCTTTTTTTTTTTTTTTGAGACGGAGTCTTGCTCTATCACCCAGGCTAGAGTGCAGTGGCATGATCTTGGCTCACTATAACTTCCGCCTCCCAGGTTCAAGCGATTCTCCTGCCTCAGCCTCCCAAGTAGCTGGGATTACAGGCGCCCACCGCCACACCTGGCTAATTTTTGTATTTTTAGTAGAGATGGGGTTTCACCATGTTGGCCAGGCTGGTCTCGAACTCCTGACCTCGTGATCCACCCACCTCGGCCTCCCAAAGTGCTGGGATTACAGGCATGAATCACCACCCCCTACTAAAAAAATTATGTTTTAAGTTGGGGAACAAAAACATGAAAATAAACGTGCTATTTTTACAATAGTTACACAAATATAGAAAAAATTACAAAGTCTTTAAACTACTTTTCAAGGAGATAAAGATCTGGTAGCAACTGATATGTCCTATTTAAACTCATCTGAAACAGCAACTGTAGGTAATATACTCAAATTCCCTCTCAAAAATATTATTCTCTGTGCAACAATGGCAGGGAATTTTTTTCTAAAAAAAAAAAAAAAAAAAAAGATGATTCTCAAGGGTCCAAGACTCAAGGGTCTAATCATTTTGTTCCAGAATCAGATATGGCAGTGCCTCCTTTGCCATTTGAGAAAAGTGATGAGCCTTTTTAAATCAGAGAAAAATGCTGTTTACCTTTTGGTGTATTCCTCATCACAAATATTTAATTAAGGCTATATTAATAAAGTGAAAATGTTGAAATAGTATTTTAAACATTTCACGGTGAACAAAGGTTTTTTTTTGTGTTTGTTTTTTGTTTTTCACATGGCGTCACCCAGGCTGGAGTGCAATGGTGTGATCTCCTAGCTCACTGCAACTTCTACCTCCCAGGTTCAAGCGATTCTCCTGCCTCAGCCTCCCAAGTAGCTGGGACTACAGGCACTGGCCACTACGCCTGACTAATTTTTATATTTTTAGTAGAGATGGGGTTTCACCATGTTGGTCGGGCTGGTGTCGAACTCCCGACCTCAGGTGATCCACCCACCTCAGCCTCCCAAAGTGCTGGGATTATAGGCTGAGCCACCGCGCCCAGCCTGAGTTGGAGGATATTAGTGCTTGTTTTCAGTTTTTTGTCTAATGGATGCTTAAATGCATTCATTTATAGAATCAATGTATCACCTGTGTGAACAGAGAGAGAACCTTGAAATATATGTCAATTTTCAGAACTTTTTTTTTTTTTTTTTTTTTTGAGACAGAATCTTGCTCTGGCGCCCAGGCTGGAGTGCAGTGGCCCTATCTCGGTTCACTGCCACTTCTGCCTCCCTGGTTCAAGCTATTTTCTTGCCTCAGCCTCCCAAGTAGCTGGGACTACAGGCGCCCTCCACCATGCCTGGCTAATTTTTGTATTTTTAGTAGAGACAGGGTTTCACCGTGTTAGCCAGGATGGTCTCGATCTCCTGACCTCATGATCCACCTGCCTCAACCTCCCAAAGTGCCAGGATTACAGGCGTGAGCCACTGTACCCGGCTAATTCTCAGAATTTTTATTCTAGATTTGTGCCCTTAATTGTTCATTTTTGGGGTGATTCTTTCAAAATTATGTGTTGGGGATTAGAAAAGGATACCCCAAAGTATGGTGCTTGGGCATGCTGAGTTCTTAGACTTAAAGGAAACTGGAAGGCTTAGAAGCTGCCTCAAAATTAAGGTCTCTCTGGCTTCCCTTGTTTCTCCCCTCCAAGTACAAGTACAGGGAGGGGCTGTCTCTGAAGTTCCCCATATATGACTGAAGGAAGTTCTTCCAAAAGGAATACAATTGTCTTGAACTTTTTTCCTAGGAATGTCATCAAACAACCAGAGATTAATCACTGAGAGAAGAGGAGATTGAAAGTCATCATGGCCAGGCACGTGGCTCGTGCCTGTAATCTCAGCACTTTTGGAGGCCGAGGTGGATGGATCACCTGAGTTCAGGAGTTCCAGACCAGCCTGGCCAACATGGTGAAACCTCATCTCTACAAAAAATACAAAAAATTAGCGGGGCATGGTGGTGCATGCCTGTAATCCCAGCTACTTTGGAGGCTGAAGCAGGAGAATTGCTTGAACCTAGGAGGCAGAGGTTGCAGTGAGCTGAGATTGTGCCATTGCACTCCAGCCTGGGCAACAAGAGTGAAACTCTGTCTCAAAAAAAAATAAAAAATAAAAAATTTCTCCAATTTAGTGTGTGGAATGAAAATAAATCTCAGGACCCCAGAATCACTAAGACAAAGGGAAAAGTCAAGCTGGGAAATGCGTCAGACAAACCTGCCTCCTATTTTAATCCTAAATAAGATAGTTACAAAGATGAAAAAGCTACATACCTCCCTCACAGTTTTCCCACAAGGAAATTCCTTGTGGGCCTCGAGATCTTTACCCTAAAACAGTCTGTTGAATTTTATCCTGGCAATGTAAATTGATAGCTTATCTTCACAGGTGTGGGACAGACAGTCATCTCTCTGCTCACCTGAGACAAATGCATATCTGATTGCTTCCTCTGCCCTATTGTTTATGTAAAAATGCAGTTTCCCTGAGTGAGACTAAGGCATAAATGACAATTTGCTACCCCCACGTAAACTGTGTATTCAGTGAACTGAGTCCTTGATCAAGGACTCAAAAGAATGCAACTGTTTGTCTCTTATCTACCTATGACCTGGAAGCCCCCTCCCCTCAACTCCTTCAAGTTGTCCCTTTCCAGACCAAACCAATGTACATCTTACACATATTGATTGATGTCTCATGTCTCCCTAAAACGTATAAAAGCAAGCTGTACCCTGACCACTTTGGGCACGTGTCATCAGGACCTCCTGAGGCTATGTCACAGGCATGTTCGGAACCTTGGCAAAATAAGCTTTCTATATTGATTGAGACCTGTCTCAGATATTTCAGGTTCACAGGTAGTATTTAGATTGTGTAGGGCAGGGGGTGAGAGGGTAGGGGGTGGAGTAGAGGAATGCAGACCAGGAAAAAGTTGCACAACATCCCTCTATACTAGAAACCCCTATCCCGCAACACTGACCGGGGATACTTGTCACAAGATAGAGCTGTCAAACTTCATTATTTTGGCATCTTCTCTCTGTAGGATACAGTTAGGAGAGTCTTTGGGAGTGATTTCGGAGACTACCCAGAATGAGTGATCTCCAAGAAATAATCAAGGCTTGGCAAGACACAAAGAAAAAAATAAAATAATGTGGAAATAGGGGTCAGTTGCCATAAAGATGCCCAGAAAATCACACTAAAGCTCCTTCTCATCACTGTGGAGTAATTAGCATCATATATAAAGCCATGTGTTAGTCAGGATTCTCCAGAGAAACCAAACAAATAGCAGATAGATAGATAGGTAGATAGATAGATACTAGATATATGAGAGGAGATTTATTCTGAAACTTAGCTTGTGAGCTTACAAAGGCCAAGAAGTCCCATGATCTGCTGTCTGCAAGCTGGAGAGCCTGGAAAGTCAGTGGTGTAATTCAGTCTGAGTCCAATGTCCTAGGACAAGAAGGGAGGCTCTAGTGTAATCCTACAGTCTGAAGATCCCAAAGCCAGGAGCTCCAATGACAGGAGAACATGTGTGTCCCAACTCAAGAAGACAGAGCATTATCCCTCCCTCCACCTTGTTGTTCTTTTCAGGCCTTTAATGGATTGAATGATGTCCATGCGCACTGGTGAGGGTGGATCTGCTTTACTCAGTCTGCTGATTGAAATGCTAATCTCTTTCAGAAACACTCTTGCAGACATATCCAGAAATGATGTTTTATCCAAGCTTTTTGGGTATTCCTTACCCCAATCAAATTAACACACATAATTTGCCATCACAGATCATAAGAACACTAAATCCATTACACCTTTCTCTCTCCAGAAGGAAGGTGAGGATGGTGATCAGAAAAGATAGGGTTAGTGGAAGGATATGGTCCTAAGGCTAATTATTTCTGACAACCTCATGTTAGAGAGGGCACTAGGCAGACATGAGCAGGGCATGTCTGCCTAGCTACCCCAATCCCTTGCCCCATTAATATCAGGTCACCAGTAGGTGATGATCAGGCACTTGTTAAACTGTCTCTCTAAAATAATAATTGGTCGGCCGGGCGCTGTGGCTCACGCCTGTAATCCCAGCACTTTGGGAGGCCGAGGCGGGCAGATCTCCACGTCAGGAGATCGAGACCATCCCGGCTAACATGGTGAAACCCTGTCTCTACTAAAAATACAAAAACAAAATTAGCAGGGCATGGTGGCAGGCGCCTGTAGTCCCAGCTACTCAGGAGGCAGAAGTGAGAGAATGGCGTGAACCCCGGAGACGGAGCTTGCAGTGAGCTGAGATCGCACCACTGCACTCCAGCCTGGGTGACAGAGTGAGACTCCGTCATAAATAAATAAATAAATAAATAAATAAATAAATAAAATAATAATTGGTCATAGCCAGCACTAGGGAAAGGCAGTCTCCTAATAGAGGCAGTCTCCCAATAGATAGAAAACATTTGGTGTTATGTTGGTGATCAGCAGCTTCCCAGTAAGATCTCAGGAGTTGGGCGAGGGGGTCAAACATGTGCACTAAGAGGCAAAACAGTGGCCTTTAATCAGTGTATGACCTTCCTCTAGGAACACTAGAAACACTAGATTGGTAAGGGAAAACATCTCAAATGAGCATGTGCACAACTTCAGTAAACACACAGTGCTTGCAGCCCCTCCCAAGTGCTGGCAGGCCACTGAGCATGCAGATAGCCCACCTTAAGGGAAAAATCAAAAGAAGAGAAACAGAAACCCCAGAACCATGCCAATGTATAAAACCCCCAGTCAAGGGCCAAACAGCACATGGATCTCTCAAGTTGCACGCTTGGCCTTCTTCCAAGCTCTAAAACTTGCCTTGGTCTCTTACTTTGCCTTATGCCCCTCAGACAAATTATTTCCTGCTAGGAGGCAAGAATTGAGTTCGCCACTCCAGACACTCAAACCAACGATTTCACCTAAGCTAGAAGAACAATTTAAAACTGGCAAGTTAAAGTTCTTCAGGTATGGCAGGCACTTTGAAATGGCTAAACCAGCTCTACAAGAAGTAGATAAGGAATTCACTAAAGATTATAAAGTAGTTCATAGAACACCTGAGTAAGCCAGAACACCAGGCTTATAGACTATGGAGCTAGAAACAACACCCAAAATCACACTACAGAACTGCTCACACACTGTTGCCACTACAAGGCAATAGTTAATGGCTTTTCTAGGAAAATGAACATATTTGCTACTACCATCACCAGAATGGATGCCTTGTACTGTCTGCTTCTTTATGTCCACAATTTTTTTTTTTTTTTTTTTAGATGGAGTCTCACTCTGTTGCCCAGGCTGGAGTGCAATGGCACAGTCTCAGCTCACTGCAACCTCCACCCCTCGGGTTCAAGAGATTCTCCTGTCTCAGCCTCCCGAGTAGCTGGGACTACAGGCGTGAGCCACTACACCCAGCTAATTTTGTGTTTTTAGTAGAGGTGGGGTTTCACTGTGTTGGCCAGGCTGGTCTCAAATTTTAAACCTCAGGTGATCCACCTACCTTGGCCTCACAAAGTGCTGGGATTACAGGCGTGAGCCACTACGTCCGGCCTGTGTCCACAATTTCTGAATCAAAGCCTGACGTGGATGAACTTGGTTGGTGAATTCTTTGTCATATGCTTATGCTCTGGATGCAAAGAAAATGAGTTCAAAGACAAATGAAGGGGGCTTTGTGCTGTGGCTCACGCCTGTAATCCCAACACTTTGGGAGGCTGAGGAGGAAGGATCACTTGAGGACAGGAGTTTGGGATCAGCATGTGCATCCTACTGAGACCCCATCTCTACAAAAAAAATTTAAAAGTTACCTTGTCTCAAGAAAAGAAAAAAAAGACAAGTGAAGGGTATCAAAATATGCCATCTCAAAATATGCTACTATAGCATAAGAATTGTTTTTAGCTGAAGCCAACTGAGTGAAACATCAGATGCCAGAAATGCTCTCTACCTTCCCCCTTTCTGTCTAAGAGCAGAGCATAAATTTTACTTTTGTGAAGGTCTTCCCTTTCCCCTCTCACATAGTGGGAAGAGGAGACAATTATAATGCATCACCTACAATCTGCTTAAACAAACCTTACTTCCATTAACACCTTCCCCCGATCTGTATATTTACCTTACCTAAAAGCCTAAATGCTTTTCATTTGTCTCATCAGTTCTCCAGTATTTATCACCCTTTGTTAAATAGTGCATAAGTTCTCAAGCCTAAACACTTGTTTGGGTTTTTACTTTCTTTTCTGTGAGACCCCTGTGTACACATTAAAATTAAAATATTAGCATCAAACAAAGTTTGTATGCCTTTTCTCCTATTACTGTTTTTTGTCAGTTTAATTTCTAAGACTCCACTCACTAAACCTAAGAAAGTCAAGGAAAAAGTTCTATTTCCCCCTGTAGAAGATAACAGAATTGAGTGAAAATGGAGATTGAAGAGCAAATAAAAGAGTGTGCTATAACAATAACAGAATTAACAAATCAGAAACAGCAAGTAAAGGAGTTTTTTGGTCCTTCCCCAAAAAACTGAGTGACAAGAAAAGGTTAGTGAAAATTTCAAATAATTCAAAGGAAAAAGACAAACATATAAAAATAGTTATAAATTTTATTGAAAGATAATGGAGAACTAAGCAAAATCAGGTAACTTGTGTCTGAAGTTGAGAATAACTTCAGTGGAAAAGGAAACAAAACTTCAATAGAAATATTTGTAAATATTTATAAAGAAAGCCATGTTCCACAAAAAACAAGTACTTTCAATCCATCAGAACAGATACCGTGGCTGGGCTCGGTGGCTCACGCCTGTAATCCTGGCACTTTGAGAGGATGAGGTAGGCAGATCGCTTGACGCCAGGAGTTTAAGACCAGCCTGGCCAACATGGCGAAACCCAGTCTCTACTAAAAATACAAAAATTAGCTGGATGTGGTGGTACACGCCTGTAGTCCCAGCTACTCAGGAGACTGAGGCACAAGAACCTCTTGAACCGGGGAGGTGATGGCTGCAGTGAGCCAAGATCCCCCCATGGCATTCCAGCCTGTGTGACACAACGAGACTCTGTCTCAAAAAAACAAACAAAAACAAAACTGAGATACCTTTTAGGTCACCCCAGAATTTAGAAAAAACAAATAGATAAACAAAATGGAGACACATCCTCATGGTTACCAAACTTCTAAATGTAACTGCCCAAAAAGTTTGTCCTGCCAGCTGCCCAGGTGGAGCTGATTTATCAAGACGGGGAATGGCAATGGAGAAAGAGTTTAATACACACAAAGTCAGCTAAACGGGAGACTGGAGTTTTACTATTACTCAAATCACGCCCCCTGAAAATTCAGAAGCTAGGGCTTTTAAATGATAATTAAAAATTAAATTCATCCCAAAGTTAGTTCGACTTACAGCCAGGAATGAATAAGGGCAGCTTGCAGGCAAAGGCCAAGATGGAGTCAGGTCAGATCTCTTTCATGGTCATACTTTTCCCACTGTTATAATCTTTGCAAAAGCGGTTTCAAAAATACAGAAAGAGGCTGGGCGCTGTAATCTCAGCACTTTGGGAGGACAAGACGGGCGGATCACCTGAAGTTAGGAGTTCGAGACCAGCCTGGTCAACATGCTGAAAGCCCATCTCTACTAAAAATACAAAAAATAGCCCGGCGTGGTGCTGGGCACCTGTAATCCTTGCTACTTGGGAGGCTGAGGCAGGAGAATCGCTTGAACCCGGGGGGCGGAGGTTGCAGTGAGCTGAGATTGCGCCACTGCACTCCAGCCTGGGTGACAGAATTAGACTTCCTCTAAAAAAGAAAAGAAAAGAAAAGAAAATATACATTATTATTTACTAGATATTATTCAAATATAATAAAGATGTGCAAATGGTGCTATGAAAAAGCACCTCTCACCTAGATTGAGGGCAAAGTGATACATATTTGAATTCTGAAGTGGTAGGACTTAGCTAGAAGAAGGGATGAAATTATTATTGCATGCAGAGAAAGCAGTATCTATGAAGCCATGGAAACATAAAGTACCCTGAGGGCTTTCAGAAAGGAATGATAGTCCTAAAGTGCAAGCAACTAAAAGCTGCTCTGGCGGATTTTAGTAGAAATGAATAATCTGTGCCTGTCCTGATTCTTAAGCAATTTAAAGTAGATTTTCCAAACTTAGTACAGCAAAAAGTGTTGGATTATTTCAGGAATCCAAATTACCATTTTGAGGAGTCTATTTGTGACTTGTGAACATTATTATATTATTCAGTATTTAGAACAAATGTGGTGGAGAGAAACTCCATCATTTTAGTCTCTGATATAGATTATTGATTTTAACAATTTATGTGAGCCACTCAGATGTTATCTTTGGGTGTTTAATTTTGCAGGCAGCTCAGTTCCGATTCTGAGGCATAAATTGAGACCAGGAGGACTGATCACTTAACATTTAGGTAGAATCTTTATCAGAGCTTGCTGTGTTGTTTTCTTTGTTCCTCTATATTTGCTGACTTTGATTTCTTGGGCTTCAGGTAAATTTTCGACCTCCTGTGGTATTTACAAACTCATTACATTCTGATTGTCTCTTTTCTTTTCTTTTCTCTTCTCTTCTCTTCTCTTCTCTTCTCTTCTCTTCTCTTCTCTTCTCTTCTCTTCTCTTCTCTTCTCTTCTCTTCTCTTCTCTTCTCTTCTTTTCTTTTCTTTTCACAGGGTCTCAGCTCTGTCACCCAGGGGCTTGACCATAGCTCGCTACAACCTTGAACTCCTAGACTAAAATGATTCTACTTCGGCCTGGAATTACAGGCTTGAGCCACCGCGCCCAGCCTGGTTGCATTTCTTTAGCTGTGCTTCATTCAAGAAACCTTTACTTAGCAGAGACTAGGGTTCATACGTTGCAAGGCTCTGAGATACAATATTAAATAAGATATGATGCCTGTTATCAGGGAGCTTACAGTCCATTAAATAAGCATCATAAAATCAATAATTATAATATAGTTTCTTTAGACCTACAATGACTACATTAGTGGGAACTCCTTAGGTTGCAGGTGACTCAGATTTGATACAAATTAGTTTATCAGAAAGAGGCATTTATTAACTGGTTTATATTGCCACTAATTCTTGTATTGGTAGATCTTCAAAGATTCCTACAGCTGAATTTCTTGTATCAACAGTTCGGATAGCACAGCAGTTTCATTTCCATCTGTTATGAGGAATTTTAATTTTAGAATTCCGTACTTTTGGTGATAATTTTGGTGCTGTGTATTTAGTTTTGGTTTTCAGTAGGAAGCAGTGAAGCCAGCTTGCTTCTGCCATTTTGGAACCAGAAGTGTATTTCTAGCATTTCCTACTTTTGCTACCAGTACATTCCTGCATTCTGAGAAGGTGGGCTAAAATGGGTGCTTATCGATTTGAATAATTTCCAGTTTTAGGTTTTGGCATCTAATAAACGCACCCTTCGGCTGGGCGCGGTGGTTGACGCCTGTAGTCTCAGCACTTTGGGAGGGCGAGGCGGGCGGATCTCCTGAAATCAGGAGTTCCAAACCAGCCTGGCCAACGTGGTGAAACCCTGTCTCTACCCCAAAACACAAAAATTAGCCAGGCTTTGTGGTGCACGCCTGTTGTCCCATCTACTTGGGAGGCTGAGGCGGGAAAAAATTGCTTGAGCCCGGGAGGCGGAGGTTGTAGTGAGCTCAGATGGCGCCATTGCACCCGTCTGGTGACGGAGCGAGACTTCGTCTCAAAAAAACATAAAGACACAAGAACTACAGACCTCGAAAGCGAACACCACAAACCCAGGGGTTAGCCTGCACAGGCCCTGGTGAGATTTGAACTCACGACCCGTGGCTTAACGAGACCAGCACTCCAACCCCTGAGCTACAGGGCCACGTTAAAAGCTTGTTTATTGCCTTTTACTAAAGCTATTTTCACTCTCAACTCAGTTTTGTTGCTGTTTGGTTTCTAGAGTATTTGATTTTTCACTTCCTCTTTCTTCCAATTTTCTGGCCTATGGTCAAACATTGCAAATCCCTGCGTTCTCTAATAGTTTTAGCATCCCCTCCAATTAGCTTTTGGCCATTTTTAGCTACGCCTCAGTGTCTGCTGTACTTTTCACGCTGCTTAACGCCCAGATATTCCGGACTTCAGTTCTTAGCGCCTTAGGGGAATAGTGCCTTCATCTGGCTCAAATTCCCCCAAATCATAAATCAAAAGAGCCACACTAATAGGTGAGGGTAAGGGTTAGACAGTCTGGAAGGGGGCCGTGAAGCACCTCCTAGGGACAGAAGCTCCGCCTGCTGGAGTCGCCTTTAAGATTGTATCCTTTTGGAGCCTCCACCCAGGGCGTAAATCCTTGCCGTGTTTCTCATTCTCCACTGAGCGACACTGAAATCCAAATAAAAGAGTTCCATCCAACGGCGCTGTGGCAAAGAAACCAGAAATTTGTTCTCTTCCGCAAGGGGAAAGTGGCTGGGAGGGGCGTGAGAAAAGCTATTTGAGACTCGGCTCCGACAAGCAGACCGGGGTAAAAAAGTAAACTAAACCACAAATCTTAAGTCTCCTTAAGTCGAGGGCCCTGTGCTCATAAACAGGATCCCTTAAAAAAATAAAATAAGTAAAAATAAAAAAGTCCTCGACTACTGACAAATACAAGTAACATTAAAACAACTCAGAAAAAAATGAGAACCACTGGTTGGGAAGTGGCGAATCCAGACCCTATGTCCCTGTCTTATCCCAAGGACGCAGCTCTCCCTTCCAGAAGAGAGGCTGTGAAATCTGCTGTTTAAGAGCAATCCAGCCAGCTCTCCAAAAGGTCTTACGGGGTAAAACAATCACATATTCCACATCCCCACCTTCATTCCCCAAAGTCATACCGGCAAAATAATGCCCTTGTGACCGGAAGCGGCATAAACTCAAACGATAGGAAAACAAAACAAGAAATGGAGGGTCATATGAATGCGGCTGAGTGAGAGTGGAGAGAATGTAAGGTCAATTTTATCGCTATTCTCCATCCTGAACTTCTTAGAATCAAAGGTTCGCCTCCCAGAGGGGCCAGTTGTTTGTTCAGATTCTCCAAAATCCTAAACTTCCTTGGGTAGAAGGGACCCTTTCTTCTGAAGCTCCTTGTCATCACCCGAGTTCCAGAGAAGAGGGGGATGCAGGTCCAAGAAGGATCGTGAAGTCCCAACAAGCTTGTGCAGGGCAGTTTTTGAGAATGTCGTTTTATGTTTAGGTACAGTGTTCCGCCTCCTGATTTCTAGTGCCTAAAGAAAAGAATAAGCTCAGTGAAACACAGGTCTATTACGTTCAGAGGAATCACTTGAGCCTAATTTTTTTTGTTGTTGTTTATTTGTTTTGTTTGTTTTTGTTTTTAATGCTCTTACGGTATCTCAGTGGGCTCTCTTTCTTTCCTTGTCTGCTGAGATTAAGACTTTTGATTCTTAAACCGGGCGCGGTGGCTCACGCCTGTAATCCCAGCACTTTGGGAGGGCGAGGCGGGCGGATCACGAGATCAGGAAATCGAGACAATCCTAGCTAACACGGTGAAACCCTCTCTCTACTAAAAATACAGAAAATTAGCCAGGCATGGTGG
>NW_012104165.1:661393-664955 GCF_000951045.1 Mandrillus leucophaeus | reverse complement strand
TAGTAGAGACGGGGCTTCACCGTGTTAGCCAGGATGGTCTCGATTTCCTGACCTCGTGATCCGCCCGTCTCGGCCTCCCAAAGTGCTGGGATTACAGGCTTGAGCCACCGCGCCCGGCCTCTGGGCTCTTTCAGAATTAGAGAAGACTAATAAGTTAGGGGGCAGAGGGAAGGGGACAGTGGTGAGAAAACAGAGACATAAAGGAAAAATAAAGATGAAAGGGAGAATGCTGAAGGGCGGGAACTAGGAGTGGATAGGTAGCCTGTTCCTGTACACATTTCCTCTACCAAATTTGTTAGCCACATTCCCAAAGATGCCCTGACTGCACTGCCGTCTCCCAGGCTCAAGTCTCTGCTTGTGAATCTGGATTTTAGAAAATAGGTAATGGTCTACCTATTTTATGAACACCACACTATATACTATATACTATATATAGGTATATGTAGGTACATATATGTGTACGTATATAGGTATATATTGTATATGGAGCTTGTGCCAGAAGGCAAATCAACTATATCACTAATCATATTCAGTTCCATTGACTCACTGATTGTAGGAAAACTTCCTCAGTAAAGGCAGTAGTGCATTTAATTATACTTTGGTGCAAGCTTATCTTACTGTACCATATTCACATGGAATATCATGCAACTCTTAAAGGTTTTTAAAAGAAACCTGCATTTAATAATACAGAGAAAGTTCATGAACTACCATTGAGTGAAAAAAGCAGAGGGCAAAACTTTATGAATGATCACAATTTCATTCTCAGTGTATTTGCATAGCAAAATCTTAGAAGGAAATAAATCAACATACTGATGGCTATTGGTTGACTTTTGAATTTATGTATAAGTCAAATGATTATATTGTAATACTTTCTAAATTATAAAAAATGCTGAAGTAATATTTATTTGTATTTGGTTTAACCTTCTGATAAATGTGATTTGAGGAGTTGAATAATTCAGAATTTAGTAAATGTAGGATCTGTCCCTTTGACTCTGTGATACTAAATTAAACAATTAACTTTATTGTTTTTATTGTTATTAATTCCTACTTCAGTAGGAAGCAGTGGCTCACGCTTGTAACCCCAACACTTTGGGAGGCCAAGGTGGGAGGATCACCTGAGGTCAGGAGTTCGAGACCACCCTGGCCAACGAGGTGAAACCCCGTCTCTACTGAAAACACAAAAAATGGTCCAGTGGCGGCTCATGCCTGTAATCCTAGCACTTTGAAAGGCCGAGGCGAGTGGATCACGAGGTCAAGAGATGGAGACTATCCTGGCCAACATGGTGAAACTTTGTCTCTACTAAAATACAAAAATTAGCTGGGCATGCCTGTAATCTCAGCTACTTGGGAGAACTGAGGCAGGAGAATCGCTTGAACCCGGGAGGCGGAAGTTACAGTGAGCTGAGATCGGGCCACTGCACTCCAGCCTGGCGACAGAGTGAGACTCCGTCTCAAAACAAAACAAAGCAAAACAAAACAAAATACAAAAAATTAGCCAGCTGTGGTGGCGCGCACCTGTAATCCCAGCTACTCAGGAGGATGAGACAGGAGAACTGCTTGAACCTGGGAGGCAGACGTTGCAGTGAGCTGAGATCACACCATTGCTCTCCAGCCTGGGTGGCAAGAGTGAAACTTCATCTCAAAAAAAAAAAAAAAAGAGAAATCCTGCTTCTTTCTATTGTAGTATACCTTTGTCTAATTAGAATGTCTTAATGAGTATTTTCAGAGCATCCATTATATCGATTTCTAATTTCAGAGTTATGTTTAAGAGGGAAAATCACAAATGCAGGGAAGTTACTATTCAGGCTATGGACCTTCAGGCTCTTATAGGCTCCATCTTTTTTTTTTTTTTTTTTGAGACGGAATCTTGCTCTCTCCTAGTCTAGAGTGCAGTGGCGCAATCTCGGCTCACTGCAAGCTCCGCCTCCCGGGTTCACGCCATTCTCCTGCCTCAACCTCCCGAGCAGCTGGGATTACAGTCGCTCGCCGCCACGCCCGGCTAATTTTTGGTATTTTTTAGTAGAGACGGGGTTTCACTGTGTAAGCCATGATGCTCTCTATCTCCTGACCTCGTGATCCTCCCACCTCGGCCTCCCAAAGTGCTAGGATTACAGGCGTGAGCTACCGCGCCCGACCTAGGCTCCATCTTTGAAGCGCCTCCCCACACTGCTGTCAGGAGAGTAAGGCTCAGAAGTGGACTTGGGTAAATCTGGTTATATTCATCAGGGCACATTCCAAGGGTGGATTGAGGAGAGACTATTGGAGGGCTTCTTCATAGAATTAGAGAACCAAGATGTGAAGAAATCTTCAGGGATCAGAACAGTGGGAATCTTCAATATTCCTAGGCATTAAGGGAAAAGGGAAGGGGCAGAATTGCCAGAATTTGGCATGAATTCCAGCAACGGGACAGGAACCACCCACTGGGAGCTGTGCCCATGGGAGGAACACAGCTTGTCCGGGAGCAAGTAGGAGAAACACTGTACATGCATCTGCCTCTCTTTCTTTGTGCCCTCTTATCTCCTGCTGCTGTCTTCCATTGGCTGAATCCGGGAGCCTGAGCCGGGAGCCAGGAGCCAAGTGATACAGCCTTCCAGGGAGAAGAAAGGCAAATAATGGATCTGGAAGTGCAAATGCAGAATAATCTGCATTATCTGATTGTTGTTATAATTATAGTGATACCTCCCAGGAGTTTGTTGGGTGATGAATTTCTGTACTTTTTTTTTTTTTTTTTTGGACAGAATCTTTCTCTGTTGCCCAGGCTGGGCGATCTCTGCTCACTGCAACCTTTGCCTCCCGGGTTCAAGCAGTTCTCTTGCCTCAGCCTCCAGTGTAGCTGGGATTACAGGCGCCCGCCACCATGCCCAGCTTATTTTTGTATTTTTAGTAGAGACAGGATTTCGTGATGTTGGCCAGGCTGTCTCGAGCTGACGTCAGTGATCTGCCCGCCTCAGTCTCTCCCAAAGTGCTGGGATTACAGGCGTAAACCACGGAACTCGACCAATACTTCATAAACTTTGAATGATAGGATAAGTTGAAGCCTCAGTAACTGATATAAAATAGTATTTACTTCAACATATTTTTTGTTTTCTCACATTGGGAGCGCCGCCATTGCAAGGACGAGTATGAATAGGTTTGCCATAAACTGCTATGACAGAGGAAGTCTTGGTTCTTCCCAACAGATGCATCTCAGTGAGACTAGTATATAGAAGGCTCACCTTCTGTCAAAAAAGGGTGAGGAGGCATCTGGCCTGGGGAAGAATGTGATGCAGCTTCTGGCTTTAAGCAATAGCTTGGTTCATTCTAAGTAACCTGATAAGGCTGCAGTGATATTTTCTGGCTTTGTTATCCCAGTTTGTTTTTCTTGGAGACTTCATGAACTATATAAATAATGTTTCATAAATATTTTTCTAATTATACCAATAGAATGAATCCTCTTTTAAAAATACATATACTGGGCCGGGTGCAGTGGCTCACGCCTGTAGTCCCAGCACTTTGGGAGGCCAGGGATGGTGGATCACGAAGTCAAGAGATGGAGACTATCCTGGCCAACATGGTGAAACCC
>NW_012104165.1:656437-661343 GCF_000951045.1 Mandrillus leucophaeus | reverse complement strand
TTTTTTTTTTTTTTTTTGGACAGAATCTTTCTCTGTTGCCCAGGCTGGGCGATCTCTGCTCACTGCAACCTTTGCCTCCCGGGTTCAAGCAGTTCTCTTGCCTCAGCCTCCAGTGTAGCTGGGATTACAGGCGCCCGCCACCATGCCCAGCTTATTTTTGTATTTTTAGTAGAGACAGGATTTCGTGATGTTGGCCAGGCTGTCTCGAGCTGACGTCAGTGATCTGCCCGCCTCAGTCTCTCCCAAAGTGCTGGGATTACAGGCGTAAACCACGGAACTCGACCAATACTTCATAAACTTTGAATGATAGGATAAGTTGAAGCCTCAGTAACTGATATAAAATAGTATTTACTTCAACATATTTTTTGTTTTCTCACATTGGGAGCGCCGCCATTGCAAGGACGAGTATGAATAGGTTTGCCATAAACTGCTATGACAGAGGAAGTCTTGGTTCTTCCCAACAGATGCATCTCAGTGAGACTAGTATATAGAAGGCTCACCTTCTGTCAAAAAAGGGTGAGGAGGCATCTGGCCTGGGGAAGAATGTGATGCAGCTTCTGGCTTTAAGCAATAGCTTGGTTCATTCTAAGTAACCTGATAAGGCTGCAGTGATATTTTCTGGCTTTGTTATCCCAGTTTGTTTTTCTTGGAGACTTCATGAACTATATAAATAATGTTTCATAAATATTTTTCTAATTATACCAATAGAATGAATCCTCTTTTAAAAATACATATACTGGGCCGGGTGCAGTGGCTCACGCCTGTAGTCCCAGCACTTTGGGAGGCCAGGGATGGTGGATCACGAAGTCAAGAGATGGAGACTATCCTGGCCAACATGGTGAAACCCTGTCTCTGCTAAAAATACAAAAATCAGCTGGGCGTGGTGGCATGCACCTGTAGTCCCAGCCACTCCCGAGGCTGAGGGAGGAGAATTACTTGAACCCAGGAGGCGGAGTCTGCAGTGAGCCAAGATCGTGCCACTGTACTACAGCCTGGCAGCTGAGCTAGACTCCATCCAAAAAAAAAGAACAACAAATGCTGACCTCCATGCAAGTGTTGGAATACCCCTCTAAAACTATTGGTGTGCAAAATTGTGCAGGGAACACCAGTTACTGGTCTACAATAAGATAAACTTGCACCAAAGTATAATTAAATGCACTGCTGCCTTCACTAAGAAACTATTCCTACAATAATCAGTCATTCAATGAAAGTAAAGATGCTTAGTGATATAGTCGATTTGCCTTCTGGCATAAGCTCCATATCTTGAAACAGACCAGACTGGTAACTAACATTTATAAATTAGCACTGGGTTGCAGACCACGCTTTGAGTGGCTGTGCTTTACACAGTTTTATGCCTCATAGTTATTTACCCCAAAACAGAATGTATCCACTGACAATATCTACATACATTAGTACAATCTTGGATCAGTAGATAGCTAACTGGTTCTGTAGGACTAAGAGTTTATATACAAAGCAAAAAGAAGATTCTGATTTTGTAATATTTTGGTGGCCACTGCCTGATAAACAAGGCTCAACTAAAATTCATAGCACTTCTCCTTACAGCTAATGCCTGATGATAAGGCTATTGTAATACTGTGTTGACCTTTGAAATACCTAATAATAAAACTTTGTGGAACAAGTACTTTTGCCTCCTCCTTTGTAGGATGAAAAGGGAGCAACAGGAGCTGAGGAGACATAGATACATTTCTAGCCAGGCACAAACAACTGAAACTAGGGTGAGGTGTGGTGGCTCACACCTGCAATCGCAGCACTTTGGGAGGTCCAGGCGGGAGGATCACTTGAGACCAGGAGTTCAAGACCAGCCTGGCCAACATAGTGAAACCCTGTCTCTAGTAAAAATACAAAAAATTAGCCAGGCATTGTGGCGGGCACCTGCAATCCCAGCTACTCAGGAGGCTGAGTCAGGAGAATCGCTTGAACCCGGGAGGCAGAGGTTGCAGTGAGCCGAGATCGCGCCATTGCACTCCAGACTGGGGGACAAGAGAAAGACTTCGTCTGAAAAAAGAAAAAAAGAAATAGCTGTTGCCTCCCACAGTGGGTAACATTTGCAGAAAAGCATCTGAGAGCTCTAGAGAGAGGAGAGACAGGATTATCACTTTATCACTATAGAGCACATGCGACCCTACAGGGCAGAAGACGGTGATGTTTACTCAACTGTGTAATGAAATGAAAGATGTAAGGATGACTTCCGGTGGTGAAATCACATTTCGGATAGGTTGAGGAGAAGGCGGAATGCCTAGAAATCCATGTACAGAACAGCCCCACTCTCTTGCTATGACCTCCTCTTGTCCAGAAAAGTTTCCACCGGCCCTGGGGCAGCATCATGTTGGAGCTGCTGCATCAGGACTTAAGCAACAAAGAGCAAAGTGACCCCACAGGGTCAGGATCGTAAGCAGAGGTCTATGCGGGGCAGGAGGGCTGGGTCAGAGGGAGAGGGCAGGGCCGAGCGCAGGGAGTTACTGGAGGAAGGGGAGAGGCGACGTGGAAACGTCTCCTCCATATCTTGTTCCCCTACTCCCATCTTGGTCTCTAGTACTGTAAAAATTATTCAGTTCCGCACTAACAGTTATACTCTTCTACGCTTTCATTCCGTAATCAGTGAATTCGGAACTCCTGTTTAGTCGGGCAAATTCCAGAGATAACTTTTGCGGCTGGGATTCAGCCGGGAGGCGAGCCGTAAGTCATCATTACTCATCACGTGTACTTGCAACGCCCGTGTCATAGTGTCAGGATGGCCGAGTGGTTTAAGGCGCTAGACTCAAGCTTGCTGCTGCTTGTGTTCGGGTCTTCTGGTCTCCGTATGGAGGCGTGGGTTCAAATCCCACTTCTGGCACAATATGACATTTTGTTTTTCCCTACCAGATTTGTACCGAGTTTCGCCAAGGAATGCCACAATAGTTCAGCCGTTTCTATCTCCAAGATTTCCCGCCCCAACAGATATTCGCCAAACAGGGTCTCGCAAAAAGAGAGGCATCTCTCTTACACCAAACCAATCGACAAACGAAAACCCCTGACTTACAGAATCCTGGGATATTTTCAGTACCATTTGGACGCAGTCCCGCAGCACTGTTGGAGATCCCTTTCTCTTGCAAGAAAGTAAGCAGTGGATTTCCATCTATTGGTCTGTGAATCAGCTGACAAAAATTAAACAAACGAAAAAAGGAAAGAAAAAAGAAAGACACGAGAAAAAGGTCTCCGTTCTCAGACAGCCCTGTAGGAACGTTCCTGATTCCTGTATATCGTCTGTCTCCCTGAAAGGGGAATCTGACATTGATCTGACCAGCAACCGTCGTAAACACACACCGCTGTAGCAACGATGGTAACACCCTGTTCTTTTTCCTTAGTCGTTCAACTGATCAGTCATGTGAGGGAAATTACTAAAATCTTCACTACTTTTCTGCACAGGTAAAATAATCTGTTACAAACTTCTACCAAAAGATTTCCTAGGTTAGCTCTAAAACCTAAGAGGAAGGAACCCCTAAGATTACCACACTGCTGAAAACACGTTTGGGTCATCGATAACAAAGAAATACTCATCCTGTTAAAAAGAAACTAAGTTTAAAGCTCCTTCTGAGATTGCGTCTCAAAATTACCGGATTTGGATATCCTTTCTGTCTCTTGTTTTTGAAGATAAAAATTGCATTATATGAAGTACTACGTAAATTGAAATCTTGGTCTTAAAATTAGGGTCCTAGGTTTTTTTTGCAATATTAACATTACCTGGGTTTTCCTCCTGTATAACTTTTAAATTATTACCCAGTAAGTCCACTTCCAGGAATCCACCTCAGTGAAATTTCAGCTCAGCTCCATGATTGGCCTTGCCAGGTACAGTGCTTCTAGCATTTTGAGGTAGCATTGTTAGAAGCAACCTGTATGTCCATCAGTATACTGCCTATGGTTTTCATACTATGCAGCAGCCACAAGTGACCAAGCAGATGTACATGTAGCAGGATGAGTAGATTTTTCAAACCGTGTTGAGAAAAGAAAAAAGTTAGGATTTATTTTTATTTTTTGAGACGGAGTCTTGCTGCGTCGCCCAGGCTGCAGTGCAGTAATGCAATCTCGGCTCACTGCAAGCTCCACTTTCCGGGTTCACGCCATTCTCCTGCCTCAGCCACCGGAGTAGCTGGGACTACAGGCGCCCGCCATCACGCCCAGCTAATTTTCTGTATTTTTAGTAGAGGTGGGGTTTCACCGTGTTAGCCAGGATGATCTCTTATCTCCTGACCTCGTGATCCGCTGGCCTCGGCCTCCCAAAGTGCTGGGATTACAGGCGTGAGCCACCACGCCCAGTCAAAAGTTAGGATTTAAATTACACAAATCAACAACATATTTTTCAAGGATAGTTTATTATAATTTCGGCCGGGCGCGGTGGCTCACGCCTGTAATCCCAGCACTTTGGGAGGCCCAGGTGGGCGAATCACTTGAGGTCCGGATTTCCAGACCAGCCTGACCAAAATAGCGAAACTCCATCTCTACCAAAAATACAAAAATTAGCTGGGCGTGGTGATGTGCGCCTGTAATCCCCGCTACTCGGGAGGCTGAGGCAGGAGAATCGCTTGAAACTGAGAGGCAGAGGTTGCAGTGAGCCAAGATGGTGCCACTGCACTCCAGCCTGGGAGACAGAGTAAAACTCCATCTCAAACAATAATAATAGTGTAGTCCCACCACTTTGGGAGGCCTAGACGAACCTAGCATACTCCACCCATCCAAGGTCTTTTCCTTCAGAGCCCGAGTCTGCTGACCACGAGTTACATAATGAAACTTAAAGATTAGCACTACGTGTCAGGATGGCCGAGTGGTCTAAGGCGCCAGACTCAAGTTACTGCTTCCCAGGTTTGGGGCTTCTGGTCTCCGTATGGAGGCGTGGGTTCAAATCCCACTT
>NW_012104165.1:652610-656387 GCF_000951045.1 Mandrillus leucophaeus | reverse complement strand
CGTATGGAGGCGTGGGTTCGAATCCCACTTCTGACACAACTCTTTTGCCCCTTTAATCCTAGGATTGGGGGACCGGGCGCGGTGGTTTACGCCTGTAATCTCAGCACTTTGGGAGGCCGAGACCGGCGGATCACCTGAGGTCAGGAGTTCGAGATCAGCCTGGCCAACATGGTGAAACCCTGTCTCTTCTAGAAATACAAAAAAAATCAGCCAGGCATGATGGCGCGCGCCTGTGGTCCCAGCTACTCGGGAGGCTGAGGCAAGAGAATCGCTTGAACCCAGGAGGCAGAGCCTGCAATGAGCCGAGATCGAGCCACTGCACTCCAGCCTGGGTGACAGAGTGAGACTCTGTCTCAAAAAATAATAATTTTAAATATTTTAGAGAGGTTGCCTGTATGTTGGGAGAGAGGAAAGGGCTGTATGGTGGGCATGACAAAGAAAAACAACAAAACAGTAAGGGAAACAGAGAGAGAGAAAGAGAAAGATTTCGTTGACCAATAACAAAAATGAGCCATGGACAGTTTGATTAATTTACCTCCCCAAACCTGAAGTCTCTTCTTCCTCTCTTCCCCGCCTCCATAATTAATTCCACCTTTTCACTCTTCTTCTCACTTCGGCACATTTACAAGCACCTACCACTCTTTCTTGCTCTAGAAACCTCTTAAAATGATAAAATTGTTAATTATTTTTCTCCATTCTCCACCTTCATCTTTTTCAACCATTCTTTTGAATTGAGACAGTTCATTTTTCTGTTACTGATTTTATTTCTGCTTCAAAGTATTCACAGCGTATTTTGGGCTAGGTGGGGAAACCGGAAAAGTAAAAATAAAAATCATGTATGACTTTTGTTTCTCTCTACAAAGCGCCTGCTTAGAACGCTGAATACTGAGCTTTGAGGGTCCCTCTAGCCAGGAAACTGTTACGGAGCTAGATAGAAACTTAGCACTATTCTGAGTATTTGCCACTTTCCCTATTATTTCATTTTTGACTTAACCTGAAAGATAGCAACATAAGGTATTTTGATGACACTATTTTTAGCATCATTTAGAATAGCATCGGGCAAAATAATAAATACCGCTCTGAAAACCGGGAGCATACGCCACCCATCCGAGGTCTTTTCCTCCTTTGTCGGAGCCCGAGTCTGCTGACTACGAGTTACATAATGAAACTTAAGGATTAGCAGCACGTGTCAGGATGGCTGAGTGGTCTAAGGCGCCAGACTCAAGTTACTGTCTTCCCAGGTTTGGGGCTTCTGGTCTCCGTATGGAGGCGTGGGTTCGAATCCCACTTCTGACACAACTCTTTTGCCCCTTTAATCCTAGGATTGGGAGACCGGGCGCAGTGGTTTACGCCTGTAATCTCAGCACTTTGGGAGGCCGAGACGGGCGGATCACCTGAGGTCAGGAGTTCGAGACCAGCTTGGCCAACATGGCGAAACCCCGTCTCTACTAAAAATACAAGAATTAGCCGGGAGCAGTGGTGGGCGCCCGTAATCCCAATTACTTGAGAGGCGGAGGCAGGAGAATCGCTTAAACCCGGGAGGTGGAGGTTGCAGTGAGCCGAGATCGTGCCATTGCACTCTAGCCTTGGCGACCAAGCAAAACTCCCTCTCAAAAAGCCGCACACACACACACACAAAGCAAAAAACCACTAGGATTTGGGGACTGAGCGGGGAGGATTGTTTGAGCCCAGGAGTTCCACGCCGTCTATACAAAAAATGAGCGATGCGTGGTGGCGCGCCCCTGTAGTCCCAGCTACCTGGGTAGGAGAAAGGCTTGATCACTTGAGAGCCCAGGAGAGCGAAACTGCAGTGAATTGTATGATCGCGCCGCTGCACTCCAGCCAGGGCGACAGAGCGAGTTCATGTCTAAAACAAACAAAAACAGGAGACAAGAGCTTGAAATACAGATTTTACCAAAATCATTTTGCAACTACCACCTTTCAGGAGCTGTCCCCAATGCTTCCGCCCACATTTTAACTTAACAAGCCCGTGAGTGGCACTTACATATTCCCTGTACAATTATTTTCAGCATCTTAATCGTTTCTGCAAGGGATAGGCTGGAGTATTATTGCACAATCATCTCGTTTCCTCCCTCAAGGTCAAACCACCACCACCTCTTCCCCCCACCCCCTTCCGCCTTTTTTCCTTCCGTGTTTCCCCGTTCTTCCTCTCCCTCGCTTATCTAGATCCCCTTTGATTCTTTCTGTGGGTGATGGGAGAAGGGATGTGAAGTGAAGAGACAGAATGTAGGTTATTATGGGACGCACGTAAGAGAAATATAAGACCTTGATGGACGAACAGAGAGATCTTCGTCTTGATTTAAAACTCTACCGAGTAAAAAATAAATAAATATATACGTGTGTGTGTGTGTGTGTATATATGTGTATATATATATAAATAATATATATACACACACACACGAATCCCTCTTGCTTTATTAAGGTGGGAGACATACATCCAATATGTATGTCCAATTACATCCAATTACTTTCCATTCTGTTCCATAGTAATGCTTTCAATTACTGCCCCAAATTAGCAGCTTTCAGAAACTTCATTTCCTACAGAAAGGAAACAACGAACATACACGCAGAAGACAATCCTGACATACTCGAATGTACTGGCAAGCAGCTATTGCAAGATCCTATTTTATGTACCCAACGATTGGGGTGAATTGTTTGTCGTTGTTGTTGTTGTTTTTGGTCTTCAAGTGGAGAACTTCAAATGTTGCTGAGAAGTGCGAAGTCCTCCGTTCTTGTTTTTTGGTTAAAAGAATTTAAGCAAGAGACAAGCAACAACGAAGATACCATCTTAAGACAGTTTATTGCAAAAACGAAAATATACTGAAAGCTAAGTCAGAGCAGGCTGCTTGAAGGTGAGACAGCGCCAGCTGGCACTGGGGATACCCCCTTTTTGGGATTCTTTTTTAATTTTACTTTTATTTAAATTATTTATTTATTTATTTATTTTGAGACAGAATCCGGCTCTGGAGTGCAGTGGCGCGATCTCGGCTCACTGTAACCTCCGCCTGCCAGGCTCAAGTAATTCTCCTGCCGCAGTCTCCCGAGTAGCTGAGACTACTGGCAAGCGCCACTACACCCGGCTAATTTTTGTATTTTTAATACAGACGGGATTTCACCATGTTGGCCAGACTAGTCTCCAAATCCTGGCCTCGTGATCCGCCCGCCTCTGCCTCCCAAAGTGCTGGGATTACAGGAGTGAGCCACCGCGCCTGGCTGGGAGTCTTATTTGTTTATTCAAAAAGTGTCAGGCAGGAGGAGGCCTGAGGTTATTTAGTTCTGACCTTAGTCTTCAGTTTGTCCATTTATACAACTGGGTGTGTATATATTTAATTTTAACGTTGTGGTCAGGCGGAACATTTAAAAATCTTTTATGTTTTCCTTGGTTTACATTCTTTCTAACGGACTCTTTATATTTCCAACATGAATAAAAATGAATGTATTATTTTACTTTTGTTCTGAATCTTTCTTCTATATCTCCCTACTGGATTATTTTTACTTAAAATATCAGATGTATTATGTGGCGTGAAGGGACTCCAAAATCAGCAAGGTCCGAATAAAGAATTTCTTTTCTTTTTTTTGTTTTGTTTTGTTTTTTGAGACGGAGTCTTGCTCTGTCGCCCGGGCTGGAATGCAGTGGTGCCATCTCGGCTCACGGCAAGCTCCACCTCCCGGGTTCCACGCCATTCTCCTGCCTCAGTCTCCCGAGTAGCTGGGACTACAGGTGTCCGCCACCACGCCTGGGTTTTTTTTTTTTTT
>NW_012104165.1:602230-652560 GCF_000951045.1 Mandrillus leucophaeus | reverse complement strand
GGTGTCCGCCACCACGCCTGGGTTTTTTTTTTTTTTGTATT
Organism: Mandrillus leucophaeus; assembly: GCF_000951045.1. Classification (NCBI taxonomy): domain Eukaryota; kingdom Metazoa; phylum Chordata; class Mammalia; order Primates; family Cercopithecidae; genus Mandrillus; species Mandrillus leucophaeus. The sequence goes on along the minus strand of NW_012104165.1, from coordinate 652,519 downwards.
TTTAGTAGCGAGGGGTTTCACCGTGTTAGCCAGGGTGGTCTCCATCTCCCAACCTCGTCATCCGCCCGTCTCCGCACCCGGCCCGGAATAAGGTATTTCTTAGGCTCAATACAATGTGCCAGTCAGTTGAGATGGTAAAAATCTAGCAGACCAGAGATATTCTCAAGGTTATTAAAGACCCCAGAATTTGATTCAAGTAACTAACTCCGTATTAATCTCTTTGGGGAAATTTTTGAAGCTTTCACTTGTAAAGATGTCTTTTAGGATAGAGAGCAGTAACAATATATTTTCTACAAACTCTATCAATGTACTTGAAAGAAGTCATTTTAAGAGCTCCTGAAGAGACCCTTTATACCATAAAAATGGTAGTTTGTGATGACACCTGTCTGCGCAAAAGTCACATAATTGTCTTGTAAGCTAGGGGTCAATGGAATAAAATATCTGATGCCCACTGGCACCCAAATCCTATGACATCAGTTTGTCTAGTGGGGGTAGAAGCCTACAAAAATTGGTACAGTTGGCCGGGCGCGGTGGCTCAAGCCTGTAATCCCAACACTTTGGGAGGCTGAGACGGGCAGATCACGAGGTCAGGAGTTCGAGACCATCCTGGCTAACACGGTGAAACCCCGTCTCTACTAAAAAATACAAAAAACTAGCCGGGCGAGGTGGTGGGCGCCTGTAGTCCCAGCTACTCGGGAGGCTGAGGCAGGAGAATGGCGTAAAAACCCAGGAGGCGGAGCTTGCAATGAGCTGAGAGATCCGGCCACTGCACTCCAGCCTGGGCCACACAGCGAGTCTCCGTCTCAAAAAAAATAAAAATAAAAATAAAAAAAAAAATTGGTACAGTTAGCCCTCCATGTCTGTGGGTTTTACATCTGTTGATTAAACCAATAGTGGATCAAAAAAATATATATTTTTAAAAAAGGGTGGTTGCATCTATACTAAACGTTACAGATTCTTATATTCTTGTCATTTTCCCTAATCAATACAGTTTAACAATTATTTACATAGCATGTACCTTGTATTTTAGGTATTATAAGTAATCTAGAGATAATTTAATGTATACAGGAGGATGTGCATAGGTCATATGCAAATACTACCCCATTTTACATAAGGAACTTGAGCGTGCATGGATTCTGGTATCCGTGGGTGATCCTAAATCAATCTCCCACAGATACCAAGGTACGACTCTATTTTTAAAGATCCTGAAGTGTGATTCTAACGTGCAAAGTTTGAGAACCACTGTTCTAGGCCATTTCCGTATCATTGGTTACTCTATTTTTTTAAAAAAATGTGGAATGCTTCACAAATTTGTATGTCATCCTGCACAGGGGCCATGCTAATCTTCTCTGTATAGTTCCAATTTTTGTATATGTGCTGTCAAAGTGAACACAACTCTAATTGTTGCTTGCTTACATACAGTTTTTCACTATATATAACAATCAAAGTCAATTTTTATAGTGTAAAGAAAACCCCTTATCACATAGTATAAGTCATATTTAACGCTACCCTCAAACAACGATTAAAGTAACCGTGTTTCTTCCCTAACATCAAGAATGCCAAAATGGGACGGGTGCAGTGGCTCACTCTTGTAATCCCAGCACTTTGGGAGGCAGAGATGGGCGGGTCACCTGAGGTCAGAAGTTTGAGACCAGTCTGGCCGACATGGTGAAACCCCGTCTCCACCAAAAATATTTTAAAAATTAGCCGGGTGTGGTGGCGGGTGCCTGTGATCCCAGCTACTCAGGAGGCTGAGGCAGGAGAATCGCATGAACCCGGGAGGCAGAGGTTGCAGTGAGCCAAGATCGCGCCATTGCACTCCAGCCTGGGTGACAGAGCCAGACTCTGTCTCAAAATAAAAATAAAAATATATTTTAAAAAAGGAATACCAAAATGTACAGTGAAGATAGTGTTTTAAATCTCGCCCTGGTACTGTGGCTCACGCCTGTAATCCCAGCATTTTGGGAAGCCGAGGTGGGCAGATCACCTGAGGTCAGGAGTTCGAGACCAGCCTGGCCAATATGGTGAAACCCCATCTCTATTAAAAATACAAAAATTAGCTGGGCGTGGTGGTAGGCGCCTGTAATCCCAGCTACTCAGGAGGCTGAGGCAGGAGAATCGCTTGAACCGGGGAGGAAGAGGTTGAAGTGAGCCGAGATCGCACCAATGCACTCCAGCCTGGGCAATAAGAGCAAAACTCCGTCTCAAAAACAGATAAGCAAAAAAAGCAAAAACAACAACACCACCAAAACTTATAAAAATGTGAATATTTTGATTGGCATCTTTCATAGCTCATATTTATTAAATTATGTGTTATTTATATATAAAAAGCAAAACACATGGTGTTGGTGTTAAGGAAAACATTATTTATGGCAATTGTTAAAGATAGTAAGGAAACTTTATTATAAGGGGATTTTGCAGTAGATGAGAGAGACTGGACTCAACTTTGCATACAACAATGAAAAGTGGGAATTTATAGCCAAGGATCAGGGTGGGGAGATGAGGTCAGTGGATGGAAAATTACTGAAAGGAAACATCACAGGTAAGGGGGTTTCTGGTTAACCTGGCCTGATAGAATTCTTGAAGGCAGGCCAAGGAGATTATATCACTGGAGCATGGTGGAGAATGAGGATCCTGATCAGATATGAATGATGATCAGATAATAGAGGATGAAGGATTCTGGCTAAACTGACTTAGCACGATTATTGTTAAAAGTGGGCAATGCAGAGCTACAAACATGTAAGTTCAAAAGTCGGGGCCTTAGTTGAGAAGAGCCTTCAGAGGAACCTGACTAGAGTTTGGTCATGAAGAAATCTTTGTCACTGCTCAAAAAATGTCTGATAAGTAATTAAATTATTAGAGGTTATTTGATATATTGTCTAAATGTGTTAGTAATTTAAACGGTTTGGCATCTTTTCTGACTTGAATTTTATAAAATTTAGATAATGTAAAAATAGAAACTTACAGCAATGTTAAGCATTGGGGTTTCAAAATGAAGCCTCCAAATTCTTACCTTGAGGACTCCAAGCTCCACCTTTATTTTTATTTTTATTTTTTTGGAGTCTCGCTCTGTCGCCCAGCCTGGAGTGCAGTAGCACGACTTGGCACACTGCAACCTCCGCCTCCCGGTTTCAAGCAATTCTCCTGCCTCAGCCTGCCGAGTAGCTGAGATTACAGGCATGCGCCAGCACGCCTGGCTAACTTTTTTGTGTTTTTAGTAGAGACGAGGTTTCACCATATTGGTCAGGCTGGTCTTGAACTCCTGACCTCGCGATCCATCCGCCTCAACCTCCCACAGTGCTGGGATTATAGACGTGAGACACCGTGCCCGGCCACCAGGGTCTGATTTTTCAAGTGTGAAAACGAGATAGTAAAGAAGCCTGAGGGGAGCCCAGCAAAGAGAACCAAACATCGCTGAAATTTGGGAAGCAGGACCAGCTATATAATTTGTAGGGCCCAGTGAAAAATTAAAATGAAGGAGCCCTGGTTCAAAAAGCAGGGAGACAATGCTGTTGTAATTATTAATATATACTGATATGGGTGTGAGCTACAGGCTCACTGCCACCAAGACGCCCTCCCAACTCACCTGGGCACTGCCAGGCTGCCAGCCAGTGTCAGGAATGACAGCCATTATGCCACACCCCAGAAACCCCGGGATTAGGCTGCAGAAACTTAATTCCTCTTCTGTAGACCCCCTAGGGGGCTTTACTGCTGGAGGCAGGTGGGGAAGAGGGGTCGGGAAAGAGAGTGGGGAAGGATGTCAGTTAGCAGGGCTAATTCGCTGCTGAAAACCCATCGAGGGGAGGCAGAGCTCTTGGGAGCCAACTCTTGGGCAGAACTCTTGGGAGTCAACTGACCCCCATGCCTAAGCTTGCTACATTGTCGTGTTGGCTATAGCTTACAAAACACAAATTTAAGGATAAAACTATTGAGAACTTCAAGAGAGCCATTACAAAACGTTAAACCCCAAGAGTAGGGCTGAGTGTGTAGGGGTGCTCGGGGGATGGTGGTAAGTTGTGCGACTCCATAGATCTCAGGCCCGTGAAGCCCACCCCACTGGGGAGCTTAAATTGTACTCAGGATCTTTAAAATGGCTTTGCGCAATTCCTTGGCTAGAAGAACCAAGACTGACAAAAACGGGTCCACAGACACACCTAGAACGCGATCTGAGCCTCAGTTTTCCGATCCAGTGTCCAAAGGCCAAGTGGTCAACACACACACGCTCTTCTTGTAGTTAGGAATACCCATTGCGATCTTTGTGAAAAAAGTTTCATTGTAGTGGGGGGACACAGAAAACTGAATCTTCTTTGAGTTGGCATGTCGTCTCCACATCTCCCTCAATTCCGCGAGCAAAGATTTTCGGAAGTACATGCATTTCCTTCTCTTCCGTTCGCTGCATCTTCAGTTTCTCCTTAGTCTCTCCAACCTGGCCGAGGACAGGGCCTCACGACCACACAGTGCCCCTGCCTTACCAGGGATACGGAGGAGCCAAGGTGTTCCAAATACAGACAGTATGTGCACTATAGAAAGCGCGGAAAACAAACAAACAAACAAACAAACAAACAAACAAACAAGCAAGCAAACAAACCCTGAGTTCTAATTCCAACCCTAGAAGTCAGTGTATGAGAGCCTAACGGGTTGAATGTCAAGTTCCTGAGAACGGATTTCAATAGGTTTTCTTAAGTTGCAAAGGAGCAAACAACAAGTCGTAGGTGACTATGTTGAGAAGGAAACGTGAGACAACTCGAGGATGAAAGGCAGACTAGAGAAAATAAATAGATAAGGAAGAAAAAAATATATTGACACAACTGGACAGCGGTGTTAGGAGATGTATAAGTTACTTGGATATAAGGCACAACAACCTAGAGGGGCAGCAGAGTGGCGCAGCGGAAGCGTGCTGGGCCCATAACCCAGAGGTCGATGGATCGAAACCATCCTCTGCTAACTCCCTGTTTTTTTCCTCCAAAATGTTGGATCTGGCACTCGTCAGAGGTGCTTTAGCACCTGTCATGAGTAATTGAAGACCTACTGTGACTGAGGGAGTAAGCTCTGTTTTAACTGCCTGGTCCTTTCTGAAACCTAGTGGTCCACTTTGAAAGATCGGAAGCACAGGCGGAGAAATGAGTGAATCTGCAAATGGGAGGTCTGAAAAATAAGGCGGTAGAGGAGCAGAGATTGGTGTGGAGAAGAAGGGAAAGACTGAGGAAGAGGTGAAGAAAAAGAGCAAAAGATGAAGACTAGGTTGGGCGACCGGGAAAAAGATATTACAAAACTCTTGGAGAAGTGGGTTTTGAAGGAGGTAATTCCCCAGACAGAAGCGGGTGTCACATGTATGTTGCTCTGACATTACGATTCCAGGAAACCTCATCTCTGAAGAGCTAGGAAAAAAACGGAGGAAACAACGGGAATTGAACTACTTCCCTTGTGCCATAACTTAATCTTTCTTTACCCAAATGTTTTATTCTTCTGAAATTTCTTCCCACTTATTGAAGTCATTGTTGAAATGTGTACTTTCTGCCTCCAACCTTCTGGTAAGCTGATGAAGAAGCCCGAGAGTCCGCTGTAAAGCGCCTTTACCAGCCAGCTACTATCTCTAAGGGCTCCTGTGTGCAGTAATGAGCTGCACACGGTAGTGGGAATATTCACTACCGAAGGGGTCCCACTCTATTCTGAGCCCGATTTTCTTCATTTCCCCTGTAATAAATACTACACAATAATTTCATATTTAACGCATGAACAGTTTGAGGGTTAAATGAATGCTCAATATAATAAAGCTCGGCTGCAGTGCTGAGGCACCGGTATATGACCAGAACGCTTGGAAGACCCGAGTAATTACCGAAATCATGAGCCTTATTAGCACTTCCTAGTGCAGTGGAGGTAACAACGGAGAGCCTGGATAGCTCAGTCGGTAGAGCATCAGACTTTTAATCTGAGGGTCCAGGGTTCAAGTCCCTGTTCAGGCGGAAATTACTAGTTTTACTTTAGTTAGGTCTAAATCCCAGCCCATTTGGGAACGTCTTGTGAGGAGACGGAAATTATCACAAAGGCTGAAACAGACAAAGGCATCACTTTCTTCATTAAATTATCCTTTCCCAATATTATTTGAAACATATCCCCAATATTTCAAGAGAAGTGGAAAAGGACATGATATAACAATAATAAACTGGTGATGGCATGACTGGGAAATGGACCATTTTAAAACTCCCTTGAAATGGTTCATTAATCCAGGCATGGGGGGGAGCAGTTTGGAAGGTCTTGATTAAAATGCAAAATCTTTAAGAGCAGTGACCTTTGCATAGTCTGTCTCTGTGGTTCCTTGGAGTTTAGACCAGCTCTTCTTTCACAAAAAATTTGACCACTTTGCAACAGTTTCCAGTTGAAAAACTCATTTCCAAACACTTTCTGAAATAGTATTTTCTGTGTTTACATTATTTCTGTCATTATCCCGGGATTTGGATTATGGTTAATGACCCTGATCATGGGCTTCTAGGGCATGGCTTCTGTGGGCAGTGTGCTGAATCTGCTAAACCACGCCACTATGAAGGTACTAAGAGTTCAAAATTGTTGACAGTTTTTTTGTCTTGTCACTTTTGTCTTGAGTCTGACAATATTCAGTCCAAACACTGCATTTGGGTCCATTTTGTAAGACCTCACCCTTTCTTTTTTCAGTTATATGCTTCATTTGAAGTAATTAGGTCCATTTTGACTCTTTTCCCTGACCTTGCTTATTTTTTTATTTTATTTTATTTTTTTGAGACGGAATTTCACTCTTGTCGCCAAGGCTGGAGTGCAATGGTGTGATCTTGGTTCCCTGCAACACCCACCTCCCGGGTTCAAGTGGTTCTCCTGTCTCAGCCTCCCAAGTAGCTGGGATTACAGGAGCGCCACCATGCCAGGCTAATTTTTGTATTTTTAATAGAGACGGGGTTTCACCATGTTGGCCAGGCTTTGAACTCCTGACCTCAGGCGATCTGCCCGCTCGGCCTCCCAAATTGCTGGGATTACAGGCATGAGCCACTGTGCCCGGCCTATTTTAGTTTTTGTATATAGTTAAAACATAGCATCATTTTAAAAGTTAGAACTATGCAAAAGAGATATACTCGAAGAAATACCGCTTCCCTTCATTGCTTCTTTTTCTTTCCTTCTCCATCTTTTTCAACTCATTCTCATCTACCGCCTATAGGTAATCCATCTTACCAGTTTCTTTTTTTTATCCTTCCTGTACCTCCTTTGAATAAGCAGGCAGATACATACTTTTTTATTTATTTATTTATTTATTTATTTATTTTGAGACCAGTCTGGAGTGCAATGGCGCCATCTCGGCTCCTGCAACCTCCACCTCCCTGGTTCAAGCGATTCTCCTGTCTCAGCCTCCTGAGTAGCTGGGATTACAGGCACGTGCCACCAGGCCCGGGTAATTTTTGTATTTTTAGTAGAGACAGGGTTTCATCATGTTGGTCAGGCTGGTCTCCAACTCCTGACCTTGTGACCCAACCACCTAGGCCTCCCAAAGTGCTGGGATTACAGGTGTGAGCCACTGTGCCCAGCGATACATACTTTATAAAATGTCCTCTTCTTTCTCAGACTAAAGATATTATACTATATTGTGTATATATTGATTTACAGTATATAGATATTGATTTGCTTTACTTTTTTTGCTTAGCAATATATGTTAGAAATCTCTCCATGTCAGTTCATAGAGATCTTTTGTACAGCTCCATAAGTACTCCATTGTGTGGAAGTAACAATCTAGTCATTCTTTTATGCTTAAGCATTTAGGTTGTTCAAAAAATTTTGCAATTACAAACAATGCTGCAATGAGTAAATATTCTTATGAATATTTTCATTTTGTTGATGTAGATTTTCAGGGTAAATTGTTAGACTTGGGATTGTTGGGTGAAATGATTAAGATATATATAATTTTGTTAGGCATAGTCTAATTCCCCTTCATAAAGCTTGTATTGATATCAATGTGCTTCCTTACCAGAAATAAATGACACTACTTGTTCCCTGTATGCATTGACATACTTTTAAAATGTTTACCAATCTGATAGCAGAGAAATAGTATCTTCACGTAGTTTCAATTTGCAATTGTTTATTACAGAATTTAAACATATTTTCGTATGTGCAAATATATATATTATCTGTTAATGTTTTTGCCCATTTTACTATAAAGTTTTCTTTTCTTCGATTGTTGAAAAATGTTTCTTCAATTGTTGAAAAATGTTTCTGTATTAAGGATATTAACTCTTTATCTGTGATACACATTGCAAATAGTCTCCCTGCCCCCATTCACACCATTTGTTAACTCTCTTTAGAGTCTGCTTATCATGTTTCTTTGTACCATATTTTTAGGTGCTTAAAGCTATTAAATTTTCTTTTATTATATCTACAGTATAACTATAATTAGGAAACTCTATATCCAGGCTACAAGGGAATTCACACGACTCTTTTTAATACTTGTAGGTTTTCAGTGTTTGCACTTAGATCACTGATTCATTTGGAATTTATTCTTGCATAAAGAGTGAGAGCTGAATTTCGTTTTAGCTCTAATTGGCTAACAAGTTGTTCCCGAACTACTTGTCAAAAAGTCTGTCTTTATACCTATGGCTTGAAATACACGCTTTATAAAATACTAAATACCCATATGTGATTTTTTTTTTTACTTCTGTTTACTTCTGGACTTTGTATTCCATTACTAGACTGTCTATTCATTTGTGAATGCTATAGTGCTTTAATTATGGATGCATGAAGAGTATATTTTAATATCTGATGGGGCTACCCCTCTTCACAGTATCAAGGCTCCATTCTCATAGCTTCCAGCAGTGTTGACTGCTAAAATGTCATTTCACCTCCAGGAACAGAGCCTCTGCCAACAATTGTACTCTCTCAGGACTAGACTCTCTCTGGGGCAAACAGTGTCCAGTGACCACATTTTTGCTTCAATTTGGGACAGTTCTGAAGGGCATCCTACCAGAGCTCCCATGGCTTGGCTGAAGCCTCTGCTGTAACTGCTTTGCAGTTTTACTTTTTCCTCTCTCCTATTCTGCTTTCCTCTCATTCTTATATCTTCTTCTGTGTTCTCTGTAATAAATTTTGTGCACATAATCTCTCTCAGATAATCTGTTTCTTGGGAACCCAAACTAAGTCACTCTCTGAGACAGAGTCTTGGCTTCAATATTATTTTCTTTTTATTGGTAGAAATATTGTTTCCTTTTTATTAAGCCTACAAGTTTTCCTTTGGTTACTGCTTGAGTGCTATCGTATGGAGTCCGCTACATAATATTAGAGAATGGGGATGACTTTTAACGAGCATACTGTCTCCAAGCACTTCTTTAACAAAGCACATCCTGCATAGCTCTAAATCCATTAAACCTTGAGTCAACACAGCACATGTCTCTGCTAGCACAGGGTTGGGGCTAGGCTTATAGATTAACAGTATCTTAAGGCAGAAGAATTTTTCTTAATACAGAACAAAATGGAGTCTCTTATGTCTACTTCTTTCTACATAGACACAGCAATAGTCTGATCTCTTTCTTTTCCCCACATTTCTCCCTTTTCTTTTTGACGAAATCACCATGGTCATCATGGCCCATTCTCGATGGTCACTGTCTCTTCGGAGCTGCTGGGTACACCTGCAGACTAACCACAGACAGAACAGGCACACAAGGATTAACATGAAATTTACAACAGTAGTACTTCCCATGGTCTTAACCCAAGTGACAGGGTTAAGATTTGTGAGGCCATCAGCAACTCCTCCGATTGCCTCAGTTCCTGGTACCAAATTTACATGGGCTTTTGATGCTTCGAAAATTTCTTTTAATTTGGAAATGTCTAAAGTGAGATTATCTTCTCTTCCCTGCAGATGGCATCTAACCATGTCCCAGTGATGCTTAGACTCATTATAAACTCGGGGTGTAATACAAAAATCTGACGTATTCCAGTCACACTGTAACTGGAAATGATGTTCCAAGCTCATAAGCCAATCTCCTATCCAAATGACAGTTTGTCAAGGATCATTAATTTGATTTGCCAATTTTTGATCAATACCAGATTGTGAATTCCACAATCTTGTAGAATTCTTTTGCCAATCGTTAACAAAGCTTACTGTCCGAACAGAAGAATCCAATGCAACTCCTGCCACAGCGGCCGTAGCTGTGACTGCAATTAATCCCATAATCACTACAATTAAAGTAAAAATGTATCTTTTGGATCTATTTAAAATGCCTTTTAATACTTCAGTCAAAACATGGACGGATGGCGAGGCCTCCCATGGTGGGTCCATGGACACAGGGATCCTTCTCTTGCTCTCCCTAGCAGAATACGGTGATATCAATTAAAAGTCGAATCAATGCAAGTAAACAATCTGCAGTTTTCACAGGTTATAGTTTGGGAATCTGGTTTAATAACTGTATTTCCTATAACTAGCATATAAGGGGGCTTTACACAACTTTGCAAAGGAACTGTTAGACAGGAATTTAGGTCGATAGAATAAAATGGCTTACGATCTCTTGTTTCTACAGTTTGATTTCCAGACCAAATTCTAATGCGGTATGAGGCCACAGTAAGCCTCCATAATTCTGGATATTCAGGACCAGAAACAGGACTTATTATTTTTGGTCTTGGAGTAGAGATTCCTTTTTCTCCCCATTCCCAAGGGTAGAAAGACTGTAATTTTTTGTGCTTATGTTTGTCTAAACTTTCTGTTAAGTCACTATTAACAGCTGGACTCACGCACTGGGCCACGATTGAGTTTGCCCTGTGCAATTGTGGTAGAATTGTTCTCAAGATGCCCAATCAATAATAGTTCCGAATTCATCATTTTGTAATTATCACAGCACTATTGGCCACACGTCCTTCCGAAACTAAAACTTCTGTGTCTTTTGATCCTTTGGGAATTTCCTTGGGGCAAGGTTTCCCTTTAGCCCTAAATTTTAATGATCTTTGATAAGAAAAGTCCTGTAAATAATTTACCTGTAGCCTGAGTGACATTCCATTTACCATGTGATAAGTAAATCTACTGGTGGTGCTGACAATGGGTGCTTTCACCAACCAATTTTGGATTGCCGGCATTAAACATCCTGGTGCTCTCCCTAGGCAAATAGGAGGATAATGATACCCAGTGGAAATATTTATCATCATTCCTTCTTCCTTAGGTTTGGCAGGGCAACGATCATGGGGCCAGGTACCCATATACTATTATTATTAACATATACTTCAATAGGATTATCCACACATGTGACTGACCGAATTAAGGGTGGGAAAGGCACATAGGCCCAGTAGGTATAATTAGCTGCAGCTGCTCCTGCAGGCATGGGGAGACTTACCACCGTTGACAAAATCAAAGCTGCAAGCAGCATATTCTCTGGAGTTTGTGTCACCTTTGTGTTCTCTAGGCGTTTTTTAGCTAACTGTGTCAGCTTCTTTAATTGTGCCCAAGTTGGCGGCTCCGCCTTCTTGATGGATGGCAATTTCATTTGTTCTTCTGACATCACCATTTTGCTCATCTTGTGAGTCGATGATGCTCGATTGTGGTGTTTCTGTCTCCATGGCAGCACTTTTCTTTGCATCTCCAATGGGTTCATTGTAGAACTTCAAATGTCTTGTGGGTATCCAAACAGGAAACGGATTTTCTCCTGGTGAAACACAAGCAAAACCTCTCCCCCATGTTACCACCTTCCCTATTTTCCATGTCTTATTTTTGTTGTTCCACCAAACCAGTTTTCCTTCATATGGACTGTTATTTTTACCAGTAAGATGTTGTTCTGCAGAAGTAGTAGTCTGATTTCTATAAATGTTTAAAAACTTTAAGGTATAGAGTGCTAGATTAAGTTTTATCTGAGGAGTGGTACACTCCTTACTGTCTCCCCCTTCTTTTTGTTTAACTAATTGAGTTCTGAGTGTTCTATTAGTTCTTTCAACTATGGCCTGTCCTTGGGAATTATAGGGAATTCCTGTTGTATGTTGTATGTGTAATTTTCCACTGATTTAAGAATTCTTGGAAAGCTTCACTACAGTATCCTGGTCCATTGCCAGTTTTAATTTTTTCTGGAACTCCCATGACAGCAAAACAAGATAATAAATGTTTTTTAACATGGGAAATACTTTTTCCCGTCTGGCAGATTGCCTATATGAAATGTGAATAAGTATCAATTGTTACATGAGCATATGATAATCTTCCAAATGAAGGTACATACGTGACATCCATTTGCCATACGCATTAAGACACAGACCTCTGGGATTAACTCCTGCCTCTTGAGTGGGCAGGTGTAGGACTTGACACTGGGTGCAATGTTGTACAATATCTTTTGGCTGTTTCCATGTGACATCAAATTTGTTTTTCAATCCTGCTGCATTTACATGAGTCAAAGTATGAAGTTCTTGTGCTTTTATGAATGCAGAGGATACCAGTAAGTCAGCTTGTTCATTTGCTTTAGTTAAAGGCCCTGGTAAATTAGTGTGTGCTCGAATATGAGTAATATAAAATGGGAAATTTCTTTTTCTTACAGTTTGTTGTAATAAATTGAACAGCTGGTTTAACTGATCATCCATGCTATATTTAATTAGAGCTGTCTCAACATCCCTTGTAGCCTGTACTACATAAGCAGAATCTGATACAATATTAATAGGTTGATTAAAATCTTGTAACACTGTAATGACTGCAGCCAACTCTGCTCTTTGAGCCAATTGACATTGAGTTTTGATTATTACTCGCTCTTTTGGCCCCATGTAAGCCGCTTTTCCATTGCTGGAACCATCGGTAAATACTGTGAGGGCATTTTCTAAAGGTTTATGTCTGGCAATTTTAGGTAAAATCCAAGTAGTCAATTTTAAAAACTGTAAGATTTTTATTTTTGGGTAATGATTATCAATAATTCCCACAAAATTAGCGAGATCAATCTGCCACGCACCAGAATTGATAAAGGCTTGTCTAACTTGTTCCTTGTTTAAAGGAACAATAACTTGTTCCTTGTTTAAAGGAACAATAACTTGTTCCTTGTTTAAAGGAACAATAACTTGTGGAATAACTATTTTGTCTGGGTCATTTCCACACAATTTTATTATTCGTAATCTTGCCTGACCAATTAATGTAGCTATCTGATCCAAGTACAATGTAAAAGTCTTAATTGTACTGTGAGGAAGAAATGACCACTCCACAAGATCAGTATTTTGAACAATGATGCCTGTTGGAGAATGTGCAGTAGCAAAAATCAAAAGTTGGACTGGAGCTAAGGGATCTATTCTATTTATTTGCACTAACTAAATTTTTTTTCTTCCACTAATTTAATTTCTTTTGTTGCCTCTGCGGTTACTATTCTTTTACTATTTAAGTCTGGGTCTCCTCTTAGGATAGAGAACAAATTTGACATGGCATAAGTAGGAATCCCTAGAGTTGGCCGAATTCAATTAATATCTCCTAGCAATTTTTGAAAGTCATTTAATGTTTTTAATGTGTCTCTTCTTATTTCTATTTTTTGTGGCTTAATTCTTCTATTTTCTATTTGTATCCCTAAATAATGAAAAGGAGTAGAGGTTTGAATCTTATCAGATGCTATTGTCAGGCCTGCTTTGGCAACCTCTGCTTGCAGAAATGTGTAACAGTCAATTAATTTGTCTCATTTCTGAAGCACATAAAATATCAACATACTGAATGATATAACAGTTTGAAAATTTGTCTCTAACTGGTTGAAGAGCTTGACCTACAAAAGTCTGACAAATAGTTGGACTATGAAGCATTTCCTGAGGTAACACTTTCCACTGAAACCTGGTGGCTGGTTCTTTATTATTTATGACTGGTATAGTAAAGGCAAATTGTTCACAATCCTGCTCTGCCAGAGGAATGGTAAAAAAGCAATCCTTCAGATCAATTATAATTAGAGGCCAGTCTTTTGGGGTCATGGCCGGAGAGGGCAGTCCGGGTTGGAGAGGTCCCATGGGTTGAATTACGGCATTGACGGCTCTTAAGTCAGTTAACATATAAGCCATCGGCCGGATTTTTTCTGAATTGCAAACACGGGAGAATTACAAGACGAGAATAAAGGCTCAATATGTCCCTTTTCTAATTGTTCCTTCTAATAAATGCAAAGCCTCCAGTTTTTGTTTTGGTAGTGGCCACTGATTTACCCATACTGGTTTTCCTGTTTTCCAAGTTAATGGAATGGATTTAGGAGGCTCTACAGTGGCTGCCCCTAAAAAGGACACCGTATTCCTTTTCTTTCTTGATTTCCGTCAGTCTCAATTGGGACTTTAATACCATTTTCATGTTCTCCTAATCCCTTTTCTGTTACATATCCCATCTTAGTCATGATTTTTTGACTCGTGGGGCTGCATAATGGAGCAGGCATAGTGATTTCTGCACCCCGTTGTTGTAACAAATCTCGACACCACAGATTAACAGGAATGGAAGTAATCATTGGTTGAACAGTACTTTCTTGATTATCCGGCCCTAAACAATGTAAAATCACAGTGCTTTGATACACTACTAAGGCAGTGCCTATGCTGAGAAGTCCTGTAACAGCCTTTTCGACAAGTCCTGTAACAGCCTGGCCACTGATTTAAAGCAATGATAGAGACCTCTGCTCCAGTGTCTGTGAGCCCTTCAAACTTCTTCCTTGAATAATGGCCTTACACACAAGTCTGCTCTCTGAGAACTGACTTGTCCAATATGCAGCCTTTCCTGCAAATCAGTGCTTCCAAACCCTCCTGTTCTTTTTATCTCACTCTTACCAACCTAATATAAGGCAGGAGTAATAATTGAGCAATCCTGTCTCCTGGACTGGCATTCCAAGGAATTGAGGAGCTAATAACCAGTTGAATTTCACCTTTGTAGTCTGAATTAACCACACCAGTATGAATTTGAACTCCCTTTAGATTTAGACTTGATCTTCCTAAGATTAGTCCCACAGTCCCCTTAGGCAGTGGGCCCCTGTGGGGATTTTTTGTGGGGGCTCCCCTGGAAGCAGAGAGACTGCTTGTATAGTACATAAATCTACTGCTGCACTGCCGCTTGTGGCGGGGGACAATTGCTATATTGTGGTAACAGGCTCATTCCTTGAAGTACTTGTGACAGTGGGGGTTGTTGTCCCTGAAAACCCTGAGGAACAAAGGGCTGAACTGGGAATGCCCCAGTTTGTTGCAGGGCCTGAGGCTGGCCCGTCTTCTCGTTTCCCGACAATGGTTGCCCATTTTTTATCAAATTTAGAATGACATTGATTAGCCCAATGTTTTCCTTTTTGGCATCTTGGACATAAGTCAGGTGGCTCTTTATCTGTTGTTGTAATACCTTGAATAGTTATATTTTGTTTGTTTGAGACTGGGTAATTTTTTTAGGTGCCAATTTGTCCACAATTATAACATTTTCCCCCAAATGTTCTGGCTTGTCCTCCTAAAGCAACTCCTGTGATTGCTTGAGCCGTAAGCATAGCTTTATGCATAGCTCCTCCAATTCCATCACAGGCTTTTTCCGTACTCTGAGATTACATCTGATCCTGCCAGGACCTTTCCTTTAAATGGCTTAATGGCTGATTGACACTCAGGACTGGCGTTTTTGTATGCCATCAACTCCACTATGACCTTACAGGCATTCTCATCGGTAATTGACTTTTGAGCAGCATCTTGAAGCCTTGCCACAAAATCATGGTAGGGTTCTTCAGAGCCTTGTCTTATTATATTGAATGAGGGGCAGGTGGTTCCTGGATCTTGGATTTTTTTCCCAGGCTCTAAGGCGGATAGCTCTAACTTGCTCAATGGCCTTATTTTGCATTATTGCTTGTTGCTCAGTAGTGCTCCAATTTTGACCTATTCCCAATAGTTGATCTGCATCTATGTTAATAGGAGGATTGGCAGTCCTATTTCTTCGGACCTGTTCTTGTGCCCCATCAATCCACCAAGTCTTAAATTGTAAAAATTGAGAGGGTGAGAGTGATGATTTTGCCAAAATCTCCCAGTCATAAGGAATGAGTCTATGCCCATGAGCAATGGAATCTAATAATGTCCTTATATAAGTGGAGTTGGGTCCATACTGTTTTACTCCCTATTTCATATCTTTTAGCATTTTTATAGAAAAGTACTCATATCTGGCTTCAGCTAGGGGAGGCTCTCCCTCTTGGGCCCCTTCTCCAAGTGGTATCGGTTCTAATATTACTGAGAATTGCCCCGCCTCAGTATCTCCTTGTTTTCTTATCAATAATGTTATGTAATTCACTACCCTCTCCACTAGGTGGTGCGGTAGGATTAAGTCTCACACTGGGTGGCTGCGGCTATAACGCCCTGCCCTGTGGTGCTGGAAACGTTCCTGGCTGTCCATACTGATTTTATGGGGGCGGCCGATACTGAAGTTCAGCTGGCGGCCAATATTGATAGGCTACTGGCAATTGGGTCTTATTTTCTACCAGCTGATATTGTGGATACTGTATTTGGATTGGCGCCGACGTGACAGAGACTCTATCTTGTTCTATTTGATCTTCTTTTGGGGTTTGTACTTGTCTAACCTGCATTTGAGGTTGTAATGTTACAGGCATCTGAGCTGCTGGAAGACGAGTTGGCCATCGTGGTTTAGACTCTGATGGCCCCACTAATTCTTGACCTTTTTCTTCTAATTTTAACGTTTCAGGATATATCACCTCCTGTAATTGATTATAGTCAACATTTTGCGTTGACTGAGCCATTGCCAACTCTGCTACATATTTACAATGTGAACTTTCTGTTCCTTTCCAGGATTCTATCCCTGCCTCTTCTTCACAATCGATTACACAGCTTTCAGGAGCATCAGAAACTGAAACAGTATCTTCTCCTGTTTGAAACCGTTCTAAAGCTACTTTAATAATTACCCAATCATTCCATACTGTAAGTGGGATGATTTCACCCTACCTACTTGCTTGTTTTAATTCTTTGCCAATTTTTTCCTAATCTTTTAGATCTAAAGTTCCCTGTTCTAGAAACCGTGGGCAGAATTGTTCTATCGTTTGAAATAGCATGATTAGATTTTCTGTAGAGACTCTAACTCCCCATCTTTTAAAAATAATTTTAATAGAGCTGAGATAAGAGGCATATTTACTTTTAGTTTGCCCCATTGTTACCCTAGGTTCTTTCGAGCACACAGGCTTACCGCAAGGCTGACCATAGATGTACTCTGGAATCTCTCATTGACTTGTCCTCAATGACCACGCTCGAGCATCCAGATGAAGGGGTGGCCTGCCTCTCCACACCTGTGGGCGTTTCTTGTCAGGTGGGACGGAGAAAAGAAAGAGACACAGAGACAAGTATAGAGAAAGAAAAAGTGGGCCCAGGGGACCGGCACTCAGCATAGGGAGGACCCGCCCTGGCACTGGTCTCTGAATTCCCTCAGTATTTATTGATCATTATCTCTACTATCTCGGAGAGGGGGATGTGGCAGTACAATAGGGTAATACCGGGGAGAGGGTCAGCAGGAAAACATGTGAACAAAGGTCTCTATGTCTAAACAAGGTTAAGAAAAGGTGCTGTGCTTTGATGTGCACATACATAAACATCTCGGTGCATTAAAGAACAATATTGCCGCCAGCATGTCTCACCTCCAGCCTTAAGGCTGTTTTCTCCTATCTCAGCAAATAGAACATAGAATCGGGTTTTACACCAAGACATTCCATTGCCCAGGGACGAGCAGGAGACAGATGCCTTCCGCTTATCTCAACTGCAAAGAGGCCTTCCTCTTTTACTAAACCTCCTCTGCACAGACCCTTTACAGGTATCGGGCTGGGGGATGGTCAGGTCTTTCCCTTCCTAGGAGGCCACATCTCAGGCTATCACATGGGGAGAAACCTTGGACAATACCTGGCTTTCCTAGGCAGAGGTCCCTGCGGCCTTCCGAAGTGTATTGTGTCCCTGGGTACTTTTGTCTTCTGCAGTATACTGTGTCCCTGGGTACTTGAGATTAAAGAATGGCATGACTTTTAACAAGCATACTGCCTTCAAGCACTTTTTTAACAAAGCACATCCTGCATAACCCTAAATCCATTAAACCTTAAGTCAACACAGCACATGTCTCTGCTAGCACAGGATTGGGGCTAGGGTTACATATTAACAGCATCTCAAGGCGGAAGAATTTTTCTTAATACAGAACAAAATAGAGTCTCTTATGTCTACTTCTTTCTACACAGACACAGTAACAGTCTGATCTATCTTTCTTTTCCCCACATAACATCAGGTAATCCACCCGCCTCGGCCTCCTAAAGTGCTGGGATTATAGGCATGAGCCACCGTGCACGGCCGGCCCTAGTTTTTAAAAGAAAGTTCTATAATTTTCAAAGGTCAGAAAATGTTGATTTCTACTATTTCTATATTTTAGAGTATATTGAGGATTTTTTTGTGGGGTAGGAGCAGCTAATATATGAATAATTTTCATGCATATACCATGGGAAATTTTCTCATTTCAGAGTGCAGACTTCAAAAATCTTTGCATCAGGCCTTTCACACATCAACCAATGAGCATCTGAGTTGTTTCCAGGCATATTTAATATTGTTAACAGTTCTATGAGCAATTATGCACATACAGCATGGTGCAGAGTTACAAGTGTTTTTTGTGTGTGTGTGTGTGTGTGTGTGTTCCTAGAAGAAAAATTGTCAATTTGTTAGATTTTGTAAATGTTTAACTTTTTGAGATAATGACAAACCATTTTTCAGGGTTGTAAAAATGGATGCCTCTCTTGGCAATGTATTAGGGATACTACTACATATCTAAATAGTCAACTGCTATTATTTTTGCACATTTCATTTTAATCTGATCAAGTGGAGGTTAATAGTATCTTATTGTAGTGATGGTTTGTATTCCTTTATCACAATGAGGTTGAACATATCTACATATGTTTGGATTTATACATTTGAATTTTCTTCTAAATGTCAGTTTATTTATCTATTTGATTATTTCATGTATATATTTGACTTATTTACATGTGGAAGTCTTGCTACATTTTTTTATCTTCCTCCTTATCTAATCCCTTGCAATTCAATTCAATTATCTGGATGCAGTTTAATCTTTCTCAGAGTAACTTGTGTTTTCAATTTAATCTGTAATTACTTTCATAATTATCAAGGTTTTCTTAAACCTGGGGCATTTTTGTGTCTTGTTTAACCAGTGTTTCCAATCTTTACTACTTCCAATACATATTCTCATATATGTGCCTCTTGCTTCTCAAATTCTTTCTTCACCCTTCTCCTTCACCTTTTTCCCACATCAAAGAGGGTTGAACTCCGACTGCATTTCCCAAGCCTGCTTCACATTTGTCTGCAGCTCAGTTTAGTCAACAAAATGCACTGGTGGGTGATAGGAGAGTAAAAGAATAAAGGAGTCAGATAATTTCTACCACTGTCTGCCTGCTTTGGGCACCATCTATAGGAACAGCTGCATATTCTCCTTCACTTTAGCTCTCACTGGACACGAGAAGTACGATTAAACCTTAAGCCAGATAATTTCAATTCCTAGGCTCTAATAATGCTGTCTCTTCCAGAAAGTGTGATGGTACTTGCTTTTCTTTTCTGGGGGAGTTTAAGGATCTCTTCATGTGCAGAAAGCATTAGTTTTTGAATGTGAGTTAAATATTGGTAAAATGCTGAGATTGGATGTTGAGTAGCAAAAGAGGTAGAGTTCACTTAGCTGTTTTTGCTCAGACTTACTCATCACCCATGCTCTTTTGTGCTCTACACTGCAATGACGTAAACTGCGTTTCCCAGACTCCCTTGTCAACTGACTTCTGGCTGGACTTAACCAATGTTAGGCACTGAATGGAGATGAAAGGGAAGAAGGAAAAGTGGAAACAGGGTATTACCCATCCCTCCTGGGCTTCTGCTACATCTTAATGTGTCAAGAGCCTGAAGGGTAAGCCTGCTGCGGCTTCAGGTTCTTCCAGGTGGCAGAGGCTTTTGGCCTTTAGTGATTTCCAGTTCTTGCTAATCTCTGTCCCATGTGTCGTATCAGTTTCTCTATCACTAGTGTAGCCAATTTGTTGTATTAAATGTCTCCATCTTACTACCTAACTAGTGTATACGCAGTCCTGATTGATTTGTAGAAATACTAGTAAGAATTGCAAATTTTGTTCTTGACATTTATGTCCTTGATCTTCATGGTGTTAATCTTTTTTTTTTTTTTTTTTTTTTTAGACAGGGTTTTTCTCTTGTTGCCGAGGCTGGAGTGAAACGACATTGCCTTGCGTCACTGCAACCTCCACATCCCAGGTTCAAGCGATTCTCCTGTCTCAGCCTCCCGAGTAGCTGGGATTACAGGTGCCTGCCGCCGAGCCCGGCTAATTTTTTGTATTTTTAGTAGAGACGGGGTTTCACTATGTTGGCCAAGTTGGTCTTGAACTCCTGACCTAGGCAATCCACCCACCTCAGCCTCCCAAAGTGCTGGGATTACAGGCGTGAGCCACCGTGCCCAGCTCATGGTGTTAATCTTTACCGAACTTCGTGTTTCCCTCTATAAGAATATTATATTCCTGGCTTCATTCATTAAATACCCCCAACTCTCCTATGATCTGGCATAACCCTCAGTCAATATACCAGAGTTTATTTATGTGTGAGTTTTTCTTTAATGAGCTCTTTTTTGTATTTTGTCAACTCAAGATTTTATATCTACGTGTTTTAATATATGAATTTCTGGAATGTCTAATAAGTCCTGCAAGTTTGTTGGCAATTTTCTCCTTATTTTTAGTAAGTGTTCTTGCTATTATAGTTCCTATGCACTTCCATATAATTTTACAACCAGTTTATCAAATCCTTGGAAAAACACTTTTGGAATTTATGTTGAAATTACACTGAATCAATAGATCAGTTTGGGAAGAAATGATATGGTTGAGATATTGTCTTCTTATCTGTAAATATGATATGTTTTTCCACTTATTTAAGTTTTCAGTTTCTATTTCGAAAATAAGCTATTTTGTCATTCTACCTCTTCTGATATTTTTAGAAAGTTTGTAATTTTTATCTATTTGTTATCTCCATCATTACATTATTATTTAAGAGCTTGGTTATTGTGTTTCTTTAGACAATCTCTTTGTTTCCTTAGTTTGAACAATTAACAATGCAAGATTGCATATTCTTCCTCCCCGCCTCTCTTCCCTCTCACCCACAGCCAATTGTAATCAGTGATTTTACAGCTCTCAATGTTTACTTTGGTGTAGTTAATTAAGCTCATGCATATAACACTTCTTCATTCTTAGTTGTAGTGGATTAAATAATGTTGCCCCAAGTTTGTGTCCATCCAGAACCTCAAAATGTGACTTTATTTGAAAATAGGGTCTTGGCTGACGTAATTAGTTAAGATGAGGTCGTACTGGATTAGGGCGAGGCTTAAATCCAATGACTGGTGTCTTTATGAGAAGAGAAGGCATACAGAGACACAGAGAAAAGAAGGCCACATAACAACAGAGACAGAGATAGGAATTACGCAGCTACAACCCAAGGTACACTAGAGGTTTCCAGGAGCCACCAGAAACTAGGAAGAGGCAAGGAAATATTCTTCCCTAGAGCCTTCAGAGACGGTGACTGCAGACACTTTGATTTCAGACTCCTAGACAACAGAACTGAGAGCAAATTTTTATTGTTTTAAACCACCCAGTTTGTGATATGTTATAGCAGTGCTAGAAAACTTGCTGATTTTCTCTCAGTACACACTTATTCAGATTTCGGATGCACATCAGGTTGCCTTTAATTCCCTTTACATCAAATTGGTACAATTAATATCTTATTTCTGTGAAGCCACTTATTGAGCTCAGCTGGAATTTCACTGAAACACATTCCTAAGAATGGGATTTCTACTACTAAACGGCTATACAAAAATAAACACGTATTTAATGTCAATGCTGCAAAATCTAAAACCTAGGCTTTAAGATCCTTCCTTTATGAAAGGAAATGTAGAAATTAATATATGTATATTTTTATCATGGTAAACAGAACCAGAGGAAGGGCATCTAACTCACATTGGTCCGAGAAAAAATCCTGGGGGACGGTGACCTTGAGGTAAACCTATAATGAATAAACTTGAGTTGAAGAAGAAAGGAGGATATTTCGAGCAGAGGAAGTTTTTTAAGTTTACTGTGCTCCTTACTATTAATGAAGATTTCTTTGCTATTCATGACCTAGAACTATTTTCAGCAAAGTCATAATCTTTTGCAGAACTGCCGTTTTCAGGTTTTCGAAGCAACATGGGAAATCTGTTTTATAGAATCTTATAACAACTTTTTAATATGAAGATTAGCATTTTTTAGGGCCTCTGTCAAGGAAAAATTCAGTAGTCAATGTATGAATACCACTTCAGTAGACGAACTTTTTAGCGCTTTCTCAAGCCTTCCTCGTTAGTATAGTGGTGAGTATCCCCGCCTGTCACGCGGGAGACCGGGGTTCGATTCCCCGACGGGGAGACAAGTGGATATTTTTGATTCCAACCTAAACAATACCAATGTTAGAAAGCGAGTCAGGCCTTAATAAGGCCAATCTTAGAAAGCAGCTCTTTCTGGTTTTACTTATTTATTTATTTATTTGTTTGTTTGTTTGTTTATTTATTTATTTATTTATTGAGAGGGAGTTTCACTATTGTTGCCCAGGCTGGAGTGCAATGGCGCGATCTCAACTCACTGCAACCTCCCTCTCCCGGGTTCAAGCGATTCTCTGCCTTAGGCTCCTGCTGGGATTACAGCCATGCGCCACCCGGCTAATTTTATATTTTTAGTAGAGATGGGATTTCTCCATGTTGGCCAGGCTGACCTCAAACTCCCAACCTCAGGTGATCCACCCACCTCGGCCTCCCAAAGTGCTGGGATTACAGGCGTGAGCCACCGCGCCTGGCCCTGGTTTTGTCATTTTAAGTCTGATTCCTGCGTATTGGTTTATCAGTGGGTTCACGCAGCAAGCCATCATCTGATGGAAGTCCACTGCCACCTTCTCTCTGGGAAGAGAGGTCACCCAACGCGCCAGTATTCAAAGTGTGTTCAGCTGACTCTAGAAACACGCCAGGATCTCTAATTGGGAATTTTCATTCCTCGACTGGTTGGTTGGGAACAAGAAATGCGTTTTTCTTTGCCTTAGTGTGTTCCTAGCATGCTAGTTGGTGAGAGTCGTTTGAGGCCGGCCTGCCACAGGAGTGACTTTGAGGCAGAAAGGGCCGAACTACTGGGGTGGGTGGTGAAGTTTACATTTAGGCTGCATCACTTGCAAATTGGGCGATGTCTTGGATTATTTTGTCCTCTCCTTCCATCTGTGAATTTAATAATTTGTATCTTAGGATTCTTGGGGAAATTAATAAGTAAATGATAAATGGAAAACTGATTAATAATCTATACAGGAAAGGCCCGGCGTGGTGGCTCACGCCTGTGATCCCAGCACTTTGGGAGGCGGAGGCAGACAGATCACGAGGTCAGGAGTTCGAAACCAGCCTGACCAACTGGTGAAATCCCGTCTCTACTAAAAATACAAAAATTAGCCAGATAGGGTGTCGTGCGCCTGTAATCACAGCTACTCGGGAGGCTGAGGCAGGAGAATGGCTTGAATCTGGGAGGCGGAGGTTGCAGTGAGCCGAGATGGTGCCACTGCACTCCAGCTTGGGCAACAGAGCAAAACTCCGTCTCAATAATAATAATAAAAATAAAATAATAATCTATACAGGACAGTAAAATGTAATATCTGGGGTTATATTTTCTACTGGAAATTAATTATATTTCTATCAGACAAAATGTATTTGAGTTGGTATGGACTAATATCATTTGCATTACTATCAGTTATCTACAAGTCAGCTTTTCTCCTGCGGAGTCCTAGAACAGTTTAACAAATAAAAATTTGGTCAAAGGTACACACTCACAATCAAGTAATTTCCAGAGGTCTATTAGACAATGCCCAACACTTCACTGAAAAGACACCCAATCATTTCTGTTGCCCATTTCCAAGATTCTGACAGTTTTTTGTAACATATGAAACTTTAAGTTGTTATGCACCATTTCAAATCGAGTTATTAAGGAGGAGTTAGCAGAGACAGAGACACCTTTAACCAGGTCACTTAGTTCTGTCCCTCTGTTTATCCAGTTGTAAATCTGGTCAGTGTGTGTTTTTAACTTTATTACCACAGTTGGATGGGATATTTTAAGGTCTTACTCTTTCCTTAGTTTATACTGTTTCTTAGGGACTTCATATGAACAAAGATGAGTGAAAACAAATGCATTCTCTGGCAGTTCTACAAGATCTTTCTTCTCTCACTCCCTACTTGCTCTCCCTCATTTAGAAGATCTGTTGTTTGTGGTATGAAGAGACTTCAGCAGGCTTCAGTAGATGGTATTAATATTTCAGGATGCATGTTGCTTCTGTTGTCCAGGTTTAACAAAAAGTCCACTGAGTCAACTGAGACAGTCAAAATCTGCCAGTACAGAGATACAGCCAATCTAAGGCTCTGCAATCCAAGTGACTGAAGGAATTCACACTGCAGCCTTGACCGCTTGGGCTCAAGCAATCCTCCCACCTGAGCCTCCCTAGTGGCTGGGACCACAGTCATACGCCACCATACCTAGCTAATTTATTATTATTATTTTTTGAAGAGACAGGGTCTCACTATTTTACCCAGGCTAGTCTCAAACTCCTGTGCTCAAATAGTCCTCCTGCCACGGCCTTCCAAAATGCCAGGATTGCAGGCATGAGCCACTGCACTTGGCCCTCATTCCTTTTTATAACTACATATTACACCATTACATGTGAAACAATAGTTCATTCAATAAATATCCTATGTTTGGTAGTTTAGGTAGTTTCCAGTATTTTGCAGTTTCAAGTAGTCCTGCAGTTAATGTGTGTAGATAGTTTCATATTGTTGGAAATGTATCCTAAGTATAAATATTTCAAAGTGGGAGTGCTAGGTTGAAGGATGAGTAAGAAAGCAAGATGTTGATTGGCTTGTGGCTTGAGGTGTATGTATTTTATAATGCTAAAGGACTATCCAACTATTCTTAAGAGTGTCTTAGAAAGTGGTAATAATTTTGTCAAAGTTCAACATCCAATAATAGAGGAGATAATTATATAATTTTATTTTTGCACATTTGGGGCACTAACCCATCCCTTTATTGTGAGGTCCTTTGTGAATGTTTGTATGTCTTTTTTTTTTTTTTTTTTTAGACAGAGTTTCACTCTTGTCACCCAGGCTGGAGTGCAATGATGTAATCTTGGCTCACTGCAACCCCCTCCTCCTGGGTTCAAGTGATTCTCCTGCCTCAGCCTCCGAGTAGCTGGGATTACAGGTGTCCACCACTATGCCCAGCAAAATTTTTAGTAGTAATGGGGCTTCACCATGTTGGCCAGGCTGGTCTAGACCTCCTGACCTCAGGTGATCCACCCACCTCGGCCTCCCAAAGTGCTGGGATTACAGGTGTGACCCGCCGCACTCAGCCAAATGTTTGTATGTCTTGAGTGAGTGTGTGTGTCAAATAAGTCTCCGCAGAGAAGAATGCCATCAATAAATATCACACCTATATTTCTGGAGAAAGTTGGATGCAGTTAAGATCTTGCTGGCAAAGATTATGTGCTATGGCAAGCCATATGAGATAATCCATGGTAGAGAGGTAAAAGTGTACTGTGTTCCCTCACAGATGCAGACAAACTGAGAAGATTTGAGGCATTGAAATAGCCACTAAACAAAACGTAGTAGACAAATCTATAACTACAGAGTATATATCAGTTAACAATTAGATGGTGTCAGTAATTACAATAATATTTGGTATAAGGACCTTAATGGGTGGGACCATGGAATTAAGGTTGCAGTAATCTTCCATTAGGAGGCATTCATGCTTTCCAAGTTTACTAACAAGCTAACCTGGGCTGCTCAATGAGAAACTGTAGGGATAATCACCCCTTCTCTAAACAGAGCTTGTACAATGGGCTCAATACTTGAAAGTCCTGTTTTAATTTATATTAAATTAAATATACAGTCAAAATATCCCATTACATGTAGCACTTTTTAAAATCTCTTTTCTACCATCTTTTAATGCTGATAAAGCAATTTCCACAATACTCACTTTGACAAGGGAAATGCTTACTTGAGCAGAAAAAGTCAGAGAATGTAAAATTTGGGAAGGAAGAAAAACCTGAATCTAATGTTTCCAGGCTACAGAAAACTCATGAAATCTTAAAATTAACTTGGGTTCCACTTCGCTTTGTATAGCTTTCACCTTTACAAGCTCAGAGCTATGCCTACACTCACCCTCATATCCATCTCATTCTTTGGCCAGAGGTTGCTAGTACATAATATTCAGAGAAGAAAGAAATGCAGGAGACTCTTGGGATGAAAGGAAGGGGGATGGAGGAAATGAATGAAAACGGAAGGAAAATAAATCAAGAATGAAGAATAAAATTGTACTTCTGTGTTGAGCTGAACGAATTTATGTGAATCCATAGAACTGTTTTCTTGGCACCTTATGCAAAGTCAGATTGCACAGCAGATGTATGCTGGACCTACAACACAGACCTCGATGGGTGAAACCATACTAATATTTTCAATATGGCACTTGTGGACTCCAAAATTATTCTGTTTTCCCCAACTCTGAGTCCCCCAGGAGAGAAGAACAACACCGTTTATGTAAATCACAGCCACTGCTTTCTGTTTCCTGCCCTGTCCCATACCTGACAAAATCTAGCCTTTCATCATTTTCCATGGTTTTGGTTTATTTGTTTATTTATTTATTTATTTACTTATTTTGAAACTGACATTATTGCAGGAAACATTATGAAGTCTCTTGTTGTCTTGGTTCTTACCTCATTGCTTCCTTTCTTCCTCTGCAAAGGTGCTCATGCATGACTGAAGGTCGAATATGACCGTGGCAGCAAATATTACTTTTTCAACATCCAGGTCATTCTTGTCTTTGAATGAGATGGACCTTAAGATAAGATGTGATGAAACATATTAGAAGAGGACATGGATTAATATGGAATCTCTGATGTTCAAGGTGATGCATTACCAAGTGATTCATTCAACTTTGCCCTTATGGATGGGAAAGGAAACACTTAAGTAGCAAATGAGAGGTAACAGAGAATGAAAGGTAGAAGAAAAGAGAAGACAAGAGGGAAAAGAAGAAGGGCCTAGGGGAAGGTGGAGGAGAGGAGAAAGGAAAAGTTAGCATTAGGATGGGTGTGCTAAAAAGGGGGAAGCACGAGAGACATGGGAAATGGTCTTCTATGCCTGCAAAACCCTTGGAAGTGGGCAGTCATTCCACTTCCCACCCAACCTTAAATAACCCAGGAAATCCCAATTGTGAAAGTGCAGAAAGAATGTTGAAGGGGACAACAGATTTAAATCCTCTGTCTTGTGTTGTAAGTTATAACTTTCATTCTGCTTTCCCTATCTTTTATTTTTATTTATTTATTTATTTGAGACTGAGTCTCACTCTGTCACCCAGGTTGGAGTCCAGTGGCGTGATCTTGGCTCACTGCAACCTCCACCTCCCAGGTTCAAGCAATTCTCCTGCCTCGGCCTCCTGAGTAGCTGGGACTATAGGTGCATGCCACCACGCCCAGGTAATTTTTGCATTTTTAGTAGTAATGGGGCTTCACCATGTTGGCCAGGCTGGTCTTGAACTCCTGAATTCAAGTGATCTGCCCACTTTGGCCTCCCAAAGTGCTGGGATTACAGGGGTGAGCCACTGAGTCTGGCCTCTTTCTGTATCTTTTAATTCCTCTGAAGAAGAAACCTTGTTCACTCCAGTCATTACTAAATTGGACACATCTCCTCAAGTTCAGGAAGAAACATGAGTCCCCAGGTGATTGAGACACACTTTGGGAGACCCTGAAAGTCTTTGAAACCCTGAATTCCTCTCACTCTTCTTTTTTTTTTTTTGAGACGGAGTCTCGCTCTGTAGCCCAGGCTGGAGTGCAGTGGCCGGATCTCAGCTCACTGCAAGCTCCGCCTCCCGGGTTCACGCCATTCTCCGGCCTCAGCCTCCCGAGTAGCTGGGACTACAGGCGCCCACCACCTCGCCCGGCTAGTTTTTGTATTTCTTAGTAGAGACGGGGTTTCACCGTGTTAGCCAGGATGGTCTCGATCTCCTGACCTCGTGATCCGCCCATCTCGGCCTCCCAAAGTGCTGGGATTACAGGCTTGAGCCACCGCGCCCGGCCTCCCTCTCACTCTTCTTACAGATCTCATCATTTCACCAGCTGAATTAGGACCTAAGAGAGAGCTGGAGGTTAAGTCTGGGGAACAGCAGACTTTTGACCTTTCAATACCTGTTTCTGCTAAAAAAAATACTTCATTTTTATGTCAGGTGCAACCAGGGACTGACAATTCCTGCTGCCCTGCCTACTGATTTCTGAGGTCCACTTTGAAGGCGGGAAAACTTCCACAACTTTTCAAATACAGAGTTTCTCTAATAGAAATCTTGTTAGCTTTACTCCTCTTCTCTAGGGTACATATGACTTAGTGAAAATGAGGGAACAGTCATAAAGAATATGCACTTACTGTGCTCAGAGTATCCACTGGGTAAAAACCTCGACTTTTTGTCTAAAACCCATTTCAAGTCTTATAAAAATCTATAGTGCTGTACACAGAAAAAATGCACAGAAGCCCATTTCTGGTTTGTTTTTTTTTTTAGATTATATCTTAAGGTGAGGACAGTAGCTTTGTAATGAAAGCACAAAATGGATGACTGACAATTTCAAAATCTGTCTGGATTTTAGTTCGTGTTTCTTGCAGGGTTTTGTGTACTACCATCTTGTCTAAGACCTGGGAAACTCGGAGATGAACAAGACAAAGGCCACTGCTCTCAGTCTACATGCTACTAGGGTGCTCCCAAACTGCAACACCCTCTAGAATGAGGTAGTTATCCCCCACCACGTAAGGGAATTTGAAAGTAGCTATCCAGTAACTCCAGTGCAAGTTACTTGTTATAGTATCTTTACCATAATCCTAAATTTTCTTACAAATATGTGATTTAGCCTTCGGAGGGTATAAGTAAGTTAAACCTAGCAAAGGTTTGAGGGTAGGGCTGTTTCGACACATACAGCAGAAGTTTTTTGTTTTGACTTCTACAGGTGGCAGAAGTCAAAACTACACCTAACGCCTGGACAGGGACTTGAACCCTGGACCCTCAGATTAAAAGTCTGATGCTCTACCGACTGAGCTACCCAGGCCCTCCTGTGGTAACCTTCTTCATTCTTTAAATAACGTAATCCCATCAGTAATTGGCTTGCCAAGAAAAGCTACAGGAAATCCATGGTTTCAGAAACTACCAGGGTTGGAGCTCAATCACCTAAGCCATTTAATCACCAAGCAGATAATTTAACCTCCACACTGTACTTTCATTAAACAGCCTATTCATGTACACAATTGCAGGGAGAATGAAGATTATTCCTATATTGCCAAAGGGAGTTCGTTGCTCTGGGCAGAGGGGTCCTGGGAGACCGAATTTGCGGGCTCCCTCGCCATCTTGGAGGGAGGAACCAGGAGGTGGAGACGGTTTTAAGGAACGATTGGCCTAACTGAGGAGAATCCTCGAGAGGATTAAAAAGTGTGGAAAGAAGATGAAGGTTCTCTGTTGCTCCATTTGGTATTTTTCCCACACTTTCAGAAGTGGAATGTCTAGGTTCTTCAGAGGTAGGAGGAAATAAAAATACAAGTCCCCCTCTAATTTTATCTTCGCATTTTGTCTGGAGCCCCAATTCATTCAAAGACAAGAATGGCCTGGGAGTTCAGGAAATAGTGCTCGTGGTTTGTTCAGTATTCATTAATTCTTGAGATATTTTGAGCACCTGTAAAGAGGGACCATGGGGACAAAAACCTCACAGCCAATTTGGCAGAAGAGGAAGACAGGAAGAGACTTGTTCCATGAGGAGCTGTGCCAGACCTGGACTGCCTAACCCAGGACTATTTATTTTTGAGTCAGTAACTCTATTGTTTAAAACATTAGGCCGGGCACAGTGGCTCACGCCTGTAACCACAGTACTTTGGGAGGCTGAGATAGGTGGATCACTTGAAGTCAGGAGTTTGAAACCAGCCTCGCCAAAATGGCTAAACCCGGTCTCTAATAAAAATACAAAAAAAAAAAAAAAAAAAATTGGCTGGACTTGGTGGTGGGCACCTGTAATCAGCTACTCGGGAGAGTGACGGAGGAGAATCGCTTGAACTCAGGAGGCAGAGGTTGCAGTGAGCCAAGATCGCACCATTGCCCTCCAGCCTGGGCGACACAGCGAGACTCCATCTCAATAAATAAATAAATAAATAAATAAATAAATAAATAAATAAGCCAGCTTTTCTTTTTCCTTTTCCTTTTCCTTTTTCTTTTCTTTTCTTTTTTTTTTTTTTTTTTGAGACGGAGTCTCGCTCTGTCGCCCAGGCCAGAGCGCAGTGACGCGATCTCGGCTCACCGCAAGCTCCGCCTCCTGCGTTCAGGCCATTCTCCTGCCTCAGGCTCCCAAGTAGCTGGGACTACAGGAGCCTGCCACCACTCCTGGCTATTTTTTTCTATTTTTTGAAGTAGTGGGCAGAAGGGGAGGCTGAGGCAGGAGAATGACGTGAACCCGGGAGGCGGAGCTTGCAGTGAGCCGAGATCGCGCCACTGCACTCCAACCTGGCGACAGAGCGAGACTGCGTCTCAACAACAACAACAAAAATTACCCCTACTTCCTGACAGTATCCAAAGCACGGCAAAGCCCTACTTTCTTAAAGCCTGTCTCAAATCACCCCGCCAAAGTCTAAATTTTATAATTTTTTTTCTAACACCCTATTAGTGAGACACCCGTGGTTTCCACTGTGTGTGTTCTCCCTCACTGCAACATGTAATAAACCCAACTCCAGGTGTGTCCCTGGCGGCCTTTGGTGAGAGTGCGTTGGCACCCATCAGTTTTATGTATTTGTCTGTCTCCCTGCACTGCTCCACTTCTGTATCTTTGGTATCAATTACAGAATCAGAACTTGGCTGTGCATTCAACAAATATTTGTGAAATGAATGAATGAATGAACAAATCAATAAAGTCAGCTTTGCCCACAAGAAAGCAAAAGGCTACATTCCTGAGCAGGGCAGGCCATGAAAGCAACAAATCTTGCCATATGCCTGGCTTCCAGAAAGGTTGGATTAGCATAGCTGGAATAAAGCAGGCTATTTTCTTTCAGGGCAACATGCTGCCTTTCTTGGCAGGCTCATAAGCCTATCCACTTGGTGTATACTCTCTTCTTCCACCCTCTCCTTATATTACCAAGCAAAGCCTGGCATGAGTGGGAGTTTTAAAATTAGGTCAGCCACATTTCATCTGGGGAGCACTCTTAATCTGTTAGGATTCATGCTGGATTCTTCTACTACCTTCATCAACAGTAAGAGTTTCCTGATTTATACTCAGGGCAACAGTGAATAATGAATCAGTAAATTCTTTCATGTCTTCTTTTTTTGTCAAGTCACATTTTCTTCTACCGTGTGACCATATCTCTCAGTATTTCCCACTTTGAAAGTCAAAAAAATAGTAAAATATGTTTGGTCTACTTAACCGAGAAAATCCCATTGGTGTTCAACATTGAAGCTTTTGCTCACACCCTCTCACAGGTCACTTCATTGGCTGCATTTGAGATCTAATCCAGTCACTTCTGATCTTCATGTGAGTGTCATCAAGTCGTTATAGATTAGAGGCATTCTCACTTAAAGAAAAAAATAGGTCACTTTTCTAAATGGAACAATTTCCTTTAGATGAAGATTCTATAAATAATAAACTTTTTATTTTTTTGAGACAGAGTCTCGCTCTGTCGCCCAGGCTGGAGTGTAGTGGCGCCACCTCAGTTCACTGCAAGCTCCACCTGGGTTCATGCCATTCTCCTGCTTCAGCCTCCAGAGTAGCTGGGACTACAGGTGCCCGCCACCAAGCCCGACTAACTTTTTGTAGTTTGTTTAGTAGAGACGGGGTTTCACCGTGTTAGCTAGGACGGTCTTGATCTCCTGATCTTGTGATCCACCCGCCTCGGCCTCCCAAAGTGCTGGGATTACAAGCATGAACCACCGCGCCCGGCCAATAATAAACTTTTTGATAGTCCTGCTCAAAACTATTCTGGATGTTTCACTACCTTCCATCATTTAGATATTATAGCTCTGCCAAAGCCTGCCTCCAGTTGTGTTGGTTCCGGAAAAAAAAAAAAGCCCTTCTTTAAGCATTCAAAACATTCTTTCACTGGTGAGAATTTCTACTTTGATTTAGTTCTCTAGTCTGTTAATTTTGGCTTGTGATATTGTGAGCATGGGCTGACAAATTGTGATGGTGGCCTTGTATGGGGTAGAACCTAGTCTATTGATTGTTAAATAGGCTTCTTGCCCATGGTTCACATCCTTTTACTCTTCCCTATGGATAAAGCTATTGGCTCTTATTCCTCATGTGGTGCATCTGACGCCCACCATCATCTAGTCCAAACCATCATCACCTTTTTCTGGACCACTGCAAGGTTCTCATAAGGGTGGAGCCTGAATTCAATCCCACTGATATCTGACTCAAGGTTTTCATTCTTTCCACATCTCTAAATGTTGTTAAAATATTTTACATGCTACAGCTAGATCAAGAAATTATTAATACAAGTCCTAGCTACTTGGAAGGCTGAGGCAGGAGGATTGCTTGAGACCAGCAGTTCCAGGCTGCGGTACACTATGAGCACACCTGTAAATAGCCACTGCATTCCAGGCTGGGTAACCAAAGAAGACCCTGTTTTTGTTGTTGCTGTTGTTGTTTTAAAATGACAGACAAGTAAACAACAACAAGACCAACTTCTCTTTGGCCATTGTCCATTCACAAAATAGCCTGCAACTCTCCGATAACTGATTTACAATGTGTCTGTAATGCTGGAAGCCCTTCGCTACAAAATAAAAGCAGGGACAGCTGTGAGCCTCTCACCTTCATCACTGAAAGGAGGGAGAAGGGAAGGCAGATACAGTTTATTGCTTGGTAATAGCCATTAACCCTTTTTACTCGTACCTCTATTAGCACATATCGAACCATATATCACATCCCTTCACTTTCGTATCCCCTTTACCCAGGCTATCAGGAAAAAAATGAATGAGAGGAAAAAATGAGAGAGATAAAAGCCAGTGGGTGAAGAAAGTGCTGGAACAAGTGTGGGATCTGGGGAGAAACACAGGAAGAGTGTGCAATATGCCACCACCTAAACTTAGAAGGACGATTTGGATGCTGGAAGACAGGTTTAAAGGGGGGCGTTCAAGCCTTTCTCACTGGCTCCCTCCTTACCTATGTTACTTTTCAATTTAATTGTGAGAAGAGAGTGTAAGCATCAAAACAAGCTAGCAGAAAAGGTCTCCACAGCCATCACTAACAAGATCTACAGATATGTGAAATTCCCACACCGTGGGGACTGACTTGGATTGTGGGGCTGGTGGGTGAGTGGGAGGAGGGAATCTTGGTGGGCAACGAATTAAGGGGAGGTGTGGGCGGGAGCGGGGTCTCAATACACCCGGCTCCTTGGCTCTGGGGCTGCCTTAACTGTGTGCCATAGTGATAGTCTCCACTTCCATCAAAACTCAGCTTTACTCCTCTTCTGTTTTGCAATTAGTTTAGTTTTCACTGTACAACTGAACACAGTCTCTGGAACAGATTGACTATTGATTACAGTAAGTAGATGATTGAACCACCCACTCCATACAGGTGTCAGGATGGCCGAGTGGTCTAAGGCACCAGACTCAAGCTTAGGCTTCCCCCTCTGGGGGTTCGGATCTCCAAATGGAGGCATGGGTTTGAATCCCACTTCTGACATACCTATTTTGCATACGCCACAGATTCAAGATCTGCAACTTCTCATGTTAACTGTTTTACTACCCTACTCTTTTTTAAAAATTCTTTGGCAGGCGCACCAAATGTTGCTCTTCCCCACTTTCTTCATTAGAACATTGCCCTTCTTTCAGCTCTTTTTGGACTAGTGTGGTTTAGAAATCCTTTCCCTCTTTCTTCTTTCCTCTGTCCTTTCAATAAAAATTACATATTTACAAATTTCTACATGGAATAATAGTAATAGCTCAGTCCTAAAATCCAGGCCTTAAAATATAGATAAGGAGAGGGCTATTCGTTCCTATTTTCAGACCTTTAACTTCTCTGTGAGAGTAAGTGGCAGGTATTTTGAGCATTCTTCCATATTTCTGCATGTCGTTCCTTCTCCATTGTTCTCACCAGAGCTTCTTCTTTTTCTTCACCTGCTGGCCTTCTTCTTTCATTCCTCATATACCTTCTCCCCATCACTTTACTCACTGGCTTTTGTCTCTCTCATTTTTTCCTCTCATTCATTTCTTCTTGATAGCCTAATTGTACAGTGGGTGAAGTAAACAGATGGGATGTGATACATTCTATGGCTTAAGATAAGAGAGATGTGAGAGTCAGAAGAACAAGAACAGTGGTTCTCAACTAGGAGTGATTTTGCCAAAGTCTAGAGATATTTCTGGTTGTCACACTGGGGAAGGGTGCTACTTGCATCTAGTGATTAGTTATCAGTGATGCTGCTAAACATTCTACAGTGCATGGGACAGCATCTGCAACCAACTAAGAATTCTCTAGCCTAAAATGTCAATAGTGCTGAGATTGAGAAACCCTGGATTAGGAAGAACCTCTCCCTTTGTTTTGTAATCACTATTGAGTAATAAGTCATGTGTTAGTTTCCTTTTGCTATTGCAACAAATTACCACAAACTTGGTGACTTAACACAAATTTATTCTCATACAGTCAGAAGTCTAAGATCAAGCAGGACTTTGTTCCTCCCGAGGCTTCGAAAGAGAATCTGTTTCCTTGCCTTTTCCAGCTCTTAGCAGCCACCTGTATCCCTTGATTCAAGGGATACAGTCCTCCATTTTCTTTTTCCTTTCTTTTCTTTTTTTTCTTTTTCTTTTTTTTTTTTTTTGAGACACAGTCTCGCACTGCTGCCCAGGCTGGAGTGCAATGGTATGATCTTGGCTCACTGCAACCTCTGTCTCCGAGGTTCAAGTGATTCTCCTTGCCTCAGCCTCCCAAGTAGCTGGGATTACAGGTGTCTGCCACCACGCCCAGCTAAATTTTTTGTATTTTTAGTAGAGATGGGATTTCTCCATGTTGGCCAGGCTGGTCTCAAACTCCTGACCTCGTAATCTGCCCACCATGGCTTCCTAAAGTGCTGGGATTACAGATGTGAGCCACTGCACCTGGCTAGTCCTCCATTTTCAAAGCACATACATCACTCTATCCTCTGGTTGCATCATCACATATTCTTTTTCTGTTTCTTTCACTCTTGACTTCCCTTTTATAATATTGGGCCCAACTGGATCATCTGGGATACTTTTCTCATCTCAAGATCCTAAACTTAATTACTTTGCAAAATCTCTTTTGCCATGTAAGGTAACGTATTCATAGGTTTCTGGGATTAGCATGTGGACATCTGTGAGGGGCCACTATTCAGTCTATTACAAGTGGTTTCCTGACTTGATTAAGGTGAAAGATGTTCATGCACTGGTCAGTTTTCATACTTGTATTTATTAGCCCTCTAATTAGTAGCTTTCAGAGGCTTTCATTTCCCATGAAAGATAATACAAATATTACAAGCAACAATTGGCAATCGGGTATCTAATTTTACCCATTTTGTGTGTGGTGGGTGATCTGGTGGTGTTTTGTTTGCTTGGTTTTGCCTACTTAATTATATTTGTTTGTTTCTCAGATAGAATACCCAGAATATTACTTTGAAACTTTGCCTACTTAATTAAATTTGTTTGTTTCTCAGATAGAATACCCAGAATATTACTTTGAAACAATGTAAAGAAGTAATACCATGAGAACTTTGAGTCAAATATTAGGAGTTTGAATTCAAGTCCCCCAAATGAACTCCTCTAAAAGGTAAAATTTTCTTGTTCCTAGAAATGTCATCAAATTCCAGTAGCTGACAATTTCAAGTATTCCTTGCCCTACTTCATATTACCCTAGTCCAACATGATCTATGTTGTTATGAGTCAGCCAATGTTTTCTGTAAAAAGACCAGATGGGTCAAGAGGAAAACTCAAGGATATTCTGTAAGTTTTAAATTGTAAGAGAAAAAACAACATTTGTTTGTTTGTTTGTTTGTTTTGAGATGGAGTCTCACTCTGTAGGCCAGGCTGGAGTGCAATAGTGCAATCTCAGCTCACTGCAACCTCTGCCTCCCAGGTTCAAGTGATTCTCCTACCTCAGCCTCCTGGGTAGCTGAGGTTACAGGCACCCGTCATCAAGCCGGGTTAATTTTTTTATTTTTTAAAGACAGGGTTTCACCATGTTGGCCAGGTTGGTCTTGAACTCCTGACCTCAGGTGATCCACCTGCCTTGCCCTCCAGAATTGCTAGGATTACAGGCGTGAGCCACCACACTCAGCTTAGAAAACAACATTTTTAACAAAATTCAAAATATGACTATAGAATTGAGCAAATTTTTTTCTAGTATAGGCCCACTAATGAAAAGAATGAAATTTTTTAGAGGGAATAATGTTTCAGTTACTTGAAATTCTAAGTCAGCATTCCCTATTATCAAGTAAACTAAGCAGTATTGGTAATATCTATCCACACATCAAGAGCCAGGGGAAGTCATTCAAAGGCATTTGCCTTTGTTGTAATTGACTACTAACATTACTCACAATGTTTTCAGCTCTTAGCAGAGTTCTGTTCTGAAGGTTGGCTGTTCAGATTTCTATTGGAACTAACTCACAGAATAGAGTTGTTTTCTCTTCTCTCCTTTCCATCTTATTTCCAACCAAATTTTAGTTTCTCACTGTTTGCTTTGGTTCAGTTAAATAATCATAGGCACAGAATGTTTGTCATTCTTAAATAATACTTTTTATCTTAGTTATTAGAGATTGTACAGTGAACCTAAATTCTGCAGTATTGCTCCGTACTCCTTCAAATTTTTAGTTATATCATCTCAATATTGTCAGAGCATATACCATTTCCATTTTCTTCAGTTACTCTTATCTTTCTCACTGTTTTGGTGATCTGCAGTTTAATACATTCAGTGCCCCATGTTAATTGTTTTGCTCCAATTTCCCCAGTCATTTTAGTTGTTTGTTTGTTTGCCTAGAATAATACTTTGTGTAGTTGTTTATTGAAGGAAAGTCTATGTGATCAATATATCCTGACTTCTTGCATTTTTAAGTGGTTTATCCAGAATATTTGACTTAAAAATGCAGCTTTCTGAATATATACAACCCCTTATTCACCCTGTATTTCCTTGAGTGTATGGTAGGTGTTACTCTACTGTCTTCAGGCATTTGATGCTGTTGTAGAGAAATCAGATGCCAACATGATTTTCTTTCCCCTAGCGTTGACTTGACCTTTGTAGCTGCTACCCAAATATTTTTTTTATTTTCAAAGTCAAATAACAGTACTAGAAATTATCCTATTTGAGATCAATTTTCTCTGGTATGCTTTGTGATCTTTCAGTAGATATATTCAAATTTTCTTTTAGATTATAAATATTTTCTCATGTAATGCAAATTCTGCACTGTTTCAAGAATTCTTATTTTGGAAGGGGGAATTCCACTTATGTGGGTTTGTTGTTGTTGTTGTTTCGAGACAGAGTCTCACTCTGTCGCCCAGGCTGGAGTACAGTGGCAATATCTTGGCTCATGCAACCTCCACCTCCCGGGTTCAAGCAATGCTCCTGCCTCAGCCTCCCAAGCAGCTGGGATTACAGGCGTACACCATCATGCTCAGCCAATTTTTGTATTTCTAGTAGAGACGGAGTTTCACCATTATGGCCAGGCTGGTCTCAAACTCCCGGCCTCATGTGATTTGCTGGCCTTGGCCTCTCAAAGTGCTAGGATTACAGATGTGAGCCACCATGTCCCTCCACACATCTGTGTATTTTTAAAATCTCCCTTGCCTATATTCTGCATTAGCAGTTGGCA
Source organism: Mandrillus leucophaeus (assembly GCF_000951045.1). NCBI lineage: Eukaryota > Metazoa > Chordata > Mammalia > Primates > Cercopithecidae > Mandrillus > Mandrillus leucophaeus. The sequence goes on along the minus strand of NW_012104165.1, from coordinate 614,667 downwards.
AAATTTTTCTGTAAAAGATCAGATAGTAAATATTTTAGGCTTTGCAGGCCGTATGGTCTGCAGCTACTCAACTCTGGCACTGAGAAGGGTAGTATGAAAGCAGCAACATATAATACAATGGTACATGAATGATTATGACTGTGCTCCAAAAACCTTTATTCAAATAAAGCCTAATTTGAATTTTAAACTGAAAATAAATTTCATATCATTGTTTATATGTTATAAAGTTGTTTTCATTTTTTGAGCCATTTAAAAATAGAAAAAACATTCTTAGTTCAAGGCCACACAAGAATAGGTGGTAGGCTTGATTTGGTCCATAGCTGTAGAGCATCAACACCTGCTCTATATCTATAATTATTTTTATAATTAGTTTGATTATATTTTTGTTGTTCTTCTATTTTTCATGTCTATTCTCACTATCCACTTATATGCTATCAGTAGTACCCGCTTTGTGCTTTTTGTAATTTTAGTCTTCAATCTTGAATATTTTTTTCTTTTGTCTCTATGAGTTCTGTATTTTTCTGTTTCACAGTCTTTGTTTTTCTTGTCATGAAATATTTATTTCTGGCAATGTGTTTCCTGAATTCTTGTGTTTCTGCTTTGTGTTTTTTTCTTTATAGCCATTATTGTTTCTGTTTAACCCAAAAGTATCTGAGACAGGTCTCAATCAATTTACAAAGTTTATTGTGCCAAGATTAAGGACACACCCGTGACACAGCCTCAGGAGGTCCTGAGGACATGTGCCCAAAGTAGTCGGAGTACAGCTTGCTTATTTATTGATTGATGGATTGATTGAGAAGGAGTTTTTGCTCTTGTTGCCCAGGCTGGAGTGCAATGGCACGATCTCGGCTCACCACAACCTCTGCCTCCCTGATTCAAGAGATTATCCTGCCTCAGCCTCCCAAGTAGCTGAGATGAGAGGCATATGCCACCATGCCCGGCTAATTGTTTGTTTGTTTGTTTTTTTTGTATTTTTAATAGAGACAATTTCTCCATATTCATCAGGCTGGTCTCAAACTCCTGATCTCAGGTGATCTGCCCACCTCAGCCTCCCAAAGTGCTGGGATTACAGGCGTGAGTCACTGCGCCCGGCCGTACAGCTTGCTTTTATACGTTTTAGGGAGACATAATGTTACCGGAAAGGAGTCCCAATCCAGACCCAAGAGAGGATTCTTGGATCTTGTGTAGTAAGGAATTCTGGGAGAGTCCGTAGAGTAAAAAGCAAGTTTTTTAAGAAAGTAAAGGAATAAAGAATGGCTACTCTATAGGCAGAGCAGCAGCATAGGCTGCTTTGCAGCTTATTCTTATAGTAATTTCTTGATCATATGCTAAACAAGGGGTGGATTATTCCATGAATTTTCCTGGAAATGGGTGGGCAATTACCGGAACTGAGGGTTCCTCAGATCATACAGACCGTATAGGATAACTTCCAGAGGTTGCCATGGCATTTGTAAACTCATGGTGCTGGTGGGAGTATCTTTTTGCATGCTAATAAGTTATAATTAGTCTATAATGAGCAGTGAGAACGACCAGAGGTCACTCTGGTCACCATCTTGGTTTTGGTAGGTTTTGGCCAGCTTCTTTATCGCATCCTTTTATCAGTGAGGTCTTTGTGACCTGTACCGTGTCGTGACCTCCTCTCTCATCCTGTGACTAAGAATGCCTGAACCTCCTGGAAATGCAGCCCAGTAGGTCTCAGCCTTATTTCACCCAGCCCCTTCAAGGTGGAGTCGCCGTTGTTCCAGTGCCTCTGACAATGAGCCATCAATCAGTATGTGTAAGATGTACATTGGTTCGGTGTGATAAGGCAGGACAACTCAAAGTAGGGGCTTCAAGGTTAGAAGTCCATAAGAGACAAAGGTTGCATTCTTTTGAGACCTTGATAAGCCTTCCACTGAAAACACAATTTAGTCTGGCTCCTTGAATCTGCATTTTTACGTAAACAATAGGGCAGAGGAAGCAATCTGATACACATGTGTCTCAGGTGAGCCTCAGAGGGATGACTTTGAGTTCTCTCTGTTCTTTGTCCACAAGGAATTTCCTTGTGGGCAAATTGTGAGGGAGGTATGTAACTTCTTATTTTCATACCTATCTTATTCAGGAATAAAATGGGAGGCAGGTTTGCTTGACATAGTTCCCAGCTTGACTTTTCCCTCCGTTTTGTGATTTTTGGGATCCTGGTATTTATTTTCCTTTCATACCTCCTTATAATATTTTTAATAAATTAATCATGAATTATGTTATTTTATATTCTTTTTTGTAGCCATATTTTTGGGCAAACTTGTATATAGAAAGATTAGATTGCAAGTTTTATATTTATTTTTATTGCAGCTATCTGTGGATACCAGCATACTTATTTTGTGTGTGTGTGATGCAGTCTCACTCTGTCACCCATGCTGGAGTGCAATGGTGCCATCTTGGCTCACGGCCACCCCCACCTCCTGGGTTCAAGTGATTCTCTTGCCTCAGCCTCCCAGTAGCTGGGATTACAGATGTACACCACCACACCTGGCTAATTTTTGTGTTTTTAGTAGAAATCAGGTTTCACCATGTTGGCCAGGCTGGTCTTGAACTCCTGACCTCAGATGATCCTCTGGCCTCAACCTCCCAGAGTTGAGATTACAGGTGTGAGCCACCGTGCCTGGCCCAGCATACTTCATTTTCTCTTCAGATATAAGTGAGACAGATTTTCCTGAACTAGTAGCATAGGCCCCTGTGAGAGCAGAGAAGGCAGGGTAACTTTGTAGACTTCAGATGTCAAAGATTCTCTATTGTGTTGTTTCAATAAAAGCCTGAGGTTGGCACCTCTGCAATCATGCTTCTCTTGGCTTTCAAAACCTAGCCCAGGTCTGGAGGGTTTTTGCCCATAGCTCTGAAATACTTAGACTTCTTTTCATGGACAAAAGTAATGAATGGTATTGCCTTGATGTTTCAAGACGAAGCACCAATTCAAACACAAGCTTTTTTTTTTTTTTTTTTTAAGATAGAGTGGAGTCTGGCTCTGTTGCCCAGGCTGGAGTACAGTGGCATGATCTTGGTTCACTGCAAACTCCGCCTCCTGGGTTCAAGCAATTCCCCTGCCTCAGGCTCCCAAATAGCTGGGATTACAGGTGCGTACCACCACGCCCAGCTAATTTTTGTGTTTTTAGTAGAAACGGGGTTTCACCATGTTAGCTAGGGTGGTCTCGAACTCCTGACCTCAGGTGATCCACCCGCCTCGGCCTCCCAAAGTGCTGGGATTACAGGTGTGAGCCACTGTGCCCGGTTACACAAGCACTTTCTAAACTTTCCTACCCTCCTTCAGCCGTGACATTGTCTGGTATCATCTCAGTTCTATTTGCAGAAATTTCAGCTCAGGATTGGTTCTCTCCTTATAGCAGAGAGAGGCAGCTCAATACTTCTGAAGCCTGCTCCCTATCAGATTCCTCTGCGTTTCCTCTTCTCTGGGAAATAACTCGATTTGACTGCTATTTGGTTTCCTAGGCATGCATGGTGAAATTATCAGGCGTTTAAGGTGTTGTATATTCTCTATTTTGTTCCTATGTAAAAGTTGTTTGTGCTCTTTATGATATTCCGCTGGGGTATCTGAAAGATTTCAAACTAAGCGGCTGCCACGCCCCTCCCAGCTACTGTCCTTGGACCGGGGCTAGCCGGGCTTCTGCTCTTGCCCCTCGCCGCAGCGAGCGCAGCGTTTTGGAACACTTTCCTCGAAATTCCAAGTCTGAGACTCTAGTCTTTAGCACAGCCCTGGCATGGGGGTGGCGACCCGATCCGAGAAAGAGGCCCAGCGCGTGGGTCGCTCCTGTTGACGGGTGTGGCATTTCTTACATGGGATCGTGAGAAATTCGGCCGTCAAAACGGAACTGACGCACTGATCTGGGGTGATCTTCACTCAAATCAGACACGATTTGGGTCTCTGGCTACCGATGGGCCACCGCCAATTCTTAACCTTCATCCATAGTGTGGATTCATGCGGCGGCTCTCACCACCGGTGTCACCTCGAGGCCACCTCGGGTCTGCACCAGACAGCAAAGGGGGAGCAGTAGCAGGAGTCCTTTACCGTGTGCTCTATCCCTACTTCCGCTGCTGGCCCCACAGCCGTCGCCCATCCTCGCGGCTGGCTCCACACCTAGTGTCCGGTTGTCCTCAGGGAGGGGCAACACCTCTCTCTCTCGAGGACTCTTGAGACCGTTGCCTCACAACGCCAACAGGCCCATATGACTGATGTCCCCTCTTGACTCTAATCAATGTGATGACATCATTCTAGACAAGGGCAGACTTTCCTTGCTTGAATAGAACCACTCTACCAACTCCACCTACAAGACCTTTGCCCTCTAGTGGCCGTGTATGGAATGCAGCGTGTAATGCAATCAACAACGGAAAGAAATCACATTTTAAGAATGTAAAACTTTGTTCTTCTTTTTCGCATTAAAATTCTGATAAGAGATAAATGTAACCCGACCAGAAAAATGAATTGTTGTTCACATTATCCTGCATATTCTGGGTAAGACTTGCCTTAGTGGTCGTTAACAAAGCACAGTAACAACCTTTCTGAGAGTCACTGTAAACTGGTATTTATTGGTAACCGATGGGCACACTCCTGCACTGGAGGTCACATTTCCTTTTAAGGCAGCCCTCCAGACTCTATACTTCTAGGTTCAAGTAATTAAACTATCCCCCACGCCTTTTCTTATACAGGGGCGATATCCCTACTATTACTTGTCTTGGAGAACTAATCCTGAGGGTTTTTTCCTACCTTATAACATCTTTGTAAGTATTCCCAACATTAAAAATAAAAACTAATGCATTCTGTATGTCTCACTAGAAGTTCCTCTAGTATCCTTGTAGTAGTTCAAAATGTACAGTATTACTAGAAGGTTTTCTGGGAAATATATAAGCCGCACTGTCCCCTGATTTCTCAAGTCACCCTAGGTAGATGCCAACAAAATTAACATTTGTTTTTCTTACTGGATTTACAGACTTGTAATTTCATAAATAATATGCATAACTGATATTATTGATTAATTGATTTAGACAATTAATTAATTTAGATAATTTAGGCCAAACTGGCAGAGATCTGAGAGAGGATGAGGGAAAAGTGCTAATCTCATCCAGGAATGGCCTCACAGACATACCCAGAAATAATGCTTAATCTGGGTACCCTGTGGTTCATGCAAGGTGTCTCATAAAATTAACAATCACAGATACATACTATGAGGTACTGATTTTGGCATTTAAATGTTATATAAATAAAGTAATCATTGTGGAAAAAGTCAGAAATTGAATGATATGTACATAAAATATAATTTATAGAATATAAAAAGACATGTACCAAATATCATTACATACTCTTCTAGAAAACATTGTCATAAATTGTAAACATTTAATTCATTAGACTAGTTTCCTATGAAAAAGAATGACATAGGGAATCAGCTATGTAGATAAAAAGAAATTAATCAATTGATTAAGATGGTCTTAGATTAAGTAATCAAAAAAATTAACAAAATACTATGAGATATTCAAAATAATTGATGATCTCTGTGGTGCTTCTTTTTTTTTTTTTAAACAATCTTGCTTTGTTGCCTAGTCTCGAGTGGTGCAGTGGCACAATCTCGGCTCACTGCAACCTCTGCCTCCCAGATTCAAGCAATTCTTATGCCTCCCAAGTACCTGAGATTATAAGCATGTGCCATCACGACCAACTAATTTTTGTATTTTTAGTGGAGACATTGTTTCACCATGGTGCCCAAGCAGGTCTCCTGAGCTCAAGCAATCCAATAGCCTCAGCCTCCCAAAGTGCTGGGATTACAAGCGTGAGCCACCTCACCCGACCCGTGGTGCATTTTTTGAAAATGAAAATTCTGCTTCCACTCATGAAAAATGAATTGCTAAGAGAATTGTCCTCTGGCTATAAAAAACTAGAAAAATAGAAACAATATCTAATACAGTCTTAGATAACAGTGTTTTGGAAACAGGCAATGCCAGCTTGTAACACTTGAGAGACGAGAAACAGAAAATGTGAACCTGGTGATTACAACAGTCAAGAGAATTTTGAAGAAGGAAAAGATAGTGGCATTTACCACACTAAGTATCATGTCTTACTAGAAGTCTTAATACATTCAGAGCATGCATTGTTGGTGCAAGGATAAACAAAATGTCATATAATAGAGAGCTCAGAAATCATCTGCACATATGTGTAAATTTAATACATGATAAAGGTGGCATTGCAGCTGGAGTAAGAGAGTATCATTTACTGAGAAATGTATACAGGAATAAATAGGGGTAAGAAGCTGTGAATCTATCACACCCTGTTTCATTGCCTGACCTGACTAGAGGTAATTTATGTCATAAGAAAAGGAGTATGTACTGGATAATAAATATTCTACATATGGTCAATCATGACATTAACTGATCTTAGTGAAAGGGTACGTCATTGCCAAATTGTTGTGCAAAGTAAGGGGAAAATTCACCATGTCAAATGACATGTTTATTTTTATTTATTTATTTATTTATTTATTTATTTATTTATTTATTTATTTATTTATTTTGAGACGGAGTCTCGCTCTGTCGTCCAGGCTGGAGTGTAGTGGCGCGATCTCGGCTCAATGCAAGCTCCGCCTCCCAGGTTCATGCCATTCTCCTGCCTCAGCCTCTCAAGTAGCTGGGACTACAGGCGCCCGCCACTTTTTGTATTTTTAGTAGAGACAGGGTTTCACCGTGTTAGCCAGGATGGGCTCGATCTCCTGACCTCGTCATCCACCCGCCTTGGCCTCTCAAAATGCTGGGATTACAGGTGTGAGCCACCGCGCCCGGCTAGGCATGGTTTTTAAAAAGGGCTTTATTGGGGGTTTATTTTGCTAAGCAAGCAAAGGCAGAGGTTGATCAATTCTCTCTTTATTTCACATGGAAGCATGCCAGGCACAGGCATTACTGGAAATACAGCAGGTCTGTAGTCGACAAGAAGGTATCTTCCCTCTATTTCTCACCCTCTACAAACAGAAGAGCCTTTTCCCAGACCTTCAGTGAGAGTGGGCCAGACCGCCTGATGGCAGGCAATCTGGATTTAAGGTGTGACGTGTTTGTAATATAATGGTACAATCCATGCTGTGGAATATTATGTAATTTATATAAAGAATTATATAACACTACATATATTAAATGATATCACTACAAAGATGAGTGGAGATATACATCTATATGTATATATATAATGTGTGTATACATACATGCATATATATGCATCTTCCCAGAAATATATTACGTATTATTAATGTTAACATACATATAGAATTTCTGGGAAGACACACAGGATACTTGAAACTAGGCACCAGTGGAGGGAATTAAGAAAGTAGTGTTCTAGGATGAAAAGGAGACATTTTCCAGCTCTATTTGTACAATTGAGTTGGGGGAGGACTTTTACCGATCTTTGTTTTGGATCAAAATCAGTGCTAGACACCCTCATCCATAATATTTCATTTAAAAGCGAATTTTATTTTAATTAATTTCTTAGAGCTGAAATATTTGCACTACCAACGATCACTTATTGAGGTTGACGATGAGATGAAGAGCAGACTTGAGGCTTGAGTTTTCACCAGCTAGAAAACTGGCGTGTTTCCAAATGGACAGAATTCTTACAGGCACAGTTTAGAACATCTGCCAGTAATTCTCAAGCAGAGGCTGGGAAAACAATAAGTTTATCTGCCCCAGAAAGTTGTTTTTCATAAGGAAGAAACAGTTACTAGTATTCATTTTAATATCCAACTTGTTTTATTTTCCCTTTGATTTGGTCATCTAGCGACTGTAGACGTCTATACATGGCAATGTTTCTGAAGAAGCTCCTCAGATGTTAACACTAAAAGCAGAAAATGAATTACAGGAAAATGGGATTCGCTGATTGGAGAAAACGTCCCAGGAAAAAAATGGGATTCGCTGATTGGAGAAAAATATGAGGAGAAATTACTTGCGCAAGTATCCACTCAAATCACAAAACGCAAGGTCCGACTCTGGCGGGACTCGAACCCGCAACCTTTGAATCTCTCGAGTCAGGCTAGAAGTCCAATGCGCTATCCATTGCGCCACAGAGCCTGGTTGCACACCACCTTTCGCCGTAAGGTTACTAACTAATTTGACTACTCAAGTAATACGTTTCCTGAAAACATTCTGCTCCAGTCACCGTGAAAGTTCAATAAACACAAAAATGAGACAACACAAGGGGTACACACAATCCCTGACACGGAGGAGTTACTAAGCCTTTCAACAACTATTTTCACTTGTGCCATGAGATAACGAATAATTTAGCGAGACTACGTCTCAAAAAAAAAAAAAAAAAAAAAAAAAAGCGAGACTCCGTCTCAAAAATAATTGGAGAGCTTCCGGACAGCTGAACACGTGGAGGTTTCTGGAGGGTGGCAGACCCAGGGAGTGCTTGGAAGCTCGGCGCCCCTTCTCCCATACCTTGCCCTGCGTGCCTCTTCATTTGAATCCTTTGCGATATCCTTTATAATAAACCAGTAAACCCTATAGCCTGAAGCCCGAACATGGGAGGTGCAGGTGGCTTGCTCTGAGGATGTGGACTTGCCCTGCACGGTCCCTTGGGAACCGCAGATGCCCTACATGGTCTCCTGGATCAAGCTATTGGAAGGCGGTGAAGAGAGGGTGGAGGCACCCCAGAAAGATCTGCGCCTCAGAGGACAGAAGGGCCAAAATGGCTCTTCCGGGGTCCAGTGAAAGATCCTATTCCCTGAAGATCAGAAGCACTACTAGCTGCAACCCGTGAACATACAAGTGTACTCTGCAGGCACCGGAAGGGCAGAGAAACCTAAGTGGAGGGGCGATCCTGAGAGTGACAGGATGTCCTAAGCGCCGAAGATAATTTTAAGAAATACAAAGCTGGAGCGGGGCACGGTGGCTCACGCCTGTAATCCCAGCACTTTGGGAGGCCGAGGCGGGAGGATCACGAGATCAGGAGTTTGAGACCAGCCTGGCCAACATGGTGAAACCCCATCTTTACTGAAAATACAAAATTAGCCAGGCATGGTGGTGCGCCCCTGTAGATCCAGCTACTCGGGAGGCTGAGACAGGAGATTCGCTTGAACCAGGGAGGCAGATGTTGCAGTGAGCCAAGACTGCACCACTGCACTCCAGCCTAGGTGACAGAGCAAGACTATGTCTCAAAAAAAAAAAAAAAAAAAAAGAAAAAAGAAAAAAGAAATGCAGAGTTGGGATTTTGCTGTTATTGTCTCTGGTCGTTTTCTACTCATTCTCACTTGTAAGTTTACATGACTACAGAGTATTTACCCAGAGTTTTCTAAACCCGTCATGGAATAAGCTTTTCTCCCAGTTACCTCCCTAAATAAGCATTTGGGGTCAGTAACTCTTTGCAAGACAGAACTGGTATGAGCAGGATTTCTATAAATTGTTTCTCCTAAAGTTGAGGACTCAGTGGTGTGTCTGTCACACTGGAGGAGAGAATGAGTCCTACGCTGAAGAAGTGTGAAGTCTTTCATCTGAGTGAAAACACCGGAAGTGGATCATCCCACCCCATTTTCTTTGAGCAGGCCTTGAAAACCATCACATGACCACATAGCATGGAGTCACCAAGACTTCTCCATGGCTATCTTTTTAGCGATTTATGCAGCTATCTGGTCATATAAAAGCTATGGTGAGATGCAGCTGGAAAAGGGTCTTGGGAAATACAAATGCCCCCAGCTGGCCCCGTGACAGACTCCTGAGGACAGCTGTCATCTTCTACATCTGGGGAACATCTTTTTTAGTTTACTGTGTTTTATTGTACCAGCCCAGATACTTTATGTCTGGGAAAAATTGACAGATCAAGCTGGAAGACAGTGGGAAATATTTAGCAAATAATTTTCTGGTGTGAGGGTCCTGCTATTACTAAGGAATATTCTGTTTCTGTGTACAAAGAAATAACAGTTCAATGGATTATTCCCCAGCAGGACTGGGGAATTATTCCAGCAAGATTATTCTCCAGCAGTGTGTTTTCATCTGGGAAAGACATCCATAAACAAGCAATAAAGAAGAGTGCCACAATTATTTTTGTATCTTTATGTACTTGTCAAAAAAGGGTTTGTATTTTTCTCCTTTTGAAAACTATATCTATAGTTAGATTGCATTGTGAACTGACAAGTAGCCTGGATATGGAGAGTGAGAAGTCCGAGAAGGTGACAACAGGATTAAATACCTGATTAAAATACCATACACAAGGCCGGGCGCTGTGGCTCATGCCTGTAATCCCAGCAATTTGGGAGGCCGAGGCGAGCAGATCACTTGAGGTCAGGAGCTCGAGACCAGCCTGGCCAACATGGTGAAACCCCATCTCTACTTAAAAATACAAAAATTAGCTGGGCATGGTGGTGCACGCCTATAGCTCCAGCTACTTGGGAGGCTGAGGCAGGAGGATCGCTTGAACCTGGGAGGCAGAGGTTGCAGTGAGCAGAGATGGCACCACTGCACTCCAGCCTGGGCGACAGAGCCAGATACCATCTCAAACAAATAAAATAAAATAAAATAGCATGAAAATGCTTTGAAAAAGTATAAAGCGCTATGCAGATTTGAAACTTCCATTTTAGGGTTTTTAGAAAAAAAAATGTATATGTTAAGGTTATTAGAAAAACATAAAAATATAATTAAAAAAAGAAACTCCATTGAGTCATTATCCTCGCTATGATGGTGGTGTTCTGGGGATGAGAGGATGCCTTTCATTTCTCATGTTTTCCATCATTCCAAACAAAGAAGATCACAAAGAAGCCTTTCCCATAGTCTTCTGCAGGAATTCCTTTGGGGAAGTTAGGAGGCCAGGTCCATGGTCTGTTCTTGAAGCACCAGCCAAAAGAATTCCAAGATATGGACATACGGGAGCCACTGGCAGAAGGGACTTCACTAAATGCTGCACTGGTATTTTAGCAATTGTTGGGTTTCTCTGATCAAGCTTGGGCCCTTCCCTTCTTGTTTTCCAACGACATTTTATTGCTTTAGTTGTGTGTTCATTGCCTCCACTAATATTAGGGTGTAAAAGGGATACTAAGTTCATTTTGTGTTTTTGCATGTTTCATAGCTTTCATGTTATTAAAAATGTACAAGTGGGGGAAAAAAGAATAGTTTGACCAAGGATCAAAATCCATATCTCATTTAATCTGGCCTCTCCAATTCCATGCTTGGGACAGTTGATTTCACAGAATGGAATTTGAGGAACTTCCAACATTTGACGTTGGATGGTATTTTTAATACATATCCAAGTCCCGTAAGTCCCTTTCCTCTAGCTCCAGTCTAGAGTTTTCTCTCGAAAGATAAGCCCTTCTTGTTCGTTCTTTTTCATGTCTGTCTTTTTCGTTTGTGTTTAAGAACGAGTTTCGTGTGTTTTGTCAACAAGCTCACAGAGCAAACGATGACCTTGTGGCACAAATTTACTGCGTCCAGGTGGCTTTAGAACGCTCCCAGGTTTTCTAACTTGGGAATTTTCTTTTAGCAGCTGTTTGAGCTGAGATGTAAAAACACCATTTTCTTTGCTTTTCCGCCTTTCGTTGAGACAGTGTGGCCCAGCGGTACTTGCTCCGTTAGGGGAAGTCAATTAAGTTTCTTCTTGTCGTCCTGGACAGAAAGGAATGAAGTCGTTGAAGGTGACGCTCAAGCGCCGGAGAATCCAAGTTTGGCATTGTGGAACGGGCGAGCGTTTGTGGTCTGAGAAACGGGAGGAGAAATGTGGAGTGAAGAGAAGAAGTCTCAGGTGATCAGCGACCCAAAGATGGCTTGGTGCAACGTGACAGAAACAAATACGACCGTCACTGGAGGGTTAGATTCCATGCCTCCAGGGCGAGATCGAATCCCAGGGTTAAGACCTTAAGGTCATTCATTCGTCCCCATACGCTACTTAACAATAGACAGTGAGGAACTTCTCTGGCCCGATGACCTCCCAACTTTATGTCGCATCCAGAAAAGAAAATACTGTAATTAATTCTGAAACCTGCAGAACGCAAAACAAAGCAAAATATGAACTCTGAACTGTTTGCAAAAACGCAAGGCAGACTTCCTCTCAAGCTTGGCGTTTGTTTGGTGGGGTCCCACGCGGGTTCAATATGCATATCGAGAAGTGTTATTTCTGTTCGGGACCCATCTAGCCTGGATACGGCATGATGTTCGTCCGCAACGATTGCAAGGTGTTCAGATTTTGCAAATCTTAAATGTCATGAAAACTTTAAAAAGAAGCACAATCCTCGTGGACCAAAGCATTCCGGAAAGCAGCTGGTAAATAACTTACAGTGGATAATTCATTTGAATTTGAAAAACGTAGAAATGAACCTATCAAATGCCAGCGAGAGCTATGGAATAAAACTATTGATGCAATGAAGAGAGTTGAAGAGATCAAACAGAAACGCCAAGCTAAATTTAAAATGAACAGATTGAAGAAAAATAAAGAGCTA